>NC_041392.1:104839981-104907205 GCF_002162155.2 Triticum dicoccoides
CGCGAAATACGGTGGCCCGTCCGGTGGGTCCCAGCAGTCAGGGGGAAAGGATTTTTTTCGCAAAATACTGGTGGCCCGTCCGGCGGGTCCCCGCTGTTAAGTGGAGGAATAATTATTTTGCACATAATAAGGAGGCACTTCCTTGCTGCGGCCGTGGACCCAGCTGTCAGCCTCTCCACGTACAGTCCACGTCCGATGGAAGCCGTTCCTTGACCACGTTGACCACGCCGCGCCGAGAGCACCAGGGCGGTGGACGACATCGAGGCCAGGAAGGGGACGACGCGGAGCCGGGGAAGACGCGGCAGTGGGTGCCCACGCGTAGAGGATTACAAGGGTTCACTGGTTCGCTGCGGTGTGAGGCTGCCGTCGCTGCAGAATAACAGCGGGTGTGGGTGAGTAGAGGGATGGCCTGGCCAGCGGTGGGAATAGTAGGGGCGGTGAGGCCTCCGCCGCATCGCAGCCGGCCATGGGAGGCAGGAGCACGAGGCACGACCGCCGCTGGTTTGGGCGGCTGGAGCAAGAAGACCAGAGGTTGAAGAAGCACTACGGCCGTTGGATGGATATCGTACGGTCAATGGAGCTAGAATCATGCATATTGACTAAGTTGACAAAGCCCCCCATCCCCGTCAACTTAGTAGGCCCACAAGTCAGCCTGCCACTAAGGTGGATCCCAGCTAGCAGGGGTATTCATTTTTTTATGCATAATAAGGAGGCACTTCCGGTGGGTCCGAGCTGACAGCAGGGGGAACGTTTTTTCGCGAAATACGGTGGGCCGTCGGGTGGGTCCCAGCAGTCAGGGGCAAACATTTTTTTGCGATATACTGGTGGGCGTTCGGTGGGTCCCTACTGTGAGGTGGAGGAATAATTATTTTCCGCGTAATAAGGAGGCACTTCCTTGCGGCTACCATGGACCCAGCTGTCACCCTCTCCACGTACAGTATTCTTCCGATGGAATTCGGTCATTGACCACATTGACCACGCCACGCCGACAGCACCACGGCGGTGGATGATACGTCTCCAACGTATCTATAATTTTTGATTGCTCCATGCTATATTATCTACTGTTTTGGACTATATTGGGCTTTATTTTCCACTTTTAAATTATTTTTGGGACTAACCTATTAACCGGAGGCCCGGCCCAGAATTGCTGTTTTTTTGCCTATTTCAGTGTTTCGAAGAAACGGAATATCAAACGGAGTCCAAACGGAATGAAACCTTCGGGAACGTGATTTTCTCACCGAACGTGATCCAGGAGACTTGGACCCTAAGCCAAGGCATCAGAGAGGCGGTCACGAGGGTGGCCCCCCCTAGGGCGCGCCCCCTGCCTCGTGGGCCCCTCGGAGCTCCACTGACGTACTTCTTCCTCCTATATATACCTACGTACCCCCAAACAATCAGAACATGAGCCAAAAACCTAATTCCACCGCCGCAACTTTCTATATCCACGAGATCCCATCTTGGGGCCTGTTCCGGAGCTCCACCGGGGAGGGCCGTCATCACGGAGGGCTTCTACATCATCATAGCCCCTCCGATGAAGTGTGAGTAGTTTACCTGAGACCTTCGGGTCCATAGTTAGTAGCTAGATGGCTTCTTCTCTCTTTTTGGATCTCAATACAAAGTTCTCTCCCTCTCTTTTGGTGATCTATTCGATGTAATCTTCTTTTCGCGCTGTGTTTGTTGAGACCGATGAATTGTGGGTTTATGATCAAGTCTATCTATGAATAATATTTGAATCTTCTCCGAATTCTTTTATGTATGATTGGTTATCTTTGCAAGTCTCTTCAAATTATCCGTTTGGTTTGGCCAACTAGATTGGTAGTTCTTGCCATGGGAGAAGTGCTTAGCTTTGGGTTCGATCTTGCGGTGTCCTTTCCCAGTGACAGAAGGGGCAGCAAGGCATGTATTGTATCATTGCCATCGAGGATAAAAAGATGGGGTTTATTTCATATTGCATGAATTTATCTCTCTACATCATATCATCTTGCTTAAGGCGTTACTCTGTTTTTAACTTAATACTCTAGATGCATGCTGGATATCGGTCGATGAGTGGAGTAATAGTAGTAGATGCAGAATCGTTTCGGTCTACTTGTCACGCACGTGATGCCTATATACATGATCATGCCTAGATATTCTCATAACTATGCTCAATTCTGTCAATTGCTCAATAGTAATTTGTTCACCCACCGTAGAATACTTATGCTCTTGAGAGAAGCCACTAGTGAAACCTATGGCCCCCAGGTCTATTCTCATCATATTAATCTCCATCACTTTAATCTTGCTTTGCTTTTTTACTTTCCTTTTACTTTTTACTTTGCATCTTTATACCAAAAATACCAAAAATATTATATCTATCAGATCTCACTCTCGTAAGTGACCGTGAAGGGATTGACAACCCCTAATCACGTTGGTTGTGAGTAGCTATCGTTTTGTGCAGGTACGAGAGACTTGAGCGTGGCCTCCTACTGGATTGATACCTTGGTTCTCAAAAACTGAGGGAAATACTTACGCTACTCTGCTGCATCATCCCTTCCTCTTCGGGGAAAACCTACGCAAGCTCAAGACGTAGCAAGAAGGATTTCTGGCGCCGTTGCCGGGGAAGTCTACGCAAAAAGTCAACATACCAAGTACCCATCACAATCCCTATCTCTCGCATTACATTATTTGCCATTTGCCTCTCATTTTCCTCTCCCCCACTTCACCCTTGCCGTTTTATTCGCCCCCTCTCTCTCTATCCTCCCTCTCTATTTGCCTCTTTTGCCCGCTTGCCTTTTTGTTTGCTCGTGTGTTAGATTGCTTGTTTGTCGCGATGGCTCAAGATACTACCAAATTGTGTGACTTGACCAATACCAATAATAATGATTTCCTTAGCACTCCGATTGCTCCTCTTGCCGATACTGAATCTTGTGAAATCAATACTGCTTTGTTGAATCTTGTTATGAAAGATCAATTCACCGGCCTTCCTAGTGAAGATGCCCCTACTCATCTGAATAGCTTCGTTGATTCATGTGATATGCAAAAGAAAAAAGATGTCGATAATGATGTCGTTAAATTGAAGCTATTTCCTTTTTTGCTTAGAGATCGTGCTAAAGCTTGGTTTTCGTCTTTGCCTAAGAATAGTATTGATTCTTGGAACAAGTGCAAAGATGCTTTTATCTCTAAGTATTTCCCTCCTGCTAAGATCATCTCTCTTAGGAACGATATTATGAATTTTAAGCAACTTGATCATGAACATGTTGCACAAACTTGGGAGAGAATGAAATTAATGATACATAATTGCCCTACTCATGGTTTGAATTTGTGGATAATTATACAAAAATTTTATGCTGGATTGAATTTTGCGTCTAGAAATCTTTTAGATTCGGCCGCGGGAGGCACTTTTATGGAAATCACTTTAGGATATGCTACTAAACTCCTAGATAATATTATGGTTAATTATTCTCAATGGCATACTAAAAGATCTTCTAATAAAAAAAGTGCATGCGATAGAAGAAATCAATGTTTTGAGTGGAAAGATGGATGAACTTATGAAATTATTTTCTACTAAGAGTGTTTCTTCTGATCCTAATGATACGCCTTTGTCTACTTTGATTGAGAATAACAATTAATCTATGGATGTGATTTTTGTTGGTAGGAATAATTTTGGTAACAACGCCTATAGAGGGAATTTTAGTCCTAGGCCATATCCTAGTAATCCTTCTAATAATTATGGGAATTCCTACAACAACTCTTATGGAAATTATAATAAGATGCCCTCTAAATTTGAGAATAGTGTTAAAGAGTTTATGACTTCACAAAAGAATTTTAATGCTTTGATTGAAGAGAAATTGCTTAAAGTTGATGATTTGGCTAGGAACGTTTGTAGAATTTCTCTTGAGGTTGATTCTTTAAAGCTTAGATCTATTCCTCCTAAGCATGATATCAATGAGTCTCTCAAAGCCATGAGAATTTCCATTGATGAGTGCAAGGAAAGAACTGCTAGGAAGCGTGCTTCCAAAGATGCCTTTATTAAAGCGTGTTCTTCCAATTCTTATGAAAATCAAGATGAAGATCTAAAAGTTATTGATGTGTCCCCTATTAAATCTTTATTTGGCAATATGAATCTTGATGAAACTAAATATGATCTTCCTTTACCTAGAAGGCGTTCTAAAAATTCGGAGTATTTAGATCTTTATGATGAAATTGATGAAAGTGGGATTGAAAGAAATAAAAATCTAGATGTTGGTAAACCCACTATATTGGATTTGAAGGAATTTAATTATGAAAGTTGCTCTTTAATTGATTGTATTTCCTTGTTGCAATCCATGCTAAATTCTCCACATGCTTATTGTCAAAATAAAGCCTTCACCGAACATATTGTTGATGCCTTGATGCAATCTTATGAAGAAAAACTTGAGTTGAAATTTTCTATCCCTAGAAAATTCTATGATGAGTGGGAACCAACTATTAAAATTAAAATTAAAGATCATGAGTTTTATGCTTTGTGTGATTTTGGTGCTAGTGTTTCCACGATTCTAAAGACTTTGTGTTATTTGCTAGATTTTCGTAATTTTGATGATTGCTCTCTAAACTTGCATCTTGCAGATTCTACTATTAAGAAACCTATGGGAAGGATTAATGATGTTCTTATTGTTGCAAATAGGAATTATGTACCCGTAGATTTCATTGTTCTTAATATAGATTGCAATCCTTCTTGCCCTATTATTCTTGGTAGACCCTTCCTTAGAACGGTTGGTGCGATTATTGATATGAAGGAAGGGAATATTAGATTTAAATTTCCATTAAAAAAGGGCATGGAACACTTTCCAAGAAAGAAAATAAAATTGCCATATGAAACTATCATGAGGGCCACTTATGGATTGCCTACCAAAGACGGCAATACCTAGATCTATCCTCGCTTTTATGCCTAGCTAGGGGCGTTAAACGATAGTGCTTGTTGGGAGGCAACCCAATTTTATTTTTATTCCTTGCTTTTTGCTCCTGTTTAGTAATAAATAAATCATCTAGCCTCTGTTTTGGTTGTGTTTTTTGTGTTTAATTAGTGTTTGTCCAAGTAGAACCGTTGGGAAGACTTGGGGAAAGTCTTGTTGAACTTGCTGTAAAAAACAGAAACTTTAGCGCTCATGAGAACTGCTGTCATTTTTATTTCAAGAGTGATATTTAGTTAATTATTTTTTCATATGATTAATAGATGAATTACTCAAGTCCATCAATTTATTTTAGAATTTTTGGGGTTCCAGATCTTGCGCTAGCTACAGATTACTACAGACTGTTCTGTTTTTGACAGATTCTGTTTTTCGTGTGTTGTTTGCTTATTTTGATGAATCTATGGTTAGTAAAATAGTTTATAATCCATAGAGAAGTTGGAATACAGTAGGTTTAACACCAATATAAATAAATAATGATTTCATCACAGTAACTTGAAGTGGTCTTTTGTTTTCTTTCGCTAACGGAGCTCACGAGTTTTCTACTTTAAGTTTTGTGTTGTGAAGTTTTCAAGTTTTGGGTGAATTCTTTGATGGATTATGGAACAAGGAGTGGAAAGAGACTAAGCTTGGGGATGTCCATGGCACCCCCAAGATAATCCAAGTACACCAAAAATTCAAAGCTTGGGGATGCCCCGGAAGGCATCCCCTCTTTCGTCCACTTCCATCGGTAATTTACTTGGAGCTATATTTTTATTCACCAACATGATATGTGTTTTGCTTGGAGCGTCTTGTATTATTTGTGTCTTTGTGTTTTAGTATGCCACAATCATCCTTGCTGTACACACCTTTTGAGAGAGCCATACATAAATTAAAATTTGATAGAATACTCTATGTGCTTCAGTTATATCTTTTGAGCTAAGTAGTTTTGCTCTATGTGCTTCACTTATATCTTTTGAGCGTTATAATTTTGCTCTATGTGCTTCACTTAGGTCTTTTAGAGCATGGTGGTGGATTTTTTTTAAAGAAACTATTGATCTCTCATGCTTCACTTAGATTATTTTGAGAGTCTTAATAGCATGGTAATTTGCTTAATAATAACATGCTTGGTATTCAAGATTTGTGAAACTTTCTTTTGAGTGTGTTGAATACTAAGAAAATTTGGATGCTTGATTATTGTTTTGAGATATGGAGGTAATAATATCAAAGTCATGCTAGTTGAGTAATTGTGAATTTGAGAAGTGCTTGTGTTGAAGTTTGCAAGTCCCGTAGCATGCACGTATGGTAAAAGTTATGTAACAAATTTGAAACATGAGGTGTTACTTGATTGTCCTCCTTATGAGTGGCGGTCGGGGACGAACGATGGTCTTTTACTACCAATCTACCCCCCTAGGAGAATGCACGTAATACTTTGGTTTTTGATAGCTTGTAGATTTTTGCAATAAGTATATGAGTTCTTTATGACTAATGTTGAGTCCATGGATTATACGCACTCTCACCCTTCCATCATTGCTAGCCTCTACGGTACCGTGCATTGCCCTTTCTCACATCGAGAGTTGGTGCAAACTTCGCCGGTGCATCCAAACCCCGTGATATGATACACTCTTTCACACATAAACCTCCTTATATCTTCCTCAAAACAGCCACCATACCTACCTATTATGGCATTTCCATAGCCATTCCGCGATATATTGCCATGCAACTTTCCACCATCCAGTTTATCATGACACATTCATCGTTGTCATATTGCTTAGCATGATCATGTAGTTGACATAGTATTTGTGACAAAGCCACCGTTCATAATTTTTTCATACTTGTCACTCTTGATTCATTGCATGTCCCGGTACACCGCCGGAGGCATCCATATAGAGTCATACTTTGTTCTAGTATCAAGTTGTAATCATTGAGCTGTAAATAAATAGAAGTGTGATGATCATCATTCAATAGAGCATTGTCCCCAAAAAAGAGAAAGGCCAAAGAAAAAAGAAGCCCCCCCAAAAAAGAGAAAATAAATAAAAAGGGGCAATGCTACTATTCCTTTTTCCCACACTTGTGCTTCAAAGTAGCACCATGTTCTTCATATAGAGAGTCTCTTGAGTTATCACTTTCATACACTAGTGGGAATTTTCATTATAGAACTTGGCTTGTATATTCCAACAATGGGCCTCCTCAAGTGCCCTAGGTCTTCGTGAGCAAGCAAGTTGGATGCACACCCACTTAGTTTCTTTTGTTGAGCTTTCATACATTTATAGCTCTAGTGCATCCGTTGCATGGCAATCCCTACTCCTTGCATTAACATCAATCGATGGGCATCTCCATAGCCCATTGATTAGCCTCGTTGATGTGAGACTTTCTCCTTTTTTGTCTTCTCCACATAACCCCCATCATTCTATTCCACCCATAGTGCTATATCCATGGCTCACACTCATGTATTGCGTGAAAGTTTATGAGTTTGAAATTATTAAGGTATGAAACAATTGCTTGGCTTGTCATCGGGGTTGTGCATGATGAGAGCATTCTTGTGTGACGAAAATGGAGCATGACTAAACTATATGATTTTGTAGGGATAAACTTTCTTTGGCCATGTTACTTTGAGAAAACATAATTGCTTTGTTGGTTTGCTTGAAGTATTATTATTCTTTATGTCAATATGAACTTTTGTCTCGAATCTTCCTAATCTGAATATTCATACCACAATTAAGAAGATTTGCATTGAAATTATGCCAAGTAGCACTCCGCATCAAAAATTCTCTTTTTATCATTTACCTACTCAAGGACGAGCAGTAATTAAGCTTGGGGATGCCTTATATGTCTCCAACGTATCTATAATTTTTGATTGCTCCATGCTATATTATCTACTGTTTTGGACTATATTGGGCTTTATTTTCCACTTTTATATTATTTCTGGGACTAACCTATTAACCGGAGGCCCAGCCCAGAATTGCTGTTTTTTTTGCCTATTTCAGTGTTTCGAAGAAACAGAATATCAAACGGAGTCCAAACGGAATGAAACCTTCGGGAACATGATTTTCTCACCGAACGTGATCCAGGAGACTTGGACCCTACGCCAAGGCATCAGAGAGGCGGTCACGAGGGTGGGGGGCGCGCCCCGCGCCCCCTGCCTCATGGACCCCTCGGAGCTCCACCGACGTACTTCTTCCTCCTATATATACCTACGTACCCCCAAACGATTAGAACAGGAGCCAAAAACCTAATTCCACCACCGCAACTTTCTGTATCCACGAGATCCCATCTTGGGGCCTGTTCCAAAGCTCCGCTGGAGAGGGCCGTCATCACGGAGGGCTTCTACATCATCATAGCCCCTCCGATGAAGTGTGAGTAGTTTACCTCAGACCTTCGGGTCCATAGTTAGTAGCTAGATGGCTTCTTCTCTCTTTTTGGATCTCAATACAAAGTTCTCTCCCTCTCTTGTCGAGATCTATTCGATGTAATCTTCTTTTTGCGGTGTGTTTGTTGAGACCGATGAATTGTGGGTTTATGATCAAGTCTATCTATGAATAATATTTGAATCTTTTCTGAATTCTTTTATGTATGATTGGTTATCTTTGCAAGTCTCTTCGAATTATCCGTTTGGTTTGGCCAACTAGATTGGTAGTTCTTGCCATGGGAGAAGTGCTTAGCTTTGGGTTCGATCTTACGGTGTCCTTTCTCAGTGACAGAAGGGGCATCAAGGCATGTATTGTATCATTGCCACCGAGGATAACAAGATGGGGTTTATTTCATATTGCATGAATTTATCTCTCTACATCATGTCATATTGCTTAAGGCGTTACTCTGTTTTTAACTTAATACTCTAGATGCATGCTGGATAGCGATCGATGAGTGGAGTAATAGTAGTAGATGCAGAATCGTTTCGGTCTACTTGTCACGGACGTGATGCCTATATACATGATCATGCCTAGATATTCTCATAACTATGCTCAATTCTGTCAATTGCTCAACATTAATTTGTTCACCCACCGTAGAATACTTATGCTCTTGAGAGAAGCCACTAGTGAAACCTATGGCCCTCGGGTCTATTCTCATCATATTAATCTCCATCACTTTAATCTTGCTTTGCTTTTTTACTTTTTACTTTGCATCTTTATACCAAAAATACCAAAAATATTATATCTGTCAGATCTCACTCTCGTAAGTGACCGTGAAGGGATTGACAACCCCTAATCGCGTTGGTTGCGAGTAGCTATCGTTTTGTGCAGGTACGAGAGACTTGAGCGTGGCTTCCTACTGGATTGATACCTTAGTTCTCAAAAACTGAGGGAAATACTTACGCTACTCTGCTGCATCATCCCTTCCTCTTCGGGGAAAACCAACGCAAGCTCAAAATGTAGCAGTGTACGACGACGAGGCCTAGGAAGGGGACGACGCGGTGTCGGGGAAGACACGGCAGTGGATGCCCATGCAGAGAGGAGTACGAGGGTTCACTGGTTCGGCTGCGCTGCTATTGCCGCAGAATAACAGGGGGTGTGGGTGAGTGGAGTGGAGGGATGGCCTGGCAGCGGTGGGAGTAGTATGGAGGTGGCGAGGCCTCCGCGGTAGCACAGCCGGCCACGAGAGGCAGGAGCAGGCGGCACGACCGGCGCTGCTTTGGGCGGCTGGGGCAAGAAGACCAGAGGTTGAAGAAGCACTATGACCGTTGGATGGACATCGTACGGTCAGTCGAGCTAGAATTGTGCATATTGACTAAGTTGACAAAGCCCTTCGTCCCCGTCAACTTAGTAGGCCCACTATACTGGGTCCCAGCTAGCAGGGGGAGTATTCATTTTTTTGTGCGTAATAAGGAGGCACTTCCTTGCATGCGAAGATATAGTTGGTGGGTCCGAGCTGTCAGCGGCGGTAACATTTTTTTCGCGAAATACAGAGGCCATTTCGGTGGGTCCCAGATGTCAGGTGGAGGAAATCATTATTTTGCGCGTAATAAGGAGGCATTTCCTTGGGTGCAGCCATGGACCCAGCTGTCAGCCTCTCCATGTATAGTCCACTGCAGATGCATGTCGGTCGTTGACCACGCTGACCACGCCATGCCGAGAGCACCAGGGCGGTGGACGAGGGTGAGGCCTAGGAAGGGAACGACACGGAGGTAGGGAAGACTCGGCCGTTGTTTTTGTTTCCCACGCGGAGGGGAGTACGACTGTACGAGGGTTTACTGGTTCGTCTGCCATCGCCGGAGAATAACAACAGGTGTGGGTGAGTAGAGGGATGGCTAGGCCAGTGATGGGAGTATGGTGGGGCGGTGAGGCCTGCGCGGCAGCACAGCCGGCCGCGGGGAGGAGGGAGCAGGCAGTCCCGCCGGCGCTTGTTTGAGCGGCTGGAGCAGGAAGAGCAGAGATTGAAGAAGCACGACGGCCGTTGGATGGACATCCAACAGTATACAGGCCATCTATGGAAAGCCTCAAATATGTGGAAAACAGCATACATCCCATCTGCCATTATTTCAAATAATTTACAACACATTTGCTAATTCTTACGGGTTTTTTTGGAGCTCATATTCTTTATGTTAGCATTACAGCCCATATTGTGGCCACGGTTAAAAAATTATACAAAATTTTGCATATGTTGGTGCAGTCTGAACTGTTTTTAATCCCGAAATTTCGAGTCACATTCAGAGTCATTTTAAAAATAAATGTATATCAATATAAAATCCAATAAATTGTCCACGCATAAAAATCAATGCAATTTAAAATCTTGAAATGAAAAAAAGATATTTGAAAATAATTGCCAGTTTGATGTGTTTTAAAAATGTACAGCCCATTTCTCATTACTGATAGGACATTTTCTCGGCCAGCCGAATGAAGCTCTCCTCGTCTTGAAAGATTTGCAGCCCAGCAAGCCTGATAAAGCGACTTACTTGACAAATCACAAAAGAACTGGGCTAGCCATTTTCAGAAACAAAAAAAACTACTGGGCTGGTCCGTGGTAAACATAAAAGAAAAGGCTGTCTAGACAGGCCAGAGTGTCCCTTACATCCCAGTATTTCCGCATGGACGTGTAGGCCGGGGCGCCTCTTCGTGAACCGTGGCAAACTTGCAACCGTCCACCGACTCTTCGCCTTTCCCTCTCGATTTGGAACTGTTGTCGCACGCGCTTCCTCTCCCTCCTCCATTTTCCTTCAACCCTTCACCCTTTCTTCTGCCATTGTTCGATCGTCTTCTCCATGGAGGGAACAGGCCAGAAACGACCCCATTATTCTTGCCCCAATATGAAAGATGACGTGGTGGAGGAACTCATTGATCGGTGTGACGTCATCACCTCGGCTAGCATGGCAGGTTCGTTCAAGCCCATTCTCGACTCAACTAATAACATCATTACAAAGAACCCAAGAGTCAAGGAGTGGTTTGATCTCTCCTATCTTCTTTGCCGTGACCCTGATGACTGGCGCCAGCACGACGGAGGCCTCGCCCTGTGCCAGTTGATGCCGCTTGATAATAATACGTATGATGTTAAGATGCCATCGCTCGAGGGCAAGGCTTGGGCGGGCGCAAATGGATATTGGGTTGTTTACATTGGGTCCAACTGCGAGTGGGAACTTGTGAATGTGTACACTCGTCACCGGGTTCCACTTCCAAAAATCTTAGCACACTGCCCAGAGGTTGAGCACACTGGTAATGTACGCACGTTCAAATACGATCATGGTGACTGTCTTCTATGGAAGATAGCAATTTGTCGAGTTCCCAACCGCTCTTGGAATTACAAAAACTATCAAGTTGTTGCTATCTTCGACAAGCTTGTTGCCGTCCTTCGTGGTTCGACTCGATGGATATTGCTCAAAAATCAGTTTCTGTACACGGATGAGTACTGTGATGCAATTCAATACGAGGGCCTTGTGTTTGCTGCCACCACTCGTGGCACTGTTTTTGCATGGCATCCTAGTAGTTTCGGTACGTTTGTCTTCCATGGTAATTATAATTGTTTCATCCACATGCATGCGGGTTAGCAAGTTTCCCTTTACTAATTAACCTTCTTCTTGTGTTTCCAAGGTCCTGTGAACATCCCACCACCTATACTTGAAAATTTTTATAACCAAGGTGGAGATGACGATGGTGGTGATCACGAGCATGAGGACGAGCAGCGCCGATATACTCTGTGGCGCCTGGCAACTAATTCCGATGGATCACCTCTTCTTGTGTGTATACAACCCACTGATGATGTTACTCGTAAGGAAGCAGGTGTCTCCCATGGTCGCACTCTCCTGACCTATTCCAACACCCGTTGCAGGGTATTCGGGATGGATACTAGTGTGCTAGCGCGAACTCCTTCTCCCTGGCACAGAATTGATAGTCTTGGAGAAAACTCGCTCTTCTTGGACAAAACTATCCGATGATGGTGAAAGGCGATCCAACTGCTGCTGACACATTTATGAGAAGCAACTGTGTCTATACCTTGGACATTTGGGTGGTTCCCTACCCTCGTATTGACATAGTAGGCCGCTTCAGCCTGGATGATCGGTCCTGCGTTGGTCTCCAGCTCGACAACACATGGCACGTCCCAGAGAATCAGTTGTGGTTCAAAGCAAGCGTTTCCAACGCTGCAGAATGGTTGAGTTGAAGTTCATTTCATGGCTTGTTATTTGTTGTGTGGAGAAAACTTTAGTATTTATAATGTATCCTCGTTGTCGATGTGGGTTGATGACCTGTTGTATGTAATAAAATGATATGCATGTGATAAACTTACTAAATTGATGAATGGCTTTCGAGTCGCTTCTCTAAATTTGTACTAGCTTCACATGCTTCGCGTGTCAGACGGTGATACGTCTCCGTTGTATCTACTTTTCCAAACACTTTTGCCCTTGTTTTGGACTCTAACTTGTATGATTTGAATGGAACTAACCCGGACTGACACTGTTTTCAGCAGAATTGCCATGGGGTTGTTTTATGTGCAGAAAATAAATATTCTCGGAATGACCTGAAACTCCACGGAACATCTTAGAAAAAATAATAAAAAATCCTCGCCAAAGATGAAGACCAGGGGGCCACACCCTGTTCACGAGGGTGGGGGGCGCCCCCCCTAGGGCACGCCCCCTACCTTGTGGGCCCCCTGGATGCCCTCCGACGCCAACTCCAACTCTATATATTTGCTTTCGAAGAGAAAAAAAATCAGAGAGAAGAAATCATCGCGTTTTACGATATGGAGCCGCCGCCAAGCCCTAAAACCTCTCGAGAGGGCTAATCTAGAATCCGTTCGGGGCTCTGGAGAGGGGGATTCGTCGCCGTCGTCATCATCAACCATCCTCCATCACCAATTTCATGATGCTCACCGCCGTGCGTGAGTAATTCCATCGTAGGCTTGCTGGACGGTGATGGGTTGGATGAGATCTATCATGTAATCGAGTTAGTTTTGTTAGTGTTTGATCCCTAGTATCCACTATGTTCTGAGATTGATGTTGCTATGACTTTGCTATGCTTAATGCTTGTCACTAGGGCCCGAGTGCCATGATTTCAGATCTGAACCTATTATGTTTTCATGAATATATGTGAGTTCTTGATCCTATCTTGCAAGTCTATAGTCACCTACTATGTGTTATGATCCGGCAACCCCGAAGTGACAATAATCAGGACCACTCCCGGTGATGACCATAGTTTGAGGAGTTCATGTATTCACTATGTGCTAATGCTTTGTTCCGGTTCTCTATTAAAAGGAGGCCTTAATATCCCTTAGTTTCTGCTAGGACCCCGCTGCCACGGGAGGGTAGGACAAAAGATGTCATGCAAGTTCTTTTCCATAAGCACGTATGACTATATACAGAATACATGCCTACATTACATTGATGAATTGGAGCTAGTTCTGTGTCACCCTATGTTATGACTGTTACATGATGAACCGCATCCGGCATAATTATCCATCACTGATCCGGTGCCTACGAGTTTTCCATATACTGGTTCTCGCTTATTTACTTTCCCGCTGCTACTGTTACAATCACTACAAAATACCAAAAACATTACTTTTGCTGTCTTTACTTTTATTTTCGCTACCACCACTATCATATTACTTTGCTACTAAACACTTTGCTGTAGATACTAAGTTTCCAGGTGTGGCTGAATTGACAACTCAGCTGCTAATACTTGAGAATATTCTTTGGCTCCCCTTGTGTCGAATAAATAAATTTGGGTTGAATACTCTACCCTCGAAAGTTGTTGCAATCCCCTATACTTGTGCGTTATCAAGACTAATTTCTGGCGCCGTTGCCGAGGAGCATAGCTCTATTCTTTGAGTCACTTGGGATTTATATCTGCTGGACATTATGAAGAACTTGAGAGATCCAAAAACCAAGATCTATCCCTCAACTACGAGGGGAGGTAAGGAACTGCCATCTAGCTCTGCACTTGATTCACCTTCTGTTATGAGTAAGTTTGCGACACCTACACCTGCTTCTGCTATTCGTTCTGATATGTCGCACCTTAATGATGATGCCACTTCTGCTATGCATGATACTTATGATGAAACTGCTTCTATGCCTGATACTACTGTGCCCCTTGGTGAATTTCTTGATGAACAAATTGCTAGGGCTAGAGAAAAAGAAATTATTGAATCTGAATACGATGATGATAGTGATCATGAAAATATGCCTGCTATTCCTGAGGGCTATCTTTTTGATATGGAATCTTCTATCGCTATTTTAGCTTGCAAAGATAGATACGAGCTTAAGAGGTTAGTAGTTAAATGGAACAAAGAATCACTTAGAGATAAAATGAAACCCGACCCTGCTTTTGCTACTTCACCTATATGTGTTCCTGATAAGGATTATGAATTCTCTGTTGATCCTGATATAATTACTTTGGTTGAATCTGATCCGTTTTATGGCTATGAATCTGAAACTGTTGTGGCACATCTTACTAAGTTAAATGATATAGCTGCCCTGTTCAATAATGATGAGAGATCGCGTTACTTCTATATACTCAAAATATTTCCGTTCTCATTAAAGGGTGATGCTAAGATATGGTTTAATTCTCTTGATCTTGGTTGTGTGCATAGTCCCCAGGATATGATTTATTACTTCTCTGCTAAATATTTCCCTGCTCATAAGAAACAAGCTGCTTTGAGGGAAATATACAACTTCGTGCAAATTAAAGAAGAGAGTCTCCCACAAGCTTGGGGGGGGGGGATTCTCAAGTTACTTAATGCTTTGCCTGATCATCCTCTTAAGAAACCTGAAATACTTGATATATTTTATAATGGACTAACCGATGCTTCCAGAGATTACCTGGATAGTTGTGTTGGTTCTCTTTTCAGGGAAAGAACACCGGATGAAGATAAAATCCTATTGAATAATATGTTGACAAATGAAAATAATTGGGCACCTCCTGAGCCAGCTCCTGCTCCAATTACTGAGCCTATTCCTAAACCAACTCTGAAGAAGAGAGGTGTTATGTTTCTCACTCCCGAAGATATGCAAGAGGCAAAGAAATCTATGAAAGAAAAAGGTATTAAAGCTGAAGATGTTAAGAATTTACCTCCTATTGAAGAAATATATGGTCTTAATATACCGCCTGTTGAAGAAACATATGATCTCAATTCTTTATTTACTGAAGAACCTCCTAATCCCGATATCCCGACACAGGTAGTAAAGGTAAATTCTCTCTATAGATATGATAAAGCTGAAGTCCCTCCTACTAAAATTGCTAGTCAGTGCTTGGATGAGTTTGATAACTTTATGTTTAAGCAAGAGGACTTCAATGCTTATTTTGGCAGACAATTAAAGAAAATGCTTATATGATTAGACGCTTGGGTGATTATATGGCTAATATTAAAGGTGAACTTAAACTTGTTAGCAAACATGCTTCTATGGTTACCACTCAAGTAGAACAAGTACTTAAGGCTCAAAAAGAAGTGCTTGATGAAATGAATAGTAAGAAAAATGATTATGCTGTTAGAGTGGCTACTAGAACTGGTAGAATGACTCAGGAACCCTTGTATCCCGAAGGCCACCCTAAGAGAATCGAGCAAGATTCTCAAAGAAATAATATTGATGTTCCTAGTTCTTCTAAAAAGAAGAAAAAGAAAAATGATAGAACTGTGCAAACTTCTAGTGAACCTATTGCTGAACCACCTGATAATCCAAATGATATTTCTATGTCTGATGTTGAAACACAATCTGGTAATGAACATGAACCTAATGAAAATATTAATAATGATGTTCATGATGATGCTCAACCTAGTAATGATAATGATGTAGAAATTGAACCTGTTGTTGATCTTGATAACCCACAATCAAAGAATCAACGTTATAATAAAAGAGACTTTGTTGCTAGGAAACATGGTAAAGAAAGGGAACCTTAGGTTCAGAAACCCATGACTTTTCCTCCGAAACCATCCAAGAAAAAGGATGATGAGGATTTTGAGCGCTTTGCTGAAATGATTAGGCCTATCTTTTTGCGTATGCGATTAATTGATGTGCTCAAAACAAATCCTTATGCTAAATATATGAAGGATATCATTGCTAATAAAAGAAAGATACCGGAAGCTGAAATTTCCACTATGCTTGCTAATTATACTTTTAAGGGTGGAATACCAACAAACTTGGAGATCCCGGAGTACCTACTATACCTTGCTCCATTAAAAGAAATTATATTAAAACTGCTTTATGTGATCTTGGAGCCGGTGTTAGTGTTATGCCTCTCTCTTTATATCGTAGACTTGACTTGAATAAGCTGACACCTACCGAAATATCTTTGCAAATGGCTGATAAATCAACTGCTATACCTGTCGGTATTTGTGAGGATGTGCCTGTTGTGGTTGCAAACGTTACTATTTTAATGGACTTTGTTATACTTGATATTCCCGAGGATGATAGTATGTCTATTATTCTTGGAAGACCTTTTCTTAATACTGTAGGGGCTGTTATTGATTGCAACAAAGGTAATGTCACTTTTCATGTTAATGGTAATGAGCATACGGTACACTTTCTGAGGAAACAACCTCAAGTTCATAGTATCAACTCCATTGGAAAATTTCCATCGATTATAATTGGAGGTTTTGAATTTCCTCTTCCCACTGTCAAAAAGAAATATGATATACTTATTATTTGGGATGTGCATATCCCCGTTGAGGTAACTTAGTGTTATTCGAAATTTATCCGGTTTCATGATTATCGGAATGAGTTTGTTAACAAGACTTGATCAACCTTGTTAGTGGATTCTTTTTGATGAGCATGATATGGATGAAACTAGAAGCACAACCCTCTGTACCCCACTTTTACTTTCTGTTATTTATATTAAATAAAGTAAAGATAGTATTTTCTGTCTGTTTCCTGACTTATCCATGCAATATAAAAAATATCCCGAAAATAAAAGTCCTCAGAATGACATGCCAATTTAATATGATTTTTTCAGGAATATTTGAGGATTTACTGTGCAAAAATTACCGCGGGAGGAGCTGCCACCTGGCCACGAGGGTGGTGGGCGCCCCCCCTCTAGGGCGCGCCCCCCTGCCTCGTGGGCCCACGGTGGCCCTCCTCCACTTATCCCAGCACCCATCTTCTTCCTCTGTCTCACACAAACCCGAAAAACCAACTCAAGCATGAGTTCCAGCCACTTTTGCTGTGATTTTCGATCTCCTTGCTCAAAGCACCTCTCACAAAACTGCTTGGGGAGATTGTTCCTTGGTATGTGACTCCTCCATTGGTCCAAGTAGTTTTTGTTCTAGTGCTTTATTCTTTACAAATTTGTGCTGCATAGGTGACCATGTTCTTGAGCTTGCATGTCGAATTTATATGGTTCCTAGTAGTTCTAATGCTTGATATAGGCTCTAGGCACTTGTAGGAGTAGTTGCTATCAATATTATTGAAGTTGGTTTACTTTTGTTTGAAGTTACTAAAAAATTCAGATTATTTCAGAAAAATAATGAGGAGATTTTTGAGGGGCTCATCGAGCCAAAGCTCAAAGGAAAAGGCACCGAAGCCTAAGTATAATTTGCCGCGCACGGCGGAGATTCGGGCGTGTGAATGGCCTTCTGATGATTTCTTGAGAGTAGCCGATATCTATGAAGATTTTCATGAATTGGCTCACAATGCTGGCCTCACCGCTTTCCTCCACGACCAATGCGATCAGTATCTCTTACTCACAAATACTTTTGTGCAAAACTTTCATTTTCATTCTAGGAACTCACCACCTACGGTGGAGTTTCATTTATATGATGAGCATAAGGAGATGTCACTTTATGATTTCTGTCGGATTTGTTTAGTCCCTTTTGAGGGCAAGACAGAAGAACCACATCATGATGATGTGGTCGGGTTTATCAATACTTGTCGGTGTACTAGAGTAGGGGTACCTTAGTATCCCGAACTTGTGCACGGGAAGTCGCAGCATCCCGCGGCAAGGCTTGCCGGGTGACCGCCAAGGTCCTCCGTGGTTCCTTTGGAGCCATTCAAGAACAAAGTATCCAAGCCAAGGAGACAAGACCCCGGCAAGAGGAGCTTGCCGGGAAGGCCAACAAAGGCATCTCAAGACCCCGGCAAGAGGAGCTTGCCGGGAAGGCCAACAAAGGCATCTCAAGACCCCGGCAAGAGGAGCTTGCCGGGAAGGCCAACCAAGGCACCTCAAGGAACTTGCCGCGGCGCGCCACGCGTCCCGGCAAGGCCCGGTGAGCGACAAGCTCCTGGAAGCGACAAGACAACGACCGCGGCAAGGCGCTTGCCGCGGCAAGCTACCACTCTGTGCCCGCGCTCCAGCACATCCACCAACGTGTCGCTCTAGGACCCTTCCAGGCGTACGTGGCGGGAGGTTGTGCAGCCAGGGGTGCGCGGTGGCAAGCGGCGCTGACAAGATTGCCATCGTGGCGAGCGGTGGCGTCCCTGACGGTCCCTTTTGCACTATTTAGACGACGCAGACGGGCATTTAATGCCCTTGTCCCCTGCCGTCAGGGTTAGGTATGATACACTGTAGCAGGTAGCTGTACCTACCGCAGCACCTTCCCATTTTTACCCTTGTCTACGTTGCCACCTGTCAGTGACCCCTTGAGCATATAAAAGGAGGCCCATGCGCAACGTAGAAGGGGTTAGCTGATTAGGAGAAAGAGAACACTCATGCTCGGTCTCGTTAGCTGCTGGAGTGTACTGTAGCACTTCGCGCTCCCGAGCAAGAACTCAATACAAACCACAAAGCAGGAGTAGGGTTTTACGCATCCGTGCGGCCCGAACCTGGGTAAACTGCTCGTGTGCTTCGCCTTGATCCGCTCTTCGTGCGACCTCCGCCCCCGCCGAACCGAAAGGGACTCGGTCCGCCGGTCCCATAGGTGCTCGTGGATCAGAACCCCGACATCTTTGGCGCGCCAGGTAGGGGAGCGTCGAGGTTGTGTGAACCAGATCCGGTGTTCACACGAGCTAGATCTTCATCATCTTCATCGACATGCCGCCGAAGAAGAAGGCTTCGGAGGCGGCTGCTCCGTCCGCGCTGAACCCACCACCGCAGGAGCAAACGGCTGATGGGGCAGACACCGGCGGAAGAACGGGCGTCGACGAGGGGGCTCACGGTGCTGCTAGGTCCAAGGACAAGGCTGCGCTGCCCATCGGCGGCGTAGCCGGCTCCCGCAACGACCGGGCGCACTCCAAGACCTCGGCGTCCGTACATGCACCGCACCCATCTTAGGAGGCGCGGGACCGGAAGTGTCATGGTGCTTACAGTACCATGCGTTTGCTGGACCAAGATCGAGCTGGTGGATCTCGGAGTGCTCAAGACCAACATGCATGCCAACATGCTAGCACGAGCGAGGCACGGTCGCCTGGACGGGATACTGCTCCTTCTAACATAGTTAGAAGTCCGAGCATATCCCACTCCTCGCACCGTTCGCCACTGCCACCCGCCACTCCAGCAGAAGCTTTGGCGCGATCTCAACTGCTCCTGGACTACCCTCCAACGGCAGACAAGATCGACGACTGGAGGGCCACCATTCAGAGTCTCATCGGCTTCGCCAACGGCGACACTCAACGGCAGCCGAGCACGTCGCAGCCGCGGCAAGTCAGCCAGGCACGAGCTGGTGGCGACAAGACCGGTGGGGGTGCAACCACTGTGCACTCCCCGCCCCGAAGGCCAAGACCGCCGACTCGCCGGATCCACCTCGACAGCGACTCCACCGCGTCATCAGATCCACGAGCTCGTCGCGATCAGCGCCAAGTTCTTCACGAACGACAGCAAGAAGACGCTCCTACTCGCATCGAGCGCCGAAGAGAAGCGCGACGTCAACCAGACCAGCGCGCTGGGCCCTCTGTTGATATGCATGCGCCAGGGGAACCAGGCGACTTGCCGTACGCGGTAGGTTGCCCTGCGTTTACTCGTGAGCTGCGGCAAGTCCAGTGGCCCAGCATGAAGAGTTTCAAGCCAGACGTACCAGAGAAGTACGACGGCAAGTCGCATCCGTCGGAGTTCCTCAGCATCTACACCATCACGGTGCAGGCTGCCGGGGGGCGGGACGACAAGATCCTTGCCAACTACTTCCCGCTTGTGCTCAAGCCCAACGTCAGATCCTGGCTCATGCACTTGCCGGACAACTCCATATCCTCCTGGGCAGACCTATGCCATCAGTTTGTCGGCGCCTTTACAGGCGGCCACAAACCTCATGGCCAAGAGAGTGACCTTCATTTGCTCGTCCAGAAGGAAGGAGAGCCCCTGCGCAAGTACATTCAGAGATTCAGCCGTGTACAGCACAACATCCCAGATGTCCACCCTGCCGCGGTCATCAACGCGTTCCATCAGAACGTGCGCAACCGTAGGATGCGGGAGGAGATGGTGATGTGCAAGATCAGAGACGTCAGTGAGCTGTATGCCCTGGCCGACAAATGTGCATGTGCTGAGGAAGGGAGGAAACTCCCCGGAGAGAATACAGGAGCAGGAGGATCTGACAGCGAAGATGCTGCCCCGGCAAAGAAAAACCGGCGGCAGAACAACAGGAAGAAGAAAGGCAAAGATGTGCTAGTCGTTGAGCAGTCCGGCAATGAAGGTGGCGCCAATAAAGCCAAAGTTGGTAGCTCCGGCAAGGAGATTGCCGCATGGACCAACTGCCAGGCTGTGGCAGTCGCCGACAAGCAGGACGACACCAACAAGCAGTACTGCAAGATCCACCGCACCAAGGGCCATGACCTCCAGAGCTGCAAGAAGGTCGAACAGCTTGTCCAGCAGCAAAAGGCTGAGTACGAGCGATGCGACAAGGAGAGGGCCCAAGGAGGCGTTGGAGAATCCGGCAAGAAGCGCGCCGGTCGGGGAGGAGGACGCGGCAAGGCCAAGCAGCGGCAAGGAGACAGACCTCCCCGCGGCCGCGACAAGGATGAAGACGACGACGACGACGAAGACATGGATGATGTCGAGACCAGTGAGCAGGAGTTCCAAAAAGCCACAGAGGTCTTGTGCGTTGACGGTGGTGCTTCTCTGCGTACTTCGCACCGCCAACTCAAGCAGTGGGTGCGGGAAGTCAATGCGGCAGAACCGCCCGTCGAGTCACGCAAGCTTCTGAAATGGTCCAGCATGCCTATCATCTTTGATATTGAGGACCACCCTGATCGCACAACTGCGGTCGGGTGCTTGCCGATGTTGGTTTCACCAACTATCCGCAACCTCAAGGTCACTAAGATGCTAGTTGACGGTGGGGCCGGCTTGAACCTAATCTCCTCCGCTGTACTCCAGAAACTCCAGATCCCTGACAGCGGGCTTGAAGAGACCGGCACATTCCAAGGAATCAACCCGGGAAGGAGCAAGCCGAAGGGGAAGGTCACGTTGCCAGTAACATTTGGCAGCGAGATGAACTTCAGGACTGAGAGGGTCACTTTTGACGTTGCCGATTTTCCATTGCCTTATAATGGGATACTCGGCCGTCCAGCACTCGCCAAGTTCATGGCAGCCTCTCACTACACATACAACATACTGATGATGCCAGGCCCAATGAGCGTCATCTCTGTCCCTGGCGACAAGAAGGATGCTCTTATCTGCGCCGACAAGATCTACCGGGAAGCAGCAGCCGCAACAGACCGCAAGTCACTTGCCGTTGAAGCTCCCGGGGGGAAGAAGACCAAGTCCGGCAAGAGTTCTGATGCCCACTCCGGCAAGCGCACCTCTTCGGAGTGCTGCGCTGCCGTCGAGGACGCACCATCGAGCTCCACCGGCAAGTGTAAGAAGACAATGGCAGCTCCGTCAGAAACCAAGAAGGTGTCCGCCAAGGTGGACGGCACTGGTGGTACCTTCACCATCAGCGCCACTCTCGACCCTAAATAGGAAAGCGCGCTCATTGCTTTCCTGCGGGCGAATGTCGACGTGTTTGCGTGGCAACCGTCTGACATCCCCGGTGTTCCCAGGAAAGTAATTGAGCACCATCTTGCCGTTTGTCCTCATGCGCGGCCCGTCAAGCAGAAAGTCAGGAAGCAAGCAGTGGAGCACCAAGAATTCATTGCAGAAGAAATCAAGAAGTTGGAAGCAGCAGGCCTTGTCAGAGGAGTGCTCCATCCTACGTGGTTGGCCAATCCTGTAGTCGTGCGCAAGGCGAACGGGAAATGGAGACTTTGTATCGACTTTACCGATGTTAACAAAGCTTGTCCCAAAGACCCATTTCCTTTGCCGCGCATTGACCAGATTGTTGACTCCACGGCCGGATGTGATTTGCTTTCATTTCTTGACGCATACTTAGGATACCATCAGATCTTCATGGCAGAAGAAGATGAGGAGAAAACCGCATTCATCACTCCATGTGGCACGTACTGTTTCATACGGATGCCTTTCGGTTTGAAAAATGCTGGTTCAACATTTGCAAGAGTAGTCCATGTCGCTCTTGAGCCACAAATACACAGAAATGTGGAAGCCTACATGGATGACATAGTGGTCAAGAGCAAGAACAAGGCAACTCTAATTCAAGATTTAGACGAGACCTTTGCAAATCTGCGCAAGATCAGCCTCAAGCTCAACCCCAAGAAGTGTGTGTTTGGAGTCCCCTCCGGCAAGCTTCTCGGGTTTTTCGTGTCTCAGCGGGGAATCGAAGCCAATCCCGACAATATCAAGGCCATTGAGCAGATTGAAGCACCAAAGCGCGTCAAGGATGTATGAAAACTTGCCGGTTGCGTGGCTGCTCTCAGCAGGTTTATCTCTAGGTCTGCTGAGCGCGCGCTGCCGTTTTTCAAAATATTGAAAAAGGCAGGTCCAATGAAATGGACTCCGGAAGCGGAGGCTACGCTGCAAGACTTGAAGAGATACATGTCCTCCACTCCAATACTTGTCGCACCTAAGCCACAAGAGAAGTTGCTGCTATATATAGCGGCAACCAATCAAGTGGTTAGTGCTGCGTTAGTAGCGGAGAGGGAGGCATATGACGAGCCAGCAACCACGGCAGACGCATCCAGCGACAAGCAGGGGGCTTCCCCGGCAAGCTCTAGTCCCGACAAGGATGGATCTACGCAGACGCGCGAGGAGATACAGAAGAAAATGGTACAGCGCCCAGTTTACTTTGTCAGTTCCCTTCTGCAGGGGGCTAGGTCAAGGTACTCTGGCGTGCAGAAATTGCTTTTCGGCCTTCTCATGGCCTCGAGAAAGCTGCGCCATTACTTCCAAGCACATGAGATCACAGTTGTCACTCACTTTCCACTGAAGAGGATACTACAGAATCCAGAAGCGACAGGCAGGATTGTTGAGTGGGCACTGGAACTGTCAAGCTTTGGCCTCAAGTTTGAGAGTACTTCAACTATCCAAAGCAGAGCATTGGCAGAATTCATAGCAGAATGGACGCCAACACCAGACGAAGAAATTCCAGAAACGAGCATCCCCATCAAGGAAGCAAGCAAAGAGTGGCTAATGTACTTTGACGGTGCCTTTTCGCTGCAAGGCGCCGGCGCTGGCGTGCTGCTTGTCGCACCCACCGGACAGCACCTCAAGTACGTAGTCCAGATGCACTTTCCCAAGGAGCAAGCAACAAACAATACTGCAGAATACGAAGGCTTGCTTGCCGGTCTCAGGATCGCGGCAGACCTTGGGATCAAGAAGCTCATTGTCAGGGGTGACTCGCAGCTTGTCGTCCGCCAAGTGAACAAGAGCTATCAAAGTCCGTTGATGGGAGCCTACGTCGACGAAGTGAGAAAGCTAGAAGAGCACTTTGATGGCCTACAGATGGAGCATGTTCCAAGAGCTCAGAACGCCATTGCCGATAGCCTGTCAAAGTGCGTCGCACTTAAGTTACCTGTGGAACCAGGGATCTTTGTGCTCAAGCTGACTCAACCGTCTGTAACGACATCAACTGGACAGAGCAAGAAGAGGAAGTTGATTTCTGGTGACTATTTGCCGGCAGAGCTTCCCGAAGCCGCCGCCAAGAAGGTCCCCAAGATCAACGCCAAGAGCGCTGAGGAGCAGTCTGCTCCGACAAGCCCTCGGGTTTGTTCCGTTGAAGCAGAAGCTCCCGGCAAGTTTTGCTCCGGCAAGCTTGCCGGGGAACGTCAAGCTCCGGCAGAGCCGCAGGTTCTCGCCGTAGAAGCGGACGTTCCCGCAGCAACAGATTTGCCTTGCGCTGAGGAGCAATCTGCTCCGGCAAGCCCTAGGGTTTGTTCCGTTGAAGCAGAAGCTCTCGACAAGTTTTGCTCCGGCAAGCCGGGGAACTTCAAGCTCCGGCAGAGCCACAGGTTCTCGCCGTAGAAGCGGACGTTCCCGCAGCAACAGATTTGCCTTGCGCTGAGGAGCAATCTGCTCCGGCAAACTCTAGGGTTTGTTTCATCGAAGCAGAAGCTCCCGACAAGTTTTGCTCTGGCAAGCTTGCCGGGGAACGTCAAGCTCCGGCAGAGCCAAAGATTCTCGCCGTACAAGCGGATGTTCCCGCAGCCGCAGATTTTCCTTTAGTCCTTGTTGTCGAGCCACAAGCTCCAGCATGGGCACAGCGGATTGTCCGTTTCCTTCAGACAGGAGAACTTCCCGAAGAGCAAGAAGAAGCGGAAAGAGTAGCCCGTCAGTCAAGTATGTACCAGTTTGTCGACAAGACACTGTACAGAAGAAGACTCAACGGTGTGAAATTGAAGTGTATTCACCGGGAAGACGGACAAAAGCTGTTGGCAGAGATACATGGAGGCATATGTGGTCACCACATTGGCGCAAGAGCACTTGCCGGCAAAGCATTCCGGCAAGGTTTCTTTTGGCCGACAGCCCTCCAGGATGCAACTTCACAAGTAACCAAGTGTGAAGCGTGCCAGTTCCATTCCAAGAAGATACACCAACTAGCTCAAGCTCTCCAGACGACCCCTTTATCCTGGCCATTTTTGGTCTGGGGGCTCGACATCCTCGGCCCCTTTCCCCGAGCAGTCGGGGGCTTTGAGTACTTGTACGTTGCAATCGACAAGTTCACAAAGTGGCCAGAAGTGGAACCAGTGAGGAAGGTGACAGCACAGTCAGAAGTCAAGTTCTTCAGGTCGATTGGTTGCCGCTTCGGGATCCCCAACAGGATAATCACCGACAACGATACGCAATTTACGAGCCGCACCTTCATGCAGTATGTCCAAGATCTTGGCGCCAAGGTCTGCTTCGCTTCTGTTGCTCACCCGAGAAGCAACGGTCAAGCGGAGAGGGCAAATGCTGAAGTGCTGCGCGGGCTCAAGACCAGAACTTTCGACAGGCTGCACAAGTGCGGAAGAAACTGGATCGAGGAGCTGCCGGTGGTTCTTTGGTCGATCAGAACGACGCCAAATCGAGCCACTGGCCAGACACCTTTCGCTCTAGTCTATGGAGCAGAGGCAGTTCTCCCCACGGAACTCGTATACGGGTCACCTCGAGTCCTCACTTATGATGAGCTTGAGCAAGAGCAGCCGCGACAAGATAACGCGTTGCTCCTTGAGGAAGACCGTCTTCAGGCTGCTGTGTGAGCTGCTCGCTACCAGCAAGCTTTGCGCCGCTACCATAGCCGCAAAGTTAACGCCAGAAGTCTCGAGGAAGGCGACCTTGTTCTTCGGCATGTTCAGTCCGCCAAGAATTCCAACAAGTTGACGCCGAAGTGGGAAGGCCCTTACCGGGTGAAACGAGTCACTAGGCCTGGCGCTATCCGCCTTGAGACCGAAGACGCCATTCCGGTGAGGAACTCCTGGAACATTGAGCATCTTCGTAAGTTTTACCCGTAAGGCGCGGTTGCCGGAACCTGTTCCGGCAACCACCTTTTGTACAAGTCTTGCCGCTGTTGTATGTAATCCTTTGTACAAAGCCGGGCACAGACCCCGTGCATAAGTAAAGCTCATGTGCTCCGCACATCTTGTCAAGTTCATGCTTTCTATTTATTACATATGTGATCTGACACTTTGTGCAGCACCTACTCCCCGGTAAGCAATAACGAGCCGTAAGGCTCCATATCTTTATTTTCTCTTCTTTATTTTTTCTCAAGGAAAGGAAGGTTCCCTCGCCCACAAGTTTGCCGGGGGGTAAAGGAGAAGATAATGGTATGGACCAGGCGTCGTTCAAGAAAGTTTCGCCTTACCAGGAAGCAAACAACAGAAAAGCTAAGTTGCCAAAGTTTGAGCAATCAGATTTTTTAAAATTTTAAGTTATCTCCCTTGAACGACCGCACTTTGTATGGAAAACCTGTGCGCGGAGGAACCAACTCATAGCTAGTTGCGCCCTTACTTTGTTTCGAGTCCGCTCAACAACTTAAGTGAGCTGCAACTAGTTACGACAAGGTTTCTTGTCGGTAGCGGCACCGCCAGCAGGCTGCTGACATCCCGCACTCAGCGCTCGCGGCTCAGGTGCCTGCACCAGCAAGTTCCCTAAAAGCATAGGGCAAAAACATACAAAGGGAGGAATCAAGTAAAGGGAATAACATTGCAATCATTGCCCGAAATAGAGTTATATTACAAGATAGCTTGTCGCAGCTCTAACAGATTGTTTTCATAACATGACAAACAGCGACAAGAAAAGAAGAAGCGGGCGGCCTAGTCTACGCGAGCGCCCTCGATCCTCTTGATCCCGCTCACCTTGTCCACAATGGGTGCGACAAGGGTCTTGAGCGCCTCCAGATCAGCATCCGGCGGCAGGGTCTTGAGGACGTTGGTGAGGTTGAGGCCCGGATTGCGGAAGGCCACCTTCAGCAACACCTTTTGAAGAGCTCCCGCGCAGATCTTGCGTGACTCGTCGGCCAACTGCTTTGGGATCTTCTCCCGGAGCCGCTGGAGGGCCGTCGCCACGCCTTTGAAGAACAAGACAAGCTTGTCGCTGGGTTGGAGGTTCTCGTCGGAGGGATACCCGAGATCCTCCATCCCCAGCCGCGCCAGCTCCCTGTCAATGTCTGCGGCGACACTCACAAGACTCTCCGTCCAGTGCTCCACCGTCTCCCTGAAGGCATTCTGGGTGGCGGCAACACTCTCCAGCAGCGCCTTGTCGGCCTTGATCTCTTCTTTCAAGTCCGCCTCCTGCTTCTTGGCGCCGTCCAGAGTCTTGGTCAAAGCGGTCAACTTCAACTCAAGATTCGCGTTGGAGTCCTTGGCGGCGCTGAGCTCTTTGCCCTTCTCGGCGAGATCGGTCTCCAGCTGCGCCACCTTCGTCCCTAACTCCTTCTTGGCGGGCTCGGTGACGGCGGCAGCATCCTCCGCTTGCTTGAGGGCTCTGCCGAGTTTCTCCTCACGCACGGCAAGCTCCTCCTCGTGGGCATCAAGATTGACCTTCCGCTGCGCCAGCTCGCCCTCCTCCGCTGATAGCTTCGCAGTGGCAAGCCGCTGTTGCTCTTCGACTTCGGCCTTCCTGAGGAGGAAGGCTTTCTGCGCTTCGGCAAGTTGCTCCCGCTCCTCTGCCAAGGACCGGAGAGCTTCCTGGTGAAGACCCCGGAGCTCCTCCGCGCGCTTCTCGATGTCTGCTCCCGCTTTCGCGACAAGCGCCTTGCAGGAGTCCAGCTTGGCTTGCCGCGCGCGGTAGAGCGACAACAGCTTCCGCAGCAGCCGTTCCTCCTCAGGCTCGTTGCTGCTGCTTGGCGCGTCAACCAGCGTCAGCCCAGCGGAGGCGAGCACTTCTCCATCGAAGATCTCCCCTTCGACCGGCGCTCTGGAGCTTGACGCCCAGGGGAGGTTGATGAAGACACCTTCGCCGGCCTTCAAGTAGACGCCTGGCTGGGGCTCTTCGGAGCCTGGCGCTGCGGCAGCGGCGGACGGGTCGGCGGTCGGTGTAGCGCCTGGCGCTCCTGCGGCCTCAGGGCCGTCAGTGCGATCGCCAGACCCCTCGCCAGTTGCTGCGGCGGCAGCCTTGGCGGCCTCTGCGTCGGCGGGATCGTCAGCACCAGCTGCGTCGTCGGCGGCAACCTCGGTCTCCATCTGCTCTGTAAAAGATGGGTCTGACAGCCGGAAAGGGGAGAAGAGTCAAGAAAAAACCCAAGAAGAAGATCAAAATAAGAAGAACCCAAGGGAAATCTTGCAGTGAAAGGATTACCTGTCCCGGGTTCTGCAGTCATAGTCTCCGCTGTCGGGGGGCCGCTAGTGCTGTCCCTTGCCGGAGACTTCTCCCTTACCGGAAAGCTCTCCCTTGCCAGAGGACTCTCCCTTGGCTCCTGGTGGGGCTGCTCTGCTTCTACACAAACCAGCAAACAGATATCAGCAAAGACAGAGTATCCATGCGCACCTCATAGCGGAAAGCAAATCATATACTTACGCTGGGGGCTGCTCTGGAGGAAAGTTGCCGGGTCCGGCAAGGTTGTCTCGGGTGCAACCCCTGCTGTCGCAGTGGGCTCGTCCTCGATGACGATCACCGGGACCTTGGCTCTCTTTGCTGCTCTCTGGGCCAGAGTCCTAAAAAGGAACAAGTTCAGAGTAAAGCAAATGAGATACAAGACAAGACAACAAGGATTGAAGAACTACAAGTACAACAAGAGAATCTTACTCTTCTTCTTCTTCCTCGTCGGAGCTGAACGCGGAGAAGTCGAAGTCCGGCTCACGCCCGGCGCGGGGAGACGGAGGAGTAGTTTCCCTCGGCCGCTTGGCGGAAACGGTGGCGGTGGTCTGAGGCGACCCCGCTCCGGTTGCCGTCGCAGCGTGAGTAGCGGCAGGAATTGAAGCGGTGGTCCGGCTAGACCCCGCTCCGGTTGCCATCGCAGCATGAGGCGCTCCCGCGGCAAAGGTGTTTGCCGCGGTGGAGCGTGTCACGCGGCGCGGCGACTGTTGACCCGCTTGCCGCTCCGCCACGTCACTGGCCTTGCGGAGACACCTTCTTGGTGGGGATGGAGGCTCTGCTTGCGGCGAGCTGCCCGAAGATGAAGAGGAAGAGGAGTTGATCTCCAGCGAGCCGCTCGTATCCTTGGCGGGCTCGCTTCACCCGACGCCATGTCCGGCAAGTTCTTTCTCGCCGACGGGCTCCCCTCGCTCGGCACGGCTTGCCGCCTCTGCTGCATCTGCCTCCTCCACGGTGAATCCAAATTCGCCCGCGGCTGCGGCTGCCGCCGCCTCTTCCAGCCTAGTGGCGATGCGTGTCATCTCCGCATCGGTGGTGTCGCGGGTGAGGCTGTCCTTCTCGTCGGGGCGGATCGGCACTTCTACCAAGCCATCGAAGAACTGCTGCACGACGTCATCTGTAGGCTCTTGCCAAGTTGGCACAATTCCATGCGAGTCGCACAGTGGCATCATTGCACGGATGCGGTCGAGCGAGGAGTTGTTGCACAACGGAACGACGCCCCCCGGCAACCTGAACACTTCGGGATGTTGGGGGTCATACTTGAACAGCTCCTGCAGCATCGTGTTGAGCTCCAGAACAGTGAAGTTGAAGTTGAGGCCCGGCCGCAGCCTCATGATATCCGCCGCGTTCTTGAACTCCCAGGCAGGTCTCCCCCGTTCCTGCAGGGGGGCGATGCGGCGGCGAAGAAAATCTGCGCCAACAGCGCCCATAGTGAGCCCGGCAAGCCTGAGGCGCAGGATCCGGGTGACAGCAATCTTCAGCCTGTCGTCTTCCGGGGCCACGTCAGTCCAATCGCTGCCGCGTGCTACTGGGGTTTGGCGCCGGGTGGTGAATGGCTGCGGGTTCTCCTCGTCAATCCAGCACCAGTCTGCTCTCCACTCCTCCCACTTGCCGCAGAATTCTCCCTCCAGATAAGTTTCCTTCTTGCCGGCCCTTGAGATCCAGGCGATTCCACCAAATAGAGGCTCTCCTCTCTCTACTCGGGGTATGAAGAAATGGCGAAAGAGGGCTACACTGGGGTGGACTCCGACAAAGTTTTAACAGAGATGTGCGAAAACTGCCATGGTCAGAACGGCATTGGGGGTGAAGTCAAGGAGGTGGAACCCGTAGGTGTTCATGATATCGCAGAAGAATTCAGAGAAAGGCGGGCAGAGCCCACAGTAGAAGAACAAGGCGAAGAAAGGGTATCCATTTGGGGCCTTCTTCCAAGCGGCGGCGGGGAGTACCTTCGTGCGCGGATGCGCTCGTGTCTCCGTCGACCAGATGAGGTAGTAGTTCTCCCTCAGCTCCTTCGCGGCAAGCTTGGGGGGAAGACTGCCCCTTCCTTCCGCAGCGCCGCAAGCCGCTGCGCCTCGGTCGACTTCACGACCTTCCCCTTGTCGGCTTTTGGAGCCATGGCGGAAGTAGTGGAGGAGGTCGACGGTGTTGGTGTTGTTGGTGGCGATGGGGGGCGGAGCGCTCTCTCTCTCTCAGCTTTGGGAAGACGAGGGAGCGGCGGGGAATTCTGAGATTGGAAGTAGCAACGGGCGAATGGGCGGACTGCCCCTGTTTCCTCTGCTTATAAAGAGGGAGGGGGCGGACGTTCCGCATTTCCGAATAAAGAAACCCCCCACGATCTCTCCCACGATGCCGCATTCAACGCGTGACGTTCGGGGAGGGCGCAGTGGATACGGAGAAAGATACGGCGTAACCTAGGCCGCGCGTGCCCGTGCCCTGTTTTGGGCCTGGCCCAACAGCGCTCGGCACCGTGTATGGCCCAAGCCCGGGGGCTCCTGTCGGTGTACTAGAGTAGGGGTACCTTAGTATCCCGAACTTGTGCACGGGCAGTCGCAGCATCCCGCGGCAAGGCTTGCCGGGTGACCGCCAAGGTCCTCCGTGATTCCTTTGGAGCCATTCAAGAACAAAGTATCCAAGCCAAGGAGACAAGACCCCGGCAAGAGGAGCTTGCCGGGAAGGCCAACAAAGGCATCTCAAGACCCCGGCAAGAGGAGCTTGCCGGGAAGGCCAACAAAGGCATCTCAAGACCCCGGCAAGAGGAGCTTGCCGGGAAGGCCAACCAAGGCACCTCAAGGAACTTGCCGCGGCGCGCCACGCGTCCCGGCAAGGCTCGGTGAGCGACAAGCTCCGGGAAGCGACAAGACAACGACCGCGGCAAGGTGCTTGCCGCGACAAGCTACCACTCTGTGCTCGCGCTCCAGCACATCCACCAACGTGTCGCTCTGGGACCCTTCCAGGCGTACGTGGTGGGAGGCTGTGCAGCCAGGGGTGCGCGGTGGCAAGCGGCGCTGACAAGATCGCCATCGTGGCGAGCGGTGGCGTCCCTGACAGTCCCTTTTACACTATTTAGACGACGCAGACGGGCATTTAATGCCCTTGTCCCCTGCCGTCAGGGTTAGGTATGATACACTATAGCAGGTAGCTGTACCTACCGCAGCACCTTCCCATTTTTACCCTTGTCTATGTTGCCACCTGTCGGTGACCCCTTGAGCATATAAAAGGAGGCCCATGCGCAACGTAGAAGGGGTTAGCTGATTAGGAGAAAGAGAACACTCACGCTCGGTCTCGTTAGCTTCTGGAGTGTACTGTAGCACTCCGCGCTCCCGAGCAAGAACTCAATACAAACCACAAAGCAGGAGTAGGGTTTTACGCATCCGTGTGGCCCGAACCTGGGTAAACTGCTCTTGTGCTTTGCCTCGATCCGCTCTTCGTGCGACCTCCGCGCCCGCCGAACCTAAAGGGACTCGGTCCGCCGGTCCCATAGGTGCTTGTGGATCAGAACCCCGGCAATACTATCACCGAAGGAGAAACTAGGAAGGTTTCCGATGCACGAATCACTAGCATACATTTTCCTGTTTTACGTTACTTTGCATTATTTGCTAGTCGTTGTTTAATTGGACGCGGAAACTGTGGAAACCTTAGTATCCCTGATATAATTATTCTGCACCACGGTTTATACAGTGATAACACTTTTAGTATGGGCGGTATTATTGCTAGACAGTTAAGTATGAACCGTACCAAAGGCCCCATCTTTGGAGGCATCTATGCTACACGCCTAGCCGTATATTTTAACATACCTATTAGGCATGTTGAGAAGGAAGAAAAGGTGTTGCCCCGTGTTTATCTAGATCATAAAAGTATGGTGGCACATGATTTTATTGTTAAGAATAGGGCAGGAGAGCTTAAGTATCAATTGTTCTTTAACAAGCATCATCCTGAGACTATTATCCTGCCTGCTCCTTCTTTGTTTGATTTGACTGTGGGAACGTACCTTCTCCCGTTGATGGCTATTCACGCCTACCGGAAACCTGCACCAGCCGAGGAGCCAGAACCGGAACCACAATTTGATCCTTCACGGCAGTCTAACTATCAGTGGGATCCGGAGATGATTGCCAGCCAGTGGCAATCGAAGCCTTCTTCTTCCTCATCACAGTACGACCCCAACAACTATTATTATGGATATCCACCAGGCCAGCCATGGCCATAGACCAACTTAGGCCAAAAAGCCTAAGCTTGGGGGAGTACGTATTTCTCACCGACATTACATTTATGTTCACACACACTCATTGCTAGATGTCGGTGCTCATACTTTTTCACTGTAATATCCATGCTAGTTTATTTTCTTTTTCCTGCTCTCTTCTTGTGTGTTTATTAAACCTTAAGAAAAACCAAAAAAATTGGTAGTGGTTTATTTTTCAGCTGTAGTAGTAATAATTAAAAAGAAAACCCAAGAATATTTCCCGTTCTTCTTCTTCTTGTTGGGAGCTTTCTCGTGTAAATAGTTTTATTTCTTTTCTTTTCTTTGGGGGTCAGTAGAAGAAGACCATAATTAAATTATTGAAGTGGCTCTTATATGCATTATTGTTGATTTAACCCAGAGCCCATATTGCCTTGTCTTCTCCTGTTTATTAAATGCTCGCAGATTCTAGCTTAGTCCAATGCACGTACACTCTTATTATTACTCACACCGTTCGGTCGTGCAAGTGAAAGGCAATTATGATGATATATGATGGGCTGACTGAGATGAGAAAAGCTGGTATGAACTCGACCTCTTTTGTTTTTGTAAATATGATGAGTCCCTCGTTCTTGATTCAGCTTATTATGAATAAACATGTTTATAATGACAATTAGAGATCATAGTTGCTTGTGCCATGCTTGATTAGCTATGAGTTATAATGATTTACCTTGTGTGCCAACATGCTATTGAGATGATTATGATGTGGTATGATGGGGTGGTATCCTCCTTTGAATGATTTAAGTGACTTGACTTGGCACATGTTCATGCATGTAGTTGGAACAAAGTCAACATAGCCTTCACGATATTTATGTTCATGGTGCATTATATCCTACTCATGCTTGCATCCAATGTTTATTAATTTTAATGCATGTACATGGCTGTTGTCGCTCTCTAGTTGGTCGCTTCCCAGTCTTTTGCTAGCCTTCACTTGTACTAAGCGAGAATACTGCTTGTGCATCCAATCTCTTAAACCCCAAAGTTATTCCAGATGAGTCCACCATACCTTCCTATATGCGGTATTTACTTGCCATTCCAAGTAAATTTGTATGTGCCAAACTCTAAACCTTCAAATAAACATTCTATTTTGTATGCTCGAATAGATCATGTATCAACCAAGGTTGTCCTTATCTTCCGTGTTAGGCGGGTTATTCTCAAGAGGAGTGGACTCCGCTCGTCACTCACGAGAAAATGGCTGGTCACCGGGATGCCCAGTCCCGTGCTTTATGCAAACTAAATCAAAATTAATTGCAAACAAAACTCCCCCTGGGACCTGATGTATGTTGGAGGCACTCGTTGTTTCGAGCAAGCCATGGATTGATGCTTGTTGGTGGAGGGGGAGTATAAACTTTACCATTTTGTTTGGGAACCGCCTATAATGTGTTTAGCACGGAAGATATCGCCATCTCTTAGTTGTTACGTTGACAATGAAAGTATACCGCTCAAAATACAATTTATCTCTATTTCAAAACTGAGCTCTGGCACCTCTACAAATCCCTGCTTCCCTCTGCGAAGGGCATATCCATTTACTTTTATGTTGAGTCATCACCCTCTTATTAAAAAGCACTAGCTGGAGAGCACATCTGTCATTTGCATTCATCACTATTAATCTATGTTGGGTGTGACTATGATTGGATCTCTTTTACCATGAATTACAATGTCTAGTCAGTCCTTGATCTTTAAAGGTGCTCTGCATTTATGTTTTGCGGTCTTAGAAAGGGCTAGCGAGATACCATCTTGTTATATCATATTATGATTGTTTTGAGAAAGTATTGTCATCCGAGATTTATTATTATGACTTGCTAGTTGATTATGCTATTGATATGAGTAATTATGGGACCTGAGAATTATTGCAAATGTGGTTAGTTATGATCTATGCTGAAAACTTGAATGTTGGCTTGGCATAGTTACAACAACAAGAGCAAACAGAGTATGTAAAAGTTTTTCTTTCTTTCTTTCAGTTTGTCAACTGAATTGCTTGAGGACAAGCAAGGGTTTAAGCTTGGAGGAGTTGATACGTCTCCGTCGTATCTACTTTTCCAAACACTTTTGCCCTTGTTTTGGACTCTAACTTGTATGACTTGAATGGAACTAACCCGGACTGACGCTGTTTTCAGCAGAATTGCCATGGTGTTGTTTTATGTGCAGAAAACAAATATTCTCAGAATGACCTGAAACTCCACGGAACATCTTAGAAAAAATAATAAAAAATCCTTGCCAAAGATGAAGACCAGGGGGCCCACACCCTGTTCACGAGGGTGGGGGGCGCGCCCCCCTAGGGCGCGCCCCCTACCTCGTGGGCCCCCTGGATGCCCTCCGACGCCAACTCCAACTCTATATATTTGCTTTCGGAGAGAAAAAAATCAGAGAGAAGAAATCATCTCGTTTTACGATACGGAGCCGTCGCCAAGCCCTAAAACCTCTCGGGAGGGCTGATCTGGAGTCCGTTCGAGGCTTCGGAGAGGGGGATTTGTCGCCGTCATCATCATCAACCATCCTCCATCACCAATTTCATGATGCTCACCGCCGTGCGTGAGTAATTCCGTCGTAGGCTTGCTGGACGGTGATGGGTTGGATGAGATATATCATGTAATCGAGTTAGTTTTGTTAGGGTTTGATCCCTAGTATCCACTATGTTCTGAGATTGATGTTGCTATGACTTTGCTATGCTTAATGCTTGTCACTAGGGCCCGAGTGCCATGATTTCAGATCTGAACCTATTATGTTTTCATGAATATATGTGAGTTCTTGATCCTATCTTGCAAGTCTATAGTCACCTACTATGTGTTATGATCCGGCAACCCCGAAGTGACAATAATCGGGACCACTCCCGGTGATGACCATAGTTTGAGGAGTTCATGTATTCACTATGTGCTAATGCTTTGTTCCGGTTCTCTATTAAAAGGAGGCCTTAATATCCCTTAGTTCCGGTTCTCTATTAAAAGGAGGCCTTAATATTCGTTATTGTTGATGATTACTCAAGATATATATGGGTGCATATAATTCTCTACAAGAATGAAGTGTAGGATGTCTTCAGACGATTCGCCAATCATGCCATGACGAACTATGGCATTAAGATCAAGCACATCAGAAGTGACAACAGCACCGAGTTCAAGAACACCGGCCTCGACACTTATCTTGATACATTGGGCATCACTCATGAGTTCTCTGCTCCATACACACTGATAACTGATACGTCTCCGTCGTATCTACTTTTCCAAACATTTTTGCCCTTGTTTTGGACTCTAACTTGCATGATTTGAATGGAACTAACCCGGACTGACGTTGTTTTCAGCAGAATTGCCATGGTGTTATTTATGTGCAGAAACATAAGTTCTCAGAATGACCTAAAACTTCATGGAACATCTTTTCGGAAATAATAAAAAATCCTTGCAAAAGATGAAGACCAGGGGGCCCACACCCTACCCACGAGGGTGGGGGCGCGCCCCTACCTCGTGGGCCCCCTGGAGCTCCTCCGACCTCAACCCCAACTCTATATATTTGCTTTCGGGGAGAAAAAAATCAAGGAGAAGCATTCATCGCGTTTTACGATACGGAGCCGCTGCCAAGCTCTAAAACCTCTCGGGAGGGCTGATCTGGAGTCCGTTCGGGGCTCCGGAGAGGGGAACCCATCGCCATCGTCATCATCAACCTTCCTCCATCTCCAATTTCATGATGCTCACCGCTGTGCGTGAGTAATTCCATCATAGGCTTGCTGGACGGTGATGGGTTGGATGAGATTTATCATGTAATCGAGTTAGTTTTGTTAGGGTATGATCCCTAGTATCCACTATGTTCTGAGATTGATGTTGCTATGACTTTGCTATGCTTAATGCTTGTCACTAGGGCCCGAGTGCCATGATTTTAGGTCTGAACCTATTATGTTTTCATCAATATATGAGAGTTCTTGATCCTATCTTGCAAGTCTATAGTCACCTATTATGTGTTATGATCCGTTAACCCAGAAGTGACAATAATTGGGATACTTACCGGTGATGACCGTTGTTTGAGGAGTTAATGTATTCACTGTGTGTTAATGCTTTGGTCCGGTACTCTATTAAAAGGAGGCCTTAATATCCCTTAGTTTCTGCTAGGACCCCGCTGCCACGGGAGGGTAGGACAAAAGATGTCATGCAAGTTCTTTTCCATAAGCATGTATGACTATATACGGAATACATGCCTACATTACATTGATGAATTGGAGCTAGTTCTGTGTCACCCTATGTTATGACTGTTACATGATGAACCGCATGCGGCATAATTATCCATCACTGATCCGGTGCCTACGAGTTTTCCATATACTGGTTCTCGCTTATTTACTTTCCCACTGCTACTGTTACAATCACTACAAAATACCAAAAACATTACTTTTGCTGTCTTTACTTTTATTGCCGCTACCACCACTATCATATTACTTTGCTACTAAACACTTTGCTGCAGATACTAAGTTTCCAGGTGTGGCTGAATTGACAACTCAGCTGCTAATACTTGAGAATATTCTTTGGCTCCCCTTGTGTCGAATCAATAAATTTGGGTTGAATACTCTACCCTCGAAAGCTGTTGCGATCCCCTATACTTGTGGGTTATCAGGCGGGTGTTTTTACTGTAGCCATATGTTAATGTGTTTGTTGTACGTAACCAGCACCTCGAATCCTCGATACTAGTATACTATATACTAGTAGGAGTAAGTAGTAGGAGTAGTAGGGTGGCATGGTCCAGAACAAGCATTCACGTCCAGGAGTACGGCACACGCCACCACCACGACATCCATCTGACACCATATCATTTCTTGGAGTCCGTGCTAGAGCAATCTCTTCAACCTCGTCGTTTCTCTAAGGCTGGTTATAGTGGGGAGTAACTTAGACTAGTGTCATGCATATGACACTAGTCTTTGTTACTACCTTCATAGTGCAAAGTAACAAACAAGTAGTATCATAGATGATTGCATTTATTACATTATAGATTCATTTTGCTTTGGTTTGCATTATGTTATAGTAACATATTATGTTACTCCAAACATTTCTCTCCTCATTAACTATATGCCACATTAGCAAACTTGTCTTGAAATGCCTAATGTTACTTGCTAAGTTACTCCCACTATGACCAGCCTAACTTCAGCCATCGCGCGGCGGGCGAGGTGGGGGTTTGCCGATAATCGGTTTCCTTAACTGCGGTCCCACTTGTAAGGCCAACTCCAACGCACGACCCCAAACGGACTTTCATTTTGCACGAACTCCAATGATAATTTTGACTAGAAAAGCAAAACCAAAGAAAACAAGAACCACAAGAATACATTTTACTACTCCTGTAAGTTGGATTAGTGCCTTCTCGATGCATTCATTGTTGATCTGCGGAGGCTCGATCTTGCGTGCTTCTTTCTTCTTCGAGTGTAAAGAAGTAGACGTTGCTTCCTCGCATCTAGTCTCATGTCTAGCCTCTATTCTAGTAGGAGTATCAACAAGTGCACTAATCTCATCCGAGAGCAGAACCGAAGATTTGGTCGGGTTGTTCCTCCTTTTGCCGATATGTGGGACATCCAGCATCCAGGTCGTGTCATGAAAGAAAATAGAGTGGTAGTTGAAGCCACGAGATGTGCATCTTGGGTTAAACTGTAAATAGAATCTTACTACTCTTGAGTAACTCCAAAAGCGGCCACCGAAGATCTTTATTGGATTTGTTTTTCATCACCAGCACGTTGAGGTGAAAGATGTGCAGGTTCAGTGGGTCCTCTTGCGTTTTCACTGACATGTGGGGCCGCATGTGAGCAAATAGATGATGGGCTCCGTGCGTCCGCTGGCTGGCTGAGAAGAGAGATAGAGGAGGGCTGAGCACGGACTACAGGAAATTTGTTCTACGTACCTCGATATAGGCTCGATACAGTGGGGTGGCATGGGCCATAACTCAGTAGCATTCACGTCTAGCAGTACGGCACACGCCACCCACACAAGTCCCATCCGACACCAATTTTCTTGGAGTCCATGCTACAGCCATCTCTTCTCCCTCCTGTTTTCTCACCCATCGCGCGGTGGGTGGGGTGGGTGTTTGCCGATAGTCGGTTTGCTCAACTGCGGTCCCACTTGTAAGTGAAAATGCAACACCGCACGCATTCCCGCTTGAGCGGCGTGCTGGACCAACCGTGTGGGGGTGTGATGCGAACACGACAGGCTTTTCCTTTTGAACTCGTAACTTGTAAAATTTGGTTCTGCTCCATGGCGCGACCGATAGATAGAAAATAACGATTTTGCCTAGAGTAACGAGAAGTTTGGTTCTGGTGCCGTTCATGCATGGACGCTCCTCGAGGGCATCCGAGGCCAGGGATGGATCCGCCACTCCTAGGCGGTCCTTCCGGTGGTCGACTGGCCGACGGGGACGGAGAGAGTCGCCGGAGGCGAGCTCCGCGGCGGAGGGAGTTTCGGGCAGGATTGGGGATTTGGGTTATGCTGGGTTTTGATCGCGTTCGAGGGGTCGGGCAGCTCTGCAAGGTCGAGGGGAAGGCGACAGTGGCGCTAGATGGGTGGGGGAGGCCCTGGTGGCGCCGGAGTGATCGAGACAGTGGCGGCGGCTATGGTTGCCAGAGAAGAAGAAGACGACCTCTTCCCGTCGATCACTTGCTATGGGGGGCTCTAGAGAGGTGGGAGAGGCTGCTTGAGGGACTGGACGCGCTCGGGGGCTTCTTAAATAGGCGGGCAATGGCGGTTCCGCAGTGGCCGGGGATAAGATCACCGGCCGACCGCTTCTGTTGTGGCAGAGCGACGCGGCGATGGCCGGAGCAGGGTCGGCGCTAGCGGACGGGCTTGGGGATAAGGGCGGCCTGCTCACGAGGGCGGCTGGCGAGGAGTTGTGGCTTGGGTGGCGCCGTCCACGGTAGAGGTTGCTGTGGCCGCCCGCTAGCCGCCGTGGCCGACCTGACGGCGGAGCTGTGGAGCTCCAAGGGCAGCTCTGCGACGTGGGAGGGGTCGGGGCATCGACCGGGAGAGGGGAAGGGCCAGAACGAGTGTGGGGTGTCGGCAGTGGAACGCGGCGGCTCGGTGCGCGCGCATGCAAAACGTGCGCTCTAGGCGCGCCCAGAGCACGCACCGCAGGTGTTCGGAGAAATGCCAAGTCATGCCAGGGGAGTCCAATCCACAAGAGGTTAAGGAGTGAGGGGCTATAGGCTAGGGCAAAGCTATGGGACATGCTGGTTAGGCAAGGCAAGCAAGTCCAGCGTGCAAACTAAAAACCATGCCAAAACTGGCCATGCACGCCAGGTGTTTGACAAAATGCTAAGGGCATCTAGGCAACTCTTGGGGTGGCCAAACTTTCCAGATTGGGGTCTCTTTAGATGATACAAAGGGTGGTGAGGTTAGTTTGCCAAAAGCTCAAACTTGTTAGTGCAAGTTTTGCAAAACTTCAGTTCTGGGCAGGAGGAAAAGGGCATGTTTGCATGCATTTAAAATCCTCCAATGAGTCCACTCTCCTGGACTTAAGGGTTTTGCAAGGAGCACTACAAGCAGGAGAAATCTCATGGTCACTAGAGCAAAATTTAATAGGGATGCAGTACCAATCACCAAGCTGGACCAGAATGAAAAAGAGGTTGATTCACTCAAATTTTTTCAAAGAACATCAATGGGTTTTTGCATAAAGTTGAATAATATACTCCTATTAACATCCCATAATTTTGGTGGAGGCTAGAAAGAAATATTTAAATGGGTTGTAGTGCAAAATTGCCCACTGGACCAGATTTGTAAACTTGGTGTAGATCTCAAAATATCCAAAGAATGAAATATATTTTTTCATAAAAGTGATTTAAAAACATCACATGACCTCCCAAAATTTTGGTGAAAATTTTAAATAAATTTATCAAGTGGTTGTAGTTCAAAAAGAGCTCCAAAACTAATGAAAAATCATTTTAGGGAATAAAGCTCAGAGAGGAATAATTATGCAAGTAAATCCTACTGATAATAGAAATGTTTTTCTTGAAAGGGCAAACAAGTCCAATAATATATTTGGAAAGTTTTTCACTTGAGGTAAAAACTCCATAATAAAAAGGTAAAGAAAGGCCCTGAAACAAAGGAAAATCCAGAAAATAAAAGTTTAAATTTCCTGGCAAAATTTTAATTAATAAAACAAGGTTAAAATTTTGGGGTGTCACAACACTACCCCCTTAAGAAAAAATCTCGTCCTCGAGATTTGCTAAAAGTTGTTTTGAAAATATTACTCTTACCATTCCAAAAATAACCTCTTTACTTATGCAATAAAAGTGCGGTTACCGAGAGAGGGCAATAAGTGGTGTAAAACCACAGTGTGGAACACTGGCGCTGCGTGGAAAAATCTATGGTTAGGGGGAAAACAAGAGATTTCTACATTGGGATACAGTAAATTTAGAATAAACTTTAAATTCTAAAATACGCTAGTCGTACCCGAGGGCATAGTGCTCTCTCTGGCTGACAGGTGGACCCGGGGTCCACTGTCAGTCTCTTCTTCTTCCTCCGGTTCTCTCATCTTCCTATCTCTCGCGCGCTTTCCTGTGCTTTCTCCACCGGCAACGTTTAGCATGTAGGGCATCTAGGCCGTATCGTTGTAGTGTGCGGCGTGCTAGCTGCCGGTGCAGCGTGCACTCACCTCGCGGGCCAGCATGGTGTCGGCACTGCTAGCGGATTCGCCTCCGAACACCGGCGATCGGGCGACGAGCGGCGCTGGTGGACTTCGCCCACCGTACACCGATCTCGAGCTATAAAACGGCCAAGGTGCTTCTCTCTTCTTCCTCACACATGGCCTCTCTTCTCCTTATCCTTCTCCATTTCCGTTTACAGAAGCTCGAGACGAGGCTCTAATGGTGGGGGCGGTGCCAGACTGGTACGTGATCCTGGTGTGCGGAGGGTTGGCGGCATTGCTGGGGCTCTCCGTGCTCCTGTGTGCGATGATCGTCGTGATGCTGCCGCTCGATTGTTGGCTCTCTGCGGTGGCGGTGATCACAAGGAGTAGGTGTGGTGTCGGGTGCTAACTGTTGTCGGTATGCTGGGTAACTTGCACCCGGATGATTACCCACTAATTTCTCCTTCAGAGACTATGGTGTTTTAGGGAGATGGTTAGACAGATGCAACACGGTTATGTGGTGTTGCAAGCAGTGCATGTGTTCGAGTGGTTGTGGTTGTGAGTCTGCTGCCGTGGTGCTGCGTGAATGAAATCTTTGTCGTGAGGAGATATATGTTGCAGTAACTCAGGGGAAGAGAAATCTCACTCCAGGATTTTTCGCGAGAGAAAGATTTGTTAGACAAAATTTACAACAGCAAAAACTACTCACCACAATTGCAACAAAGATTTATCTCATCGCACAAGATTTAGAATAACATGCATGAGTTACAACACTAGTTAAATGCTGGAATAAAAGAACAAGGCAGTGACGTCTAGAATGAAAATGGCAACTGGACAGGGTCCCGAGAAAACATCTCTGGTACTGGGGCACACTCTTCTTCTATCGGGGGAAGCAGGTTGATCAGTCGATGAACGCGTCTCTCCTGGTCGGGTCTCAGTGGTATGCCGATGCCGATCTGAGGATTTAAATCAGCGAGGCTCTAGAGATAGCCCATCACTCGTTGGGTCAAACGCTCTTGAGCGATGACATACTGGACAAGGTTGGCCAGTACTGGGTCTCTCTCAATTCGTCCACCGGGAAAAGATGTCACTTCCCCGGGTGCTGCATGGCTCGGAAAGTAATAATACCCTCGTTCGCTGGCATAGGGTACCGCGAATCGAAGGCGAACGAGCGCTTCGTGTGCAGCCGCTTCTATGGCCATCTGCGGAGTTGGCATAGATTTCCCCAGGAAGGAGACTTCCGTTGGGTCTTGATTTGAGTTTACGGGAGGGATGTGCACTGCTGCCCAATATTTCGAGGTGGATGCGGTGATCCTCGACTTGAGCAGCCCGTACTGGGGTGGCTGGGTAGAACCCATGGTACTATAGGTAAAGTCCCACAATATTTTAACGAAGCTACCTGGGGTTGCATCTGGGGTTCTCAGATAAATGCTAGGGCTCGGCATGGCAAGAAATGGTTGTGAGGGTGGTGCACAAGACGATGGGTACTTGGCACGGTCACGAGGTGGCCTTTTATATAGCAACTGGGCTGGGTTATTTAGCGTGGTGAGGGGTAACTGTTTGTCGGTTCTGCTCTCATGGGGTCGGGGTCAAGGCCACAGATACACACATCTCACAAAAGTGACGTGTAACTGTGGGTGCCGTCGGGGTTGGTTTTGGTAGCTACGCCCAGAATTAAAAATGTAACCGTACATCAATACAACTACTATTTAAATTAGGGGCGCACATGCAGATAACATTGCGGTAATACAAGATCACACAACTACAGGTTGTGGACATACTGAGACTCGGTACTACTCGAGTAACTCAGTCCACCTCGTTTATATCTAAGCGGGCGTGCCTTGTGGCTGCCGAGGTTTCTCCACGGGCTTCGCCGTCGGGGTTAGCTGGAGGGGGTTGAGGAACTGCAGGGTCGGGGTAGTGATGATGACCATCGCGGGGATTGTTGGCCACAATCCCGGTGGAGTGTGTTCCCAAAAGGCGGCGAAGCACTTCTGGGGTCATCAAAGCACCTTGGTTGATGGTTGGGGCTGACCTCAAGGTCTCGATCGGTTGTCTGAACAGCACGACTGGATTGTCGGCGTCGGTCTCACCTTCTCTTCTTGCTGGGGGTCGGCGGATCAGTTCTCCACGAGTTGCGATCAGATCTAGGGTGATTTGATCGAACAGTCCCTCTAGTGCACTTACATAGCGCACCAGATGCAATAATGCAGGATCGGTCTCGTGATCTCCGTTGGCAACTTGGGGTGGTCTACCATACCCGTCACGGCTGGGGTAGTAGTAGAAGGAGCGACAGTTAACTCTGGGCAACAAGTGCCGGAGTTGAACTATAGCCTCTTGAGCAGCTAGTTGGATGGCTTGTGGCTCAAAGGAAGTTGTCCTTCCGGTGAACCTGTAGGGGCGTTCTGGCGATAGACCCCTACCATAGACGTGCACAGTGGCCCAAAATTGATGGCTCTCACCGCTCATGGACCCTTGGTACACAACATATTCTGGGGGCTCTTCTAACGCGAAGGCACGGCGGGTGAGGTTTGCTAGCACGGTCACGAAACCTCCAAGGTTGGTTGCTGTGGTCTCATTGTGAACAATGGGGCTAGGCATTATAACTCGGTTTGGGGTAGAGGCTGTGCTGTGCTGGGCTGAGGCTAGCGTGCCCTTTTATAGAAAAAGGGGGCGGAGTCTTCCTTCGCACGCTTGCGAAAAGGACTGTTCAGGGGCCGGTCACTGGCGCATGATCGACAGGCTAGACTGATAGGTTGGGCACCGACTGCCAAAAGGTGTCGGGTCACTGTGAGGCTATCTTACACGAGAAGCTTGGTCGGGGCTTGGTTAAGGTCTGGTGGGTTGGTTTACCTAGGTTTTTCGACCTGGCTAAGATAGGATTAGTCAATGGTCAACCTGGTTCTGATACCAAGTTTGCCAGGACCGGATTTCGGGATATTAATTTCCCAAAAGCGGCCCTTGTGCTCACCAGCCCCAGTATTACTGTTAGCTGATGAGACACCAACTTGTTACAGAAACTTCAAGCAAACTACAAAATATGTAGTACAAGACCATTCTGGCCTATGGGTATAACAATTGGTTTCTAGTGGTTGATGGCGGAAGCGGTTTGCGGATCATCGGCGTCTATGGGACTCCATTTCCCACAGGAAACAGCTGACCAGGATAACTCCTATCTTCGCGAGGCTGCTATCATCATTGTGTAGGTTCCGGGGTTGTCATCACAACGCTCCTCTCCATGCAAGAAATCTGGCCAAGACAATAGCCAGGGACAAGCCAGTGAGTACTTTGAATGTACTCGCAAACATTAAGAACACAAGTATAATATAGCCACTGATAATCATGCTTTGAAATATTCTATGATTACTTCGTCAGTTATGAAATAAGGTTGATGATGCGCGCAAGCAGATCATTCAAATAAAACATGAGTAAACAATCAGGGAGTAGAAATGAAAAGCACCGATCTGGTGTCTGAAGCGATGCCTCGAAAGGATAATGATATGAAGCATGCCTCAGTCAGGCGTCTGAGCGACACCACAGAAAGGGCTTATATATAAAGGGAATAACAAGCATGCCACAGTCGGGCGTCTGTGCGACACCACATAAAGGGCTTATAAGTAAATGAAATAACAAGCATGCCACAGTCGGGAGTCTGTGCGACACCATGTAAAGGGCTTATAAGTAAATGAAATGACAAGCATGCCACAGTCGGGCGTCTGAGCGACACCTCATAAAGGGCTTATATAAGAATAATCACAGTGAGCATCCAGGAGGTAGAACCGTCCCAGGGATACTCAATAATTCAAATAACATAAATGGTTAGTCCATAATAATAATAATCATAATCATCATACGCCACAAGTCATGATCCATGTTTTGGTTCAGCAGTTTTTCCTCCAAAGACCGACACTTGACCCATCCCAGACTGTAGTCCTTAACCATGGACACGGCTATTCGAATAGGTATAATATCTCTGCAGAGGGTGTACTCTTTACCCACGAGTAACGGATTTCTTTAGTCCATCGGAACTAATTCCGTCCACGGTCTTTTAGTCGAGAACACGCCTGACTTGCACACACCAGCCTAACTTTACTCGTGTCTGGAATCACCCAGACACCTGTTAAGAAAAACTCTAAGTGGGGAGGCAACAACCTCGCGTAGCATGGGATCAAATTTCTATCGCGCGCTCTAAGGGGTGGCCTCCCCTCTCGGTCCCAACCGAAAACACCCATGCCCCCGGACCAGGTGGCATGCCTACCGGATGCAGCCGGTATCTTCCACCATGGCCTCTATGTACAGTGTGTGCTAAGACAGGGGTTGACACTTACTGAACCGTACCCTACCTACGGCAGGGACAAGTGGCGGCACGAAAACAAGTATGGGGGTTACCGGAACAAGACTCGATCTACGGTCGACTCAGGAGGCTTAAATATTTCCTGCATGATTAGTATAACAAATATGTTTCAATCCAACAGACAGTATCACTACTCATCATATCTCATCTTGCCATACCGGACACAACCGTCCCGACGAGGAACCAGAGATAAGCTCGTGTCTACCCAAGACAGAGACTTTCTCGGCTTCCTTCCGGTAGGCAAAAAAAGGCATGTGAGAACAATTACTATCGCAAACATATCAAGCTCCAATAGCATGAGATCATCAGTATGCAAGTATGATCATATCCTCACAAACACATAACGCATACTCCGTGTCACAGTGGTGTTGTAACTATATCAAACAACACACGATAATATTATGCCTGAGTTCAGAAATGCTTGCCTTCAAGTTGTGGAGAGGCAGGGTGCACTCAAAACTTTTGAAAGTTCCCTTCTTCCTCATCCAAAAATCCTATTTTAAATAAATTTAAATTAACACATACTTTCACAACAGTACAAAAAAAGTTGTTTGATTTTTTTTCAAATAAATATGAAAATAAACTAGACAATATTTGGGAAACAACGGAAAAAGAATCAAGTCATTTGGATTTATATTTTAAAAGATATAGCCAGTCAAAGTTTAGTCAAATTCTATTTTTAAAATAAAACAGAAAAAGGAAAACGCTTCGATACGGAATACGCTTTCGGGGTGGGGGATACGTACTCGAGACTTTACGCTTTCACTTATCCAGCGTGGACGGGCGCGTGGGTCACTGACAGTGGGTCCACGGGGCCCACTGGTCAGGTTTGACCAGTCCTCTCTCCCTCCTTTTCCTCTGCCCGAGCGGGGGCGGGATTCCGGTGATCATCGCTGGCGAACGGAGGCTCCTCGAGGGCATCCGAGGCCAGGGATGGATCTGCCACTCCTAGGCGGTCCTTCCGGTGGTCGACTGGCCGGCGGGACGGAGAGAGTCGCCGGCGGCGAGCTCCGCGGCGGAGGGAGTTTCGGGCAGGATTGGGGATTTGGGTTATGGTGGGTTTTGATCGCGTTCGAGGGGTCGGGCAGCTCCGCAAGGTCGAGGGGAAGGCACGGTGGTGCTCGATGGGCGGGGGAGGCCCTAGTGGCGCCGGAGTGATCGAGACAGTGGCGGCGGCTATGGTTGCCGGAGAAGAAGAAGACGACCTCTTCCCGTCGATCACTTCCTATGGGGGGCTCTAGAGAGGTGGGGAGAGGCTGCTTGAGCGACTGGACACGCTCGGGGGCTTCTTAAATAGGCGGGCAATGGCGGTTCCGCGGTGGCCGGGGATAAGATCGCCAGCCGACCGCTTCTGTTGTGGCAGAGCGACATGGCGATGGCCGGAGCAGGGTCGGCGCTAGCGGACGAGCTTGGGGATAAGGGCGGCCTCCTCACGAGGGCAGCTGGCGAGGAGTTTTGGCTTGGGCGGCGCCGTCCACGGCAGAGGTTGCTGTGGCCGCCCGCTAGCCACCGTGGCCGACCTGACGGCGGAGCTGTGGAGCTCCAAGGGCAGCTCTGCGACGCAGGAGGGGTCGGGGCGTCGATTGGGAGAGGGGAAGGGCCAGAACGAGCATGGGGCGTCGGCAGTGGGACGCGGCGGCTCGGTGCGCGCGCGTGCAAAACATGCGTTCTGGGCGCGCCCAGAGCATGCACGGTAGGTGTTCGGCGAAATGCCAAGTCATGCCAGGGGACTCCAATCCACAAGAGGTTAAGCAGGGAGGGGCTATAGGCTAGGGCAAAGCTATGGGACATGCTGGTTAGGCAAGGCAAGCAAGTCCAGTGTGCAAACTAAAAACCATGCCAAAACTGGCCATGCACACCACGTGTTTGACAAAATACTAAGGGCATCTAGGCAACTCTTGGGGTGGCCAAACTTTCCAGATTGGGGTCTCTTTAGATGATACAGAGGGTGGTGAGGTTAGTTTGCCAAAAGCTCAAACTTGTTAGTGCAAGTTTTGCAAAACTTCAGTTCTGGGCAGGAGGAAAAGGGCATGTTTGCATGCATTTAAAATCCTCCAATGAGTCCACTCTCCTGGACTTAAGGGTTTTGCAAGGAGCACTACAAGCAGGAGAAAGCTCATGGTCACTAGAGCAAAATTTAATAGGGATGCAGTACCAATCACCAAGTTGGACCAGAATGAAAAAGAGGTTGATTCACTCAAATTTTTTCAAAGAACATCAATGGGTTTTTGCATAAAGTTGAATAATATACTCCTATTAACATCCCATAATTTTGGTGGAGGCTAGAAAGAAATATTTAAATGGGTTGTAGTGCAAAATTGCCCACTGGACCAGATTTGAAAACTTGGTGTAGAGCTCAAAATATCCATAGAATGAAATATATTTTTGCATAAAAGTGATTTAAAAACATCACATGACCTCCCCAAATTTTGGTGAAAATTTTAAATAAATTTATCAAGTGGTTGTAGTTCAAAAAGAGCTCCAAAACTAATAAAAAAAATCATTTTAGGGAATAAAGCTCAGAGAGGAATAATTATGCAAGTAAATCCTACTGATAATAGAAATGTTTTTCTTGAAAGGGCAAACAAGTCCAATAATATATTTGGAAAGTTTTTCACTTGAGGTAAAAACTCCATAATAAAAAGGTAAAGAAAGGCCCTGAAACAAAGGAAAATCCAGAAAATAAAAGTTTAAATTTCCTGGCAAAATTTTAATTAATAAAACAAGGTTAAAATTTTGGGGTTTCACACTCTACTGCACCTGCCTTTGGCTGCATGATAGGTGGGCCAGCCACCCCCTGGGGCCACGTGTCATTCACCCAAAGGCAGTTGCCATAAGTCAATGAAGCTGTGTCCCCCTCCGTGCCGGTGCAGTATAGTCATCTCACCGGACCTCTAGTTGGGGCGAAACGAGAGAAGTTTGATGTTTACACGTTTATTGGTCCCCTTTGCATTTTGCGCCAAGTTTTGACCTTTGATTTAACTATTAAATGTTAATGCATGTAAACAAAATGTTGTGTAAGTCACCTTACGAAAACCAAATAATCCCAAAGTACTTAGGCACGGTGCATTAACTCCCTCCTTGTTTCTTATTTCGTGACATATCAACCAATGAGAGATGTGGGCCGTGCATGCTTTCAATGACTTGAGACTACCAAACATGACATGCAGTGTTTAGTTCATTGCATGTAATCCTATTAGTACTCTAGTTAGGAGTAGCAAAAAAACATTAAGTTCTCTCGCCGATAGGAATAAAACACCATGTATTTATTTACAGAGGGAGTAGTACATTTTTGGTGACATGCATTGCTAGATATTACTAGTCAAATACTAAAATCCAGATGGACGTGGTAGTACTCCTAAATCCAGACGGTGGTGCTACTAGTACTAGTAGTAGTACTACCAATGTAGTAGTAGGAGTACTAGCACTGTACTATCCATTGGTCAAATTATTACGTGCTGCTCCTCACAGTGAAGTGACAAGACCCTGTGCCGGAGATGACACTTAAGTATAGGCGCCGTGTTCGGCATACCATAGTCAGCCTCACCATCTGCAGTCACTATCGTCATGGCTGTAGAGCTAGCCTGCTTACAACTAGCCCTATTCGACATAATTTCTCGTGCGTAGATGCCCGTGCATTGCACGGAACACCAAGATTGGGGGTGGACGGCTCCGGCGGCGGCCATCGCGCCAGATTTTCCCATGGCCTTCTACTCCTAGATGTGGTGGGAAGGAGATGAGGCTGATTGTGAGAGACAAGGAGTTGTTTGTAAATAGGGAACAAGTGCGGGCATCTTTTTGCAAAAATGGAGAAGCTTGGTTTGTATGCGTCAGATCTAGATCCGATGGCTATTGGTGAAAGATGGTAGGCACAACATCATCACCAACTCAGGACCTGTTTGATTCACAAGATTTTGAAAACGCAGGAATAGCGAATAGGACACGACAATATTACAAGTTTCAAACTGATATTACAAATGTTAGGAGTAATGCTGCACCTACGAAGAGGGAATTACTAGGAAGTTTATGTAAGAACTTTTGTTACTTTAGGTGGATGCAGCATTATCGTACAAACTAAAATCCAGCGCCCTGACAAGTCACTAATGGGCAAATAAGTTTTCGAGTCTCTGGCCACTTGATGTTTCAAAAACAAATTCAGCTTCTGCGGAGAAATGAGCTCCACCGTGTACCCGCGCGGGTGTGGCTGGGCACGAAGCATGAGTACATGCATGGTGCACCTATTCTCTTCTTGTATACGTACACCACCTACATGGGGTTGTGTGAGAGAGATACAAACCTAGAGAGATATAGTGTGTGGGTTCTTGAGAGTTTTTTTTGTGGGGGGGGTCAATCAAAAAATTTAATATATGCAATGTGTGTGAAATAGAGTCCTGAATATAACATATATATAGAGGGGGCGATCCACGAGAAGAGAGTGGAGGTATCATTGGCTTGAGGTGTCCATAGAATCGAAGAGAGGGATGATGTGTGTGTGTGTGTGTGCGCGTGCGCGATCGATAAAGAGTGCCATCGAATTTGTGTGTGCCCACGTCAAAGATATAGAGTGGCTGGCCTACTGGAACGTGAGATGGGACATGTGCAGTTTGTCTCTGTGGCATGGATACCTACCTGCAGTGCTCGACTATCGGTGTGTGGTGGAGGAAGAGGGAGGCCCAATTAACTATAGAGGTACAATGGCTGGTATATGTGTGGAGGAGGAGAGAGGCCTGCCTCATGTATTAAGGAGATCGATCTGCCTCATGTATTAAGGGAGATCGATCGGCATCCATGCATATGTGCAGGAGATGAATAAGGTTGGGAGAGAGACAGAGCTAGAGTGTTGGAGGGGGTGGTAGTGGAGTTGCTTCTAACAAATGGTGGGATAGGCTTGCTAGACAAACGGAGGGCACGCCCGCAATATCAATAAGAGAGGAGATGGCTGCTTGTTGTCTGTGCACATGCGTGTGAGAGACGGGTCAAGAGGCATGCACGAATGATGAGGGGGGACGATGTGGCTATGGTAAGCAGATGTAACTACGTAGGAAGATCAATCGCCCTTTGTAAGAGAAAGGAGAGACATAACTTGTGAGGTACGTCGATCGATGGGGGGTAGTTAAAGTTGATCTAGGTATATGTTGGGAGATTGATCGGTATACATGCATGTGTGTTAGAAGAAAATGAGGCACGAGAAGAAGGATAGAGAGAGAGGGATGCTTGTACGAGGTGGTACGAGAGGCATACTATATCGAGGGGGAGGAGTGTGCGAGCACGAGAACGATGAAAAGAGTGGTGGGAGTGAGGCATGGACGGTGACAAGAGAAGAGGGGAAGCTTGTGTTTGTGCTAGGCACACCTGGCTAGAGAGGCATATCGGTCGATGTGTGCCGTAAAGAAGGAGCTGGGGGGCCTACACACACCGTGGGTGAACGACCTAAAGTGAAAAGACGAATTTGCGCGATGGAGCTAGAGAATGTTGAGGGAGGGTGAGAGGGATGCGGGCGTGTGCATGCACAAGAGAAAGTTAGCGCTAGCTACAAAGATAAGAGGGTTGTGTGGGTGTAAAAGACGAATAGAGATCATATATACTTCATTATAAAAAGCAAATTCGGATATTTGAAGAATTTATCATAGTGTTTCAAACCGACGGATGTGTGAATATATATAACGGTGATACTCATGGTGTGGTTATGAACATGGTATACTACATTTAATATGTTTTATCTCTACTCTTATAAAAAACGGAGTTGTTGATGATGGTGTGCCTGCCATCCTGCATTATAGGCCATCTGATTTATATCTGGCGGATAGCAAGGAAACTATGATGGTTGAAGCTGGCAACAATCATGATTGTAGATTCTTATTGAAATAGAGAAACGAATTCAAATTTAGTTCGAATTGCAGCGGTAGTATAGACATTTGGAATGCACTAAAATGTTGGTATGAGTAGGTTACATGCATTATACAGCAAGGGAAAAAAATTTAATCAGACATAACATGGATTCATACTCCCTCCTTCCATCTATATAGGGCGTAATGAGATTTTTAAGACCGCCTTTGACCATTGACAAGATTAATAGTACATGACATGCACAATGTGAAAATTATATCATTGAAAGAACATTTCACAGACGAATTTAACAGTGTGCTTTGTGTAAGTTGCATGTCATATATCATTGCTCTAATATTTGGTCAAAGTTAGCATCGAAAAACGCATAAGGCCCTATATAGATGGAAGGAGGGAGTAGCTTTGAATAGCATTTGTATAGTAAAACGGGGCAAGACTCTCTCTTTGTGTGGTGTGAATAGTTTTATTATTTTGTTTTCTTTTTGGTTGAGGGAAGTGCAAATTGATTTGGTACGTACAAATACAATATTACTACACATTAGGCTTGTCCCTAAAATTCAACCTGCATCTTGTTATATCCCGAAAATTCAGATATCATGCTCCCAAAACTGGCGCCTTCACAACCCGCGCCTTGCTATCCCGAAATTACAACGCGCGCAAAAACTCCCTCCAGCTGCCAAATCCCGACACGCGAAATTCTCCTTCTAACCCTGAGCCGAAAGGGCCGCTAGTTCAAATCGGTGGGGGGTACTTTTGTAACACACCCTACATTTTGGACAAGCGCATTCCTAAGTCATGCTTCACCCCCTCCCATCGCCCCTTTTCGCCATTCGAAATCCCAGGCCGCCATAACCTCTTCGCTCCAGCTGCGAAACCCCACCCTCCTCCGTCCGCCACGTCACCGTTGCCCAGATGGAGCCTCTTCCCCGACGACATCGTCCAGTGCAACAGCTCGACGTCCCTCGTCCACCTCCCCGGATGAGGATCCGTCGTCCATCTCGCCGTCCCGCCGGTTCAGCCGCCCCGTCCTCCACCTCCACGGAGCTGCTCCGACGATCGCCACGTCTATCGCAGCTGCTCCATCCCCACATCGCCGCCTTAACCTGCTCCAACGGAACCGCAGCATCCTCACCGACTCCTCGGACAAAGCCGAGGCCTACTCGGCGCCACCAAAGAGGTTGTACACTCATCGCATCACACCTTCTCCTTAACTCGACCTCCCGGCGCCGACGGTGCTCCATCCTGCACCCCCATGGAGCGACTACCTTGAAGCCGGTGCCGCGGGCGACATCTCCATGGCGGCTCTCCCCCAGTGCGAGGCCCCTTCGGCGGCGGCGTCCATACCAGCGGGGCTGCTGCTGCTCCGGCTCTTGCTCGATCACTCGCTCGCCCAGCTGCTGCTGCCGCTCTCCCCCTCGCTCGTGCTACTGCTCTGCTTCGATTAAGCCACACTTTAGTCGACTGAATCGACTTTTGGGCCAGTCGATTTTCAGGGGTTGGGGCTTGCCGGAGTTAAGGAAGAACCACCCGCAGCGGGGACGGGGGCTCGCCGGAGAGGTACCCCACTATCTATCTTAGGGTTCAGGGTGGTGGCGGGGGGGGCTAGAGGGCTGGCCGGGGCGGCGGTGGCGAGTTGTTTCGGGGCGGCGAGGCGGCGCTGGGGCCGGCGGTTCGGCCGGTGGTGGCTGGTGGCTCAGGGGGGTGCAGGTAGAAGATGAAATGCAGGCCCTCCCTAAACTACATGTCAAGTGCCTCTCTGTTACCATTGCATTCAGTTTCGACAGTAGCATTCAGATTCCACAGTAAATTACAGGTTCGACAGTTAAGTTCAGAGTCAACAGTTTTTACCTCATTTGTTGTAGTCAGGTGGTTTTTGGTGATGTTAATTTTACATCCATTTTACATCATCTATTGGAGATGCTATTAGAATCCCACTTGAGATTGACGATGTCTGTCTTGTGCTGCTTCAGCCTTGACGTCTTATGGCTCACCGGAGCTGCTCCAATGATAGAACGATCCGTCACAACAGAGCAGTGCCCTGGACGCCGTCTACAGATTCCTCAGATCTTCCTCCACACCTCCGACAGCCACCTCTGCCTCAACTGCTTCAGCGACCAACCCAATGATGCTGAGGTCGACACGGCTACGACAAAGAGGTTGTACACTTGTTGCATCACTTATTACTATACATGCACGTCGATCCATTAGGGCTATTTTGGTTCAACGGAAAAACATCGATCCACTGGTTGTTACCATCACTCTAAATTTCTGCATGCTCTCCTTACATAATCTCACCATATTTTTTTCGTATGCATGTCAGATATTGTACACGGTCATGCTGAACATGTAGAGAAAAAGAGAAGAGTTTTGTGCGGCAATACAATGTCATGCAGACATCGCTCCATGGTAGGTTCAATGGCAAACCCTCCCCACCCCTCTCCAGATTGTAATCCAGAGGAAGATATCTGTTCTGAGGCGGATTCGGACGCCACTGACCACTCCTATTTACCCCCCAAGGTGTTTGCTCTACCTTGGCATGATGATGTTAGTCATATCATGCATATGTTGCCTTGCAGTGCCTACTTTTAACATCATATATGTCATCTACTTAGTTTAGACATGTTCTGTAATGCCACCTGTTTAGTTTCTATATCATATATGGGAATTATGCAGTCTCATGTCTTTTAGCCAGCCATAATATATGTGAAATGTGCAATGCCATCCTATTTAACCAGGCATCATATATTTGAATGATATCTTGCCCATCCTTTTCTTCATTACATTTTCCATTTGTCGACAATGTTTGTACATTAAACTACTGTTCCTGTGAATCAGCCATTTGGGTGGGAGATGGAAAAATCTGGAGTGAAAACAAGGCCTTCAGAGCAGACAGTGCTACCTGTCGAAGCAGTTCTCTTGTTGGGTCCCGATAGTTCCTTAGAGATGGATTCAGAGATAGATGACTAGTCCTGTTCCCCCACTGAGGTGTATGCTCTAACTTGGCACGGTTATACTGCTCATATCATGCATATGGTGTCTTGCATTGCATAGTTTAGACATCATATACACAATATTCAACACCATGTTCTTAGTTCAGACATCATATTGAATGCCCTCTGTTTAGCATATAAATCACATATGTGAATTAAATGATGCGATCCTGATTACTTAGATAACATGTAGGTGAATTATGTCATGCGATCCTGTTTAGTTATTCATCATATCTTTGAATTATGTTATGCTATGCTATCCAGTTTAGATAGACATCATATATGTGAAATTATGTCATACTATCCGTTTTAGTTAAACAATATACATGTCAACTATTTCATGCCCTTATTTTTCCACACTATCTATTGCATTTGTCTCTCATACAATGTCTATACATTCAACTATGTTTCCTGTTTATCAGCCATTTGAATTGGAGCGGGTGATGCCGGTATCTAGCGGACTAAAAACACAGTCTTCAAATAAAACAGTGCTACCTCTTGGTGGAGATAGCACCCCGGTTGTACATGCACAAGAACCAGCCCTGCCACACATAACCCAAACTCTCGCAGATTGTACCCCTACTATGATGGACAGAGAACTAGCTTCACCCAATCTAACCCCAACCCCAGCCGATAGTAACCCAGTTCCTGTTGACACAACACCATCTCCACCACAGAGCTCCCAAACAAGAGCAGTTAGTAAAGCAGCTCCAGTGCCCATAGGGCCAGTACTATCACGACGAACCCCAACTCCACCAGTTAGTACGCCTATTCCTGTGGAGGAAGCACAACCAGCTAGTCGTAGTTTAGCATCTATCACATTTGATGTTGTTAAATCGTATGTGCGTATCTTCCCATCTTGGAAATATTATACTAAAGATGAAGGAAAATGCCAGTTGCAGGTGTTTGTCCAGGAGTTATGTGTAAGTAATGTTGTTCATGGCAATTACTTTGCTTCGTCCGATACATCCTACTTCCATGATGGTTATAATACAACAAATTTTCCCATTTTTCTCTATAGAGAAGGACCGATTTGGAAACTCAGGATGAGGTAACCTGTGCTAATACCTATGCTATCTTCAAGAATGCTTGGTGGCAGTATCAGAATTACCTAAAGAAAATGTACTTCACCGGCAAAGAAACTCATCAAATTCCCTTACGTTCTCCCGAGACACATTTACTGGACGATGACTGGGAACGCCTTGTTCTGTACTGGTCCCGAACCAAGAATGTGGTAAGGTCTATGAACTCATTTTCTCTTTTTAAGTCTTATATTCTTGCGTCTTACTGTACTCTGTTCATGTAGAACAAGTGCCTAAACCTAAAGAACAACTGTTCTAATTTAAGATTCCATTGCTACCATAGGAAATAGATATATGTTTGTTTGATGCTTTTATTATGTACTAGTACTTGGCAATAGAAGACTTGATAGTTTAATCCTGTCCACCTTACTAATGAACTGGTTCACCGAAATGAGTTTCATATACTAGTACATGCTAAACTTGTTATGTGTCTGCTTGTTTCTTTTTTTAGAATGCTGACAGAATATTGAGGAAGAGTGCCTTATTAAGCAACGGTAAAGGAAGTAATGCAGATAAGGTTCAGGATAGTGACACATCCTGTCTTGGTTTAGTGTTGGAGTTACTGGCCACTACCGCTTGCACAAGCTATTCAAACTCACTGTCCGAATTAGTTCGGTTTCTTGAGTCTCAACTACAAGCTAAAAGATATCGATCAGATGTGCTGTGACAAGAAGCGGAAGGACTGCGGAAGTCCCTGGAGCATTCAGATGCATACTTTCTGGTGCAACAGCAAGCATTGGAGGATTTTAGCGCCAAACATGACAAAGCTAATCAGCTTGCTAAGCTTATTGCTAGCATGGTGGATACCCAGGATAATGTTTCTTGAGCTCTTCTGAAGTTGTTTCAGTTATGCTCTTGTTTTTCTGCCGCGTTTATTTGCACTGGTGGCCAATTTTGATAGCCAGTTTATATGATATGCTGCTTTGTTCCCTATATTTGCACTGGTGGCGAACTTTCATGCCCAGTGGGTGTAATATGTGTAATAGCCATGATAGCCTAGCGTTAGTTGCTTGCTTATTTATTTCCTTGTTGTCTTCTTTATTTGTTTGCTTGTAGTCATTGCAGTTCTTTTTCCGCGGTTAACTAGTGGCTGCAATAACCTAATTTTTAAAACTAGGCCACAATAACCATGGGCTAATATTTACTGTAGTGACACTGGGCCTCCTACGGGCCATAGAAACAGTAGGCCTTCTACGGGCCGTAGAAACAATGGGCCTTCTACGGGCCGTATCATCAATGGGCCTTATACGGACCGTATGATCGATTGGCCAAACATGGGCCAATAACAGGCCGCATTATGGCCGTAAACGGGCTAGAGTTGGAATCGTCCATTCATGGACCGACCATAACGGGCCATCGTCAATATGCCGTATTTGATGACGCTATGAAAACGGCCCAACGTATTAACGGACCACAAATGGGCCGACTGTAACCATGGGCTGAATTTGGCCCACAAGCAGAAAATGACAGTAACGAGCCGTAAGTAAACAAATGCTGGAAATGAGCCCAAGAATAAATGGGCTCTAAGAAGGCCGAAAGATAACATGGGCTGGAAATGGCCCAACGGAATAACGGGCCGTTAATGGGTATAAAGTGATACACTGTTCATTACGGGTCAGTTTCACCACGGGCCGTTAATAGGCCAAGAGTTACATAGGGCCTCATATGGGCCGAAAGATGTCATGGGCCATACATGGGCCAGAAGTGAAAACGGGCTGGAATCATATTGGATGGCCCAGATGATGCTACTGGGCCTAATTCGGATAGGGCGTAACGGGCCTTGGGTTAGCGCGCAGTAAATGGGCTATATGCGAACAGGCCGTTAACAGGCTTTCCATGGGCCGGCCTGCCACCTTTTGACCAAGTCAAACGGGCCGGCCTTTTCACAGGAATGGGCCTCTGTTGGGCCGTGCCACGTGTCGACGTATCATAGGCGCCTTCCGTCCAATGAGTGGTTGACATCTGTCCCAACGATGAGCCGACACGTGTTTCCTCCAGCCAATGATGATTTTACACGTGGAAAATCCCCATTGGTCGGGGCTGTTAACGGGTTATCGGATCCAAAACCCGACACGATAGCTTAATGGGGTTCCGTTACGGTGGATGCCACGTGTCGGTCACCCTTGACGAAAGCACTTCCGTGACGCGCGATTTATCGTCATGAAAGTGGACACTTCCGTGATGATAATTTTGGTAATGTCATGGAATACTTCTACGACAGCACAGGTATGACTATCTTGATTCTGTCATAAATTTTTCATGGATGTACATGCATGACAAAAAAAGCGACCTACTATGACAAACACGTATCATCACGGAAGTGTATTTTTTTTTTTGTAGTGTAGGGGCGTTAAACGATAGCACTTGTTGGGAGGGAACCAATTTTTATTTTTATTCCTTGCTTTTTGCTCCTGTTTAGTAATAAATAATTTATCTAGCCTCTGTTTTGGTTGTGTTTTTTTGTTTAATTAGTGTTTGTGCCAAGTAGAACCGTTGGGAAGACTTGGGGAAAGTCTTGTTGAACTTGCTGTAAAAAACAGAAACTTTAGCGCTCATGAGAACTGCTGTCATTTTTATTTTAAAAGTGCAATTTAGTTAATTATTTCTGAAGATGATTAATAGATAAATTCCTCATGTCCATAAATTTATTTTAGAATTTCTGGGGTTCCAGATCAAGCGCTAGCTACATATTACTACAGACTGTTCTGTTTTTGACAGATTCTGTTTTTCATGTGTTGTTTGCTTATTTTGATGAATCTATGGCTAGTAAAATAGTTTATAAACCATAAATAAGTTGGAATAAAGTAGGTATAACACCAATATAAATAAAGAATGATTTCATTACAGTACCTTGAAGTGGTCTTTTATTTTCTTTCGCTAAGGGAGCTCACGAGATTTTCTACTTTAAGTTTTGTGTTGTGAAGTTTTCAAGTTTTGGGTAAAGATTTGACGGATTATGGAACAAGGAGTGGCAAGAGCCTAAGCTTGGGGATGCCCATGGCACCCCCAAGATAATTTAAGGACACCTAAAAGCCAAAGCTTGGGGATGCCCCGGAAGGCATCCCCTCTTTCGTCTACTTCTATCGGTAACTTTACTTGGAGCTATATTTTTATTTGCCACATGATATGTGTTTTGGTTGGAGCGTCTTGTATGATTTGAGTCTTTGCTTGTTAGTTTTCCACAATCATCCTTGCTGCACACACCTTTTTTGAGAGAGACACACATGATTCGGAAATTATTAGAATACTCTATGCGCTTCACTTATATCTTTGAGTTATATAGTTTTGCTCTAGTACTTCACTTATATCTTTTAGAGCACGGTGGTGGATTTGTTTTATAGAAACTATTGATATATCATGCTTCACTTAGATTATTTTGAGAGTCTTAATAGCATGGTAATTTGCTTAAAATCCTAATATGCTAGGTATTCAAAGTTAGTAAAATTTTCTTAGGAGTGTTTTGAATACTAAGAGAAGTTTGATGCTTTGATTGTTTTGAGATATGGAGGTAATAATATAAGTCGTGCTAGTTGAGTAGTTGTGAAATTGAGAAATACCTGTGTTGAAGTTTGCAAGTCCCGTAGCATGCACGTATGGTAAACGTTATGCAACAAATTTGAAACATGAGGTGTTATTTGATTGTCCTCCTTATGAGTGGCGGTCGGGGACGAGCGATGGTCTTTTCCTACCAATCTATCCCCCTAGGAGCATGCGCGTAGTGCCGAGGTTTTTGATGACTTGTAGGATTTTGCAATAAGTATGTGAGTTCTTTATGACTAATGTTGAGTCCATGGATTATACGCACTCTCAGCCGTCCATCCTTGCTAGCCTCTTCGGTACCGTGCATTGCCCTTTCTCACATTGAGAGTTGGCGCAAACTTCGCCGGTGCATCCAAACCCCGTGATATGATACGCTCTTTCACACATAAACCTCCTTATATCTTCCACAAAACAGCCACCATACCTACCTATTATGGCATTTCCATAGCCATTCCGAGATATATTGCCATGCAACTTTCCATCATTCCGTTCATCATGACACATTCATTATTGTCATATTGCTTAGCATGATCATGTAGTTGACATAGTATTTGTGGCAAAGCCACCGTTCATAATTATTTCATACATGTCACTCTTGGTCCATTGCATATCCCGGTACACCGCCGGAGGCATTCATATAGAGTCATCTTTTGTCCTAGTATCGAGTTGTAAACATTGAGTTGTAAATAAATAGAAGTGTGATGATCATCATTTTCTAGAGCATTGTCCCAAGTAAGGAATTATAAAAAAAGAGAAAGGCCATAAAAAAAGAGAGAAAGTCCATAAAAAAAGAGAAGGCCAAAAAAAAGAGAAAGAAAAAATGAGAGAAAAAGAGAGAAGGGACAATGTTACTATCCTTTGCCACACTTGTGCTTCAAAGTAGCACCATAATCTTCATGATAGAGAGTCTCTTGTTTTCTCACTTTCATATACTAGTGGGAATTTTTCATTATAGAACTTGGCTTGTATATTCCAACAATGGGCCTCCTCAAGTGCCCTAGGTCTTTGTGAGCAAGCAAGTTGGATGCACACCCACTAGTTTCTTTTGTTGAGCTTTCATACATTTATAGCTCTAGTGCATCCGTTGCATGGCAATACCTACTCCTTGCATTAACATCAATCGGTGGGCATCTCCATAGCCCATTGATTAGCCTCGTTGATGTGAGACTTTCTCCTTTTTTGTCTTCTCCACATAACCCCCCTCGTTATATTCTATTCCACCCATAGTGCTATGTCCATGGCTCGCGCTCATATATTGCGTGAAAGTTTATAGGTTTGAGATTACTAAAGTATGAAACAATTGCTTGGCTTGTCATCGGGGTTGTGCATGATGTGAGCATTCTTGTGTGACGAAAATGAAACATGACTAAACTATATGATTTTGTAGGGATGAACTTTCTTTGGCCATGTTCTTTTGAGAAGACATAATTGCTTAGTTAGTATGCTTGAAGTAATATTATTTTTATGTCAATATGAACTTTTGTCTTGAATCTTTCGGATCTGAATATTCATACCACAATTAAGAAGAATTACATTAAAATTATGCCAAGTAGCACTCCGCATCAAAAACTCTGTTTTTATCATTTACCTACTCGAGGACGAGCAGGAATTAAGCTTGGGGATGCTTGATACGTCTCCAATGTATCTATAATTTCTGATTGTTTCATGCTATATTATCTACTGTTTTGGACATTATTGGGCTTTATTATCCACTTTTATATTATTTTTGGGACTAACCTATTAACCGGAGGCCCTTTTTGGCCTGTTTTAGGGTTTCGAAGAAAAGGAATATCAAACGGAGTCCAAACGGAATGAAACCTTCAGGAACGTGATTTTCTCAATGAACAAGACCCAAGAGACTTGGACCCTACGTCAAGAAAGAAAAGAGGAGGCCACGAGGTAGGGGGCGCGCCTACCCCCCAGGCGCGCCATCCACCCTCGTGGGCCCCCTGTTGCTCCACCGACGTACTTCGTCCTCCTATATATACCTACGTACCCCCAAACGATCAAATACGGAGCCAAAACCCTAATTCCACCGCCGTAACTTTCTGTATCCACGAGATCCCATCTTGGGGCCTGTTCCGGAGCTCTGCCGGAGGGGGCATCGATCATGGAGGGCTTCTACATCAACACCATAGCCCCTCCGATGAAGTGTGAGTAGTTTACCTTAGACCTACGGGTCCATAGTTATTAGCTAGATGGCTTCTTCTCTCTTCTTGGATCTCAATACAATGTTCTCCCCCTCTCTTGTGGAGATATATTCGATGTAATCTTCTTTTTGCGGTGTGTTTGTTGAGATCGATGAATTGTGGGTTTATGATCAAGTCTATCTATGAATAATATTTGAATCTTCTCTGAATTATTTTATGTATGATTGGTTATCTTTGCAAGTCTCTTCGAATTATCAGTTTGGTTTGGCCTACTAGATTGATCTTTCTTGCAATGGGAGAAGTGCTTAGCTTTGGGTTCAATCTTGCGGTGTCCTTTCCCAGTGACAGTAGGTGCATCAAGGCACGTATTGTATTGTTGTCATCGAGGATAACAAGATGGGGTTTTCTTCATATTGGATGAGTCTATCCCTCTACATCATGTCATCTTGCTTAAGGCGTTACTCTGTTTTTAACTTAATACTCTAGATGCATGCTGGATAGCGGTTGATGAGTGGAGTAATAGTAGTAGATGCAGGCAGGAGTCGGTCTACTTGTCTCGGACGTGATGCCTATATACATGATCATACCTAGATATTCTCATAACTATGCTCAATTCTGTCAATTGCTCAACAGTAATTTGTTCACCCACCGTAGAATACTTATGCTCTCGAGAGAAGACACTAGTGAAACCTATGGCCCCCGGGTCTATCTTTATCATATTAATCTCCTACTACTTAGTTATTTCCTTTGCTATTTATTTTGCCTTTATTTTACTTTGCATCTTTATCATAAAAATACCAAAAATATTATCTTATCATATCTATCAGATCTCACTCTCGTAAGTGGCCTTATAGGGATTGATAACCCCTATTTGCGTTGGTTGCAATAATTTATTTGTTTTGTGCAGGTACAAGGGACGTAGCCTCCTACTGGATTGATACCTTGGTTCTCAAAAACTAAGAGAAATACTTACGCTACTTTGCTGCATCATCCCTTCCTCTTCGGGGAAAACCAACACAATGCTCAAGAGGCAGCCCTAAGATAATCTAAGGACACCAAAAAGCCAAAGCTTGGGGATGCCCGGAAGGCATCCCCTCTTTCGTCTACTTCCATCGGTAACTTTACTTGGAGCTATATTTTTTATTCACCACATGATATGTGTTCTGCTTGGAGCGTCTTGTATTATTTGAGTCTTTATTTGTTAGTTTTCCACAATCATCCTTGCTGCACACACCTTTTTTGAGAGAGACACACATGATTCGGAAATTATTAGAATACTCTATGTGCTTCACTTATATCTTTTGAGTTATATAGTTTTGCTCTAGTGCTTCACTTATATTTTTTAGAGCACGGTGGTGGATTTGTTTTATAGAAACTATTGATCTCTCATGCTTCACTTAGATTATTTTGAGAGTCTTAAATAGCATGATAATTTTCTTAAATAATCCTAATATGCTAGGTATACAAGATTAGTAAAAACTTTCTTATGAGTGTGTTGAATACTAAGAGAAGTTTGATGCTTGATAATTGTTTTGAGACATGGAGGTAGTGATATTAAAGTCGTCCTAGTTGAGTAGTTGTGAATTTGAGAGATACTTGTGTTAAAGTTTGTGATTCCCGTAGCATGCACGTATGGTGAACCGTTATGTGATGAAGTCGGAGCATGATTTATTTATTGATTGTCTTCCTTATGAGTGGCGGTCGGGGACGAGCGATGGTCTTTTCCTATCAATCTATCCCCCTAGGAGCATGCGCGTAATACTTTGCTTTGATAACTTGTAGATTTTTGCAATAAGTATGTGAGTTCTTTATGACTAATGTTGAGTTCATGGATTATACGCACTCTCACCCTTCCACCATTGCTAGCCTCTATAATACCGCGCACCTTTCGCCGGTATCATACACCCACCATATACCTTCCTCAAAACAGCCACCATACCTACCTATCATGGCATTTCCATAGCCACTCCGAGATATATTGCCATGCAACTTACCACCATTCCGTTTATTATGACACACTTCATCATTGTCATATTGCTTTGCATGATCATGTAATTGACATTGTATTTGTGGCAAAGCCACCGTTCATAATTCTTTCATACATGTCACTCATGAGTCATTGCATATCCCGGTACACCGCCAGAGGCATTCATATAGAGTCATATCTTGTTCTAAGTATCGAGTTGTAATTCTTGAGTTGTAAGAAAATAAAAGTGTGATGATCATAATTATAAGAGCATTGTCCCAGTGAGGAACGGATGATGGAGACTATGATTCCCCCACAAGTCGGGATGAGACTCCGGACGGAAAAAAGAGGCCATAAAAAAAGAGAAAAGGCCCAAATAAAAAAATAAAAAAAGAGAAAAAGAGAGAAGGGACAATGCTACTATCCTTTTACCACACTTGTGCTTCAAAGTAACACCATGATCTTCATGATAGAGAGTCTCCTATGATATCACTTTCATATACTAGTGGGAATTTTTCATTATCGAACTTGGCTTGCATATTCCAATGATGGGCTTCCTCAAAATGCCCTAGGTCTTCGTGAGCAAGCGAGTTGGATGCACACCCACTTAGTATCTTTTTAAGCTTTCATATACTTATATCTCTAGTGCATCCATTGCATGGCAATCCCTATTCACTCACATTGATATCTATTGATGGGCATCTCCATAGCCCATTTATACACCTAGTTGATATGAGACTATCTTCTCCCTTTTGTCTTCTCCGCAACCACCATTCAATTCCACCTATAGTGCTATGTCCATGGCTCACGCTCATGTATTGCGTGAAGATTGAAAAAAGTTTGAGAATGTCAAAAGTATGAAACAATTGTTTGGCTTGTCATCGGGGTTGTGCATGATTCAAATACTTTATGTGGTGAAGATAGAGCATAGCCAAACTATATGATTTTGTAGGGATAACTTTCTTTGGCCATGTTATTTTGAGAGGACATAATTGCTTAGTTAGTATGTTTGAAGTATTATTATTTTTATGTCAATATAAAACTTTTTTCCTGAATCTTTCGGATCTGAATATTCATACCACAATTAAGAAGAATTACATTGAAATTATGCCTAGTAGCATTCCACATCAAAAATTCTTTTTTTATCATTTACCTACTCAAGGATGAGTAGGAATTAAGCTTGGGGATGCTTGATACGTCTCCAACGTATCTATAATTTTTGATTGCTCCATGCTATATTACCTTCTATTTTGGACATTATTGAGCTTTATAATTCACTTTTATATTATTTTTGGGACTAATCTATTAACCGGAGGCCCAGCCCAGAATTGTTATTTTTTTGCCTATTTCAAAGTTTCGCAGAAAAGAATATCAAAGGAGTCCAAACAGAATGAAACCTTCGGGAACGTGATTTTTGGAACGAACAAGATCCAGGAGACTTGGACCCTACGTCAAGCAACCAACAGGGAAGCCACGAGGTAGGGGGCGCGCCTACCCCCCCCCCCCACCCCCAAGGCGCGCCCTCCACCCTCGTGGGCCCCCTGTTGCCCCACCGACATACTCCTTCCTCCTATATATACCTACGTACCCCCAAACGATCAAATACGGAGGCAAAACCATAATTCCACTGCTGTAACTTTCTGTATCCATGAGATCCCATCTTGGGGTCTGTTCCGGAGCTCCGCCGGATGGGGCATCGATCACGGAGGGCTTCTACATCAACACCATAGCCTCTCCGATGATGTGTGAGTAGTTTACCTCAGACCTTCGGGTCCATAGTTATTAGCTAGATGGCTTCTTCTCTCTTTTTGGATCTCAATACAATGTTCTCCCCCTCTCTCGTGGAGATCTATTCGATATAATCTTCTTTTGCGGTGTGTTTGTTGAGACCGATGAATTGTGGGTTTATGATCAAGTTTATCTATGAACAATATTTGAATCTTCTCTGAATTCTTTTATGTATGATTGGTTATCTTTGCAAGTCTATTTGAATTATTAGTTTGGTTTGGCCTACTAGATTGATCTTTCTTGCAATGGGAGAAGTGCTTAGCTTTGGGTTCAATCTTGCGGTGCCTTTCCCAGTGACAGTAGGGCAGCAAGGCACGTATTGTATTGTTGCCATCGAGGATAATAAGATGTTTTTTTATCATATTGCATGAAGTTATCCCTTTACATCATGTCATCTTGCTTAAAGCGTTAATCTGTTCTTATGAACTTAATACTCTAGATGCAAGCTGGATAGAGGTCGATGTGTGAAGTAATAGTAGTAGATGCATGCAGGAGTCGGTCTACTTGTCTCGGACGTGATGCCTATATACATGATCATACCTAGATATTCTCATAACTATGCTCAATTCTGTCAATTGCTCAACTGTAATTTGTTCACCCAACGTGAAATACTTATGCTCTTGAGAGAGGCCACTAGTAAAACCTATGGCCCCGGGTCTATCTTCATCATATTAATCTTCCAACACTTAGTTATTTTCTGTGTTTTTTTACTTTGCCTTTTATTTTACTTTGCTTCTTTATCATAAAAATAACAAAAATATTATCTTATCATATCTATCAGATCTCACTCTCGTAAGTGACCGTGTAGGGATTGACAACCCCTTATCGCGTTGGTTGCGAGGATTTATTTGTTTTGTGTAGGTGCGAGGGACTTGCGCGTAGCCTCCTACTGGATTGATACCTTGGTTCTCAAAAACTAAGGGAAATACTTACGCTACTTTATTGCATCACCCTTTCCTCTTCAAGGAAAAACCAACGCAATGCCCAAAAGGCAGCACTCAGCGCATCGGTAGATCAACCGGCAGGGCGTACATGGACCGGCAGAAGGTGATTGAGAGATTAGTGGATCGAGATATAGGAGAGGATGCGGTGGTCCTTACTGCTGCTGGTGGAGTAATAAAATCGCTTCGCTACACTAACTCGTCGGCTCAGAAGGCAAAAGATCAAACGACTTGTCGCTTTGGTGATCAAGGAGATGGCTACATGATTTGTATTTGTTCATTATTATTTTTGGCTGATGTGGCACATTTGATGAGTTGGACAGGCTGCATGTCAAAAGTAATAGCATAGTGGGGATGAACTATTTAGTGGGTTGCTCCTATTTAGTATTGATGACGTGGTATGGTGATGATGTGGATAGTGTGCATATTGAGAGAATAGATAGAAGTAGGGAGTAACTTCTTAAGAATGTTAGATACACTATATTAGCTTACTACATTTGATGATCAATACGGAGTAGAACAGTAGCATGTATAGCTACTGGACGATGGACTCACTAAATATGACCCCTAGAAATGTGGCAGTTTCATTAGGACCGGACAGTGCAAATTGACCATACATTAATAACTCTTAAGAAATGAAGAGCAAGCAGTGTATAGGTTTCTTGAGAAGTTCCACTACCAGAATTTAGGCAGTTGCCGACGGGCATATCTATGCCGACGGCCCCCGTCGGCATATATGGGCTTACCCCGACGGCACAACTAAAGCCGTCGGCGTAGAAAGGCCGTCGGCATAGATAAGCCGTCGGCGTTTCTCCGAATATAGCGACGCGGGACGTCGGCATAGAGCAGGCCGTCGGCATATCACGTGGCCCGTCTACCCGTGCGGCGACGGCAGTTTGACGGCGTCAGGCTACGCCGACGGGCTAACGGTGGCCGTCGGCATAGCTACGCTGACGTCATCGATCCGCCGCGCCGCCACGTCATCGATCCGCGTCGTTCGCCGGTCCCATGGGGTGGCATTTCTATGCCGACGGCTAGGCTGTCGGCATAGGCCTAGCCCACGTTCTTGCCACGTCATTGATCCCCGCCCTACGCCATGTCATCGATCCAGGGCTCTACCGTTCCGTGGCCGTAGCTATGCCGACGGCTAGGCCGTAGGCATAGATTTCTAATAATATTTTTATATTTTTTGTATTTTCTCTTATTATTTTTTATTTTTTTCCAATACTAATTTCATTAACTTAAATGTACAGAAAACATATATCGATTGCCCCCCACACGGGCCTTCTTCCGTCGTGTCATGGAGAGGTTAGACGGGACGGGCCGGGTACCTGTGGGGGGTAGCAATGCCGCCAGGTGTTGCGGTGGGCCCTCCTACGGTTGTGGAAACATTGGCAGGCGCAGGCACGCAGCTCCGGGGTGTGCCCCCTCCCCCCTCACGGGCGTCGACGCCGCCGTGCCCCGGGGGGG
>NC_041392.1:104907634-104908489 GCF_002162155.2 Triticum dicoccoides
TGGGTTGTGCCGGGACTGTGTTGGGGGGTGTACCTATGGCTGTGCTATGACAACAAGGTGAAAAGGTCCACCGGTCAAACTACGTCTAGCGAAAGTCAAAGGGATAGACCCGGCGGTCATCTGTGTCAGGGTTAGACGGGACGGGGTACCTGGGGGGTAGCAATGCCGCCAGGTGTTGCGGTGGCCCTCCTACGGTTATATAAGCATGGTGGCAGGCGTAGGCACCCGGCACGCGGCTTGTATGAGGTCCCGGTGCGACGCTCCAGTGGCATTGCTACCCCCCTAAGGCCCCCGTCCCGCCAAACCCTGTAGCGTTTGACCACGGGATCTACCCCTTTGACTTTGCACGGACAGGCTTTGAGCAGTAGATGTATCCACCCGGTTGTCTAAGGTCAGCCCAGATGTTGCACCAAAGTGTTCCTATGGGCTGACCTATCGCAACCTGGTGGAAGAGTCCACCGGTCAAAGCCCGTCCGACGAAAGTCAAAGGGCTAGATCTACTGGTCAACTGGGATTCGGGGTGGCCTTCGGGGTATAGCTATGCCACCGAAACATCGCACGGGTCCCGATGCATGTGTGGAAGTGTTCTGGCATGCGTAGACGCCCGTCTTGGGGCTCCGTGGTGTGGCCCCCCTCCACGGAAGGCAGAGCAGCCGTCACTTAGAGGGGGGGATGGTGCGGGTGTGATGGAACCGGAGGGAATCTAGTGTTGGGTTGGGTCCAGACCGTGTTCGGGGATGTTGCTATGGGCTGACCTATCACAACCAGGCGGAAGAGTCCACCGGTCAAAGCCCGTCCGGTGAAAGTCAAAGGGCTAGATCTACTGGTCAACTGGGATTCGCGGTGGCCTTCGGG
>NC_041392.1:104911144-104911924 GCF_002162155.2 Triticum dicoccoides
CTATGGGCTGACCTATCGCAACCAGGTGGAAGAGTCCACCGGTCAAAGCCCGCCCAGCGAAAGTCAAAGGGCTAGATCTACTCGTCAACTAGGATTCGGGGTGGCCTTCGGGGTGTAGCTATGCCACCGAAACATCGTAGGGGGGATGGTGCGGGTGCGATGGAACCTGATGGTGTGGTGGCATGTCCGAAGAGGCGGGACACGTGTCCGGGGTGTGCCCCCCTCACGGACGGCGCCGCCGCCGGCGACCCCACGCGTCCGTTTCCCCCCTCCACGTGCGGGGTACCGGGTCCCGTACAAACGGTAAACTAAGAATCTAAAAATGTAATAATTGAATTAGTGAACTATTTAAACAGGTCTAATTCCTTTTCTCTCAGCGAGGTGGGACTATTTTTTTTAAAAAAAAGTAGTTGCCATCTATGCCTACGGCGTAGCCGTCGGCATAGGCCTCCTATCTATGCCGACGGCCTGGCCATCGGCATAGAGCCACCCTTATCCACTCGATGGCCCTCTCGCTGTCAGGTGGGACCACTCCTATGCCGACGGACTGGTCGTCGGCATAGTCCACCTTATCCTCGACCCGGCCCTCCTCCTCCACTCGTTTCTCTCCTCGATCCAACTCCCTCTCCTCGACAGCCAACCGCCGCCGCCACCCTCTCCGCGCCGTCGACGCCCCCCTAGCCGCTCGCCCCGCCACCGGCTGCTGCCATCTCCACCCACCCGCGCCGCGCCGCCGCCATCTCCACCCCACTCCGTCGGACGCCCTCTCCTCCGCCCCCT
>NC_041392.1:104912833-104913563 GCF_002162155.2 Triticum dicoccoides
CCTCGCCCCGACCTGCCCTGCCCCGCCGGCCGCCACCTCGCCCCCTTCCCGCGCCCCGGCCCTGCCTGGCTCTGCCCCATCGGTCGCCTCCTCGCCCCGGCCCTGCCTGGCTCCGCCTCTCCCCGGACCTGCTGCTCCGGTGAGACCTCCACCTTTTTTTCTATTTTTAGATAGATAGATTGTTAGATATATAGATAGATAGATCGATAGATAGATCAATAGATAGATAGATTGTTAGATAGATAGATTGTTAGATAGATAGATAGAGAGTCAAAGGGCTAGATCTACTGGTCAACTAGGATTCGGGGTGGCCTTTGGGGTATAGCTATGCCACCGAAACATCTCACGGGTCCCGATGCATGTGTGAAAGTGTTCTGGCATGTGTAGACGCCCGTCTTGGGGCTCCATGGTGTGGCCCCCCTCCACGGAAGGCAGAGCAGCCGTCACTTAGAGGGGGGATGGTGCGGGTGCGGTGGAACCGGAGGGAATCTAGTGTTGGGTTGGGTCCAGACCATGTTCGGGAATGTTCCTATGGGCTAACTTATCGCAACCTGGTGGAAGAGTCCACCGGTCAAAGCCCGTCCGGCGAAAGTCAAAGGGCTAGATCTAGTAGTCAACTGGGATTCGCGGTGGCCTTCGGGGTGTAGCTATGCCACCGAAACATCGCACGGGTCCCGATGCATGTGTGAAAGTGTTCTGGCATGCGTAGACGCCCGTCTTGGGGCTCCGT
>NC_041392.1:104914083-104914822 GCF_002162155.2 Triticum dicoccoides
CAGCGAAAGTCAAAGGGCTAGATCTACTCGTCAACTAGGATTCGGGGTGGCCTTCGGGGTGTAGCTATGCCACCGAAACATCGTAGGGGGGATGGTGCGGGTGCGATGGAACCTGATGGTGTGGTGGCATGTCCGAAGAGGCGGGACACGTGTCCGGGGTGTGCCCCCCTCACGGACGGCGCCGCCGCCGGTGACCCCACGCGTCTGTTTCCCCCCTCCACGTGCGGGGTACTGGGTCCCATACAGACGGTAAACTAAGAATCTAAAAATGTAATAATTGAATTAGTGAACTATTTAAACAGGTCTAATTTCTTTTCTCTCGGCGAGGTGGGACTTTTTTTAAAAAAAAAGTAGTTGCCATCTATGCCTACGGCATAGCCGTCGGCATAGGCCTCCTATCTATGCCGACGGCCTAGCCATCGGCATAGAGCCACCCTTATCCACTCGATGGCCCTCTCGCTGTCAGGTGGGACCACTCCTATGCCGACGGACTGGCCGTCGGCATAGTCCACCTTATCCTCGACCCGGCCCACCTCCTCCACTCATTTCTCTCCTCGATCCAACTCCCTCTCCTCGACAGCCAACCGCCGCCGCCACCCTCTCCGCGCCGTCGACGCCCCCCTAGCCGCTCGCCCCGCCACCGGCCGCCGCCATCTCCACCCACCCGCGCCGCGCCGCCGCCATCTCCACCCCCCTCCGTCGGACGCCCTCTCCTCCGCCCACTCCTCCGCGTTGCTCC
>NC_041392.1:104915416-104930775 GCF_002162155.2 Triticum dicoccoides
CCACCCGCGCTGCTCCGCCCCCTCCTCCGCGTCGTTGCCCCGCCGGTCGCCACCTCGCCCCGACCTGCCCTGCCCCGCCGGCCGCCACCTCGCCCCCGGCCCTGCCTGGCTCCGCCCCATCGGTCGCCTCCTCGCCCCGGCCCTGCCTGGCTCCGCCTCTCCCCGGACCTGCCGCTCCGGTGAGACCTCCACCTTTTTTTCTATTTTTAGATAGATAGATTGTTAGATATATAGATAGATAGATCGATAGATAGATCAATAGATAGATAGATTGTTAGATGGACAGATTGTTAGATATATAGATAGAGATAGATAAATTTATTGTTCGATGAGATGAATCGATGATGATGATGAATAGACAATGATGATGAATATATTGTTGATATTGTTAGTTGTGATGATGATGATGATGAATATTTATTTAATATTGTTAGTTGTGATGATGATGATGAATATGTGATGAAATAACCCTACATGATTCAAGAATAAATGAATGCACCTAAATTTGTGAGTTGATGATGAATATGCTTTATGAGTTGTGATGTTCTAAATTTTTGTTGCGTTGGAATTTGCAGGTTTTGTAGAGTTTCATGTCGGTGGAGTGATCGTCATCGGAGTTGTTGGTCAAGGATCGTCCCTCCTCTGTTCGACTACTTCCTCTATAGCCGAGGGTGAGCTACGAATCCACCTACACCTCCTACGCTCTTTTAGTCATGTCACTAGATTTCATTTTCAAGTCAACTGGCGTACCCTAGGCGTCTCCCGTCTGAAAGGTTTGCATCGATAAATATGCATTCAATTGCATATTTATCACCGCAACTCTTTTGGATTGTCCAGCGTTTTCTACGGACAGCCCGAGGATGTGTAGATTGGGTATGTTCTCCATGTTCTACCCCGTTCCGAGACAGGATTTCGGCGGCGCCTCCCCGTTGTTCTCCGGAGCACATTCTCTCGGCTATTTGCCGAGACGTGTATCTGGAGAACAGCGGGGAGGTGCTGCCGAAATTTTGTCTCGGAACAGGGTAGAATGGAGAACTTACTCAATCTACACATCCTCGGGTGGGATTAGGACCCATCTTTACCTATTAGAGATGTAGGTGGATTAAACGCGGTAGAAACTGAAAATTTGATGTGATTAATTTAAGTGAATCCTTAATTATGTTGTGTGGGTTGCAAAAAAGCAGAGGATGGCAGATAATCAGTGGATGTACAGTGGTTTTATCCGTCGGAATCGAGTAACATTAGAGTGGATCGCGAAAACCGATGTGTATTTGAAGGAGATATTCCGTCGTCCAATGAGAATTATCCCACCATGCCCCTGCGCGAGATGTGCCAGACGTCACCGTAGAAATCAGACGGACATGAGTGAGCACCTTCGCACGCACGGATATATGCCAAACTTTGACATGCCGCCGATAAACAAAGCCGAGCAGGACCGTGGTAGAGAGGAGGTGATGCGACAACGCATCGATGGATATGAGGACGACGGGGTCAGGGACATGCTAGATGATGTCATTGTTGTAGAAACGGAAAATGCGACACCTTCAGAGAATGAACCGGAGGAGCCGGAGGCAACCGCAAAGGCCTTCTTGGAGGTCTTGGCCTCGTCGAAGAAACCTCTTTATGCGGGTGCGAAAATATCTCAGCTGGATGCCATCTCGCAACTGATTGCAGTGAAGGCTGAGTACGGCTGTAGCCAGAAATGCTTCGAAGCATTCCTGGGAGTATGGGCTAACAGCCTCCCTGAGGGTCATGAACTGCCGAAAAGCATGTACGATACAAAGAAAATCATGAAGGCACTCTCTATGGATTATGAGAAAATAGATGTTTGCCCGAAGAATTGCCTTTTGTTTAGGCACGAGTATGCGGATGACAAGTACTGTAGGAAGTGCAGTTCGTCTCGGTACATTGAGGTGGTCGGTGAGGATGGTGAGAAAAAGCAGCTAACCATCCCCGTTAAGGTTCTTCGGTATCTTGATTTTATAAAAAGACTGCAGCGCCTTTTCATCACGAAGGAGTCTGCCAAAATGATGAAGTGGCACAAGGAAGGTATAAGGTACAATCCAAAAAAATCATACATCCATCGGGAGGGGAAGCATGTTAGTCATTCGATGAAGAATACCCCGAGGAAGCAGCCGAGGCTGGGAATGTTAGAATAGCCATATCAGGTGATGGGTTGAATCCATATGGTATGTCGTCCAATCCATACAGCTGCTGGCCTGTGTTTGTAATTCCGCTCAATCTTCCTCCCGGTGCCCTAATGCAACGGAAGACCATGTTCTTGTCGCTCATCATTCCGGGGCCTGACTACCCGGGGAAGCAATTGGGTGTGTTTATGCAGACGCCTGTGGATGCTTTGCACCATTCTTGGTACTTTCCGAGGTTGACATATGACCGGGATCTACAGAGAAATTTCTTGATGAAAGTTTGGTTGCACTATCGCATGCATGACTTTCCCGGCTATGCTCTATTCTGCGGATGGTGTACAAGTGGTAAGATGCCATGCCCAGTGTGCATGCAGGCTATGTGAATGATTTGGCTGAGTAAGGGTGGCAAGTATGTAGCCTTTGACCTGCATCGACAGTTCCTCCCTCCAGACCATCCAGACAGGGAAGACAAGAAGAACTTCACGAAAGGCCGGGTTGTTCATGAAGTAACCGAGATTCCAACATTTTCGGGGGCAGATGTTCTTGCTCAGCTAAAAGCTCTCAAGCCTAAAGTCAAAGGCAAAGCCAAAGCCAAAGGCTTCGAGGGATATGGTGAGACGCACAACTGGACGCACATTACCCCCTTCTCGCAGCTTCCCTATTTTAAGGACCTCAAACTTCCTTACAATATTGATGTGATGCACACCGAAAAGAATGTGGCAGAGTCCCTTTTCCACACGATCCTCAACATTCCTGATAAGACGAAGGATAACATAAAAGCTAGAGCCGATCAACAGAGAATTTGTGATAGACCACGCCTGAACATGAATCCTCCCACAGGCGGTCGAAAAAACTGGTTCAAGCCAGATGCTGACTTTGTCCTTAAACCGCCAGAAAAAAAAGAAGTACTTATCTGGCTGAAACAAATTTTGAAGTTCACCGATGGTTATGCATCGAATATAAGTAAGGGAGTCAATCTTTCAACGGGCAAAGTGACCGGCCTGAAGAGTCATGATTACCATGTATGGATTGAGCGGATAATGCCGGTGATAGTTCGAGGCTATGTCCCCGAGCATGTCTGGTGAGTGCTTGCCGAGCTTAGCCATTTCTTCCACACGCTCTATGCTAAAGAAGTAAGTAAAGAGGTGATTGAAAAATTGCATAAGAAGGCACTGGAGTTGATAGTCAAGCTAGAGAAGATCTTTCCGCCAGGCTTCTTTACTCCGATGACACATCTCATTCTGCACCTCGCGAACGAGGTATTGTTGGGGGCCCTGTGCAAAATCGCTGGCAGTACGGCCCTGAGAGGCAGAACAAGCATCTCCGACAGAAATGTGGAAACAAAGCTAAGATTGAAGCTTCCATAGCCGAGGCAGTTATCCTAGAGGAGGTGTCAGACCTCAGGACATCATACTATCCAGACCATGTTCCCCATCTGCATAACAAGGTGCCTCGATACAATATAGAAGAGCCCAAGTATCAACCCAGACTCGATCTATTCAACGCGCAAGGTGGGAGGGTTGGGGCCTCGAAATCTTATAACATGCCACAACAAGAGTGGGAGGACCTCATGTTCTATATCTTGCACAACATCAAGGAAGTTGAGGAAGTGTGGATGAGGTAATGCCTGTTTCATGTTCACTTAGTCCCGGTCTAACACCGCTTATCTTTTTTTAGTGATTTCGTTCAAGAGGAATGGATGGGAGTGAATCCTCCTACTAAGGCGGAGGCACTTACTCTTCTCCGTCATGGAAACCCTGGACGTAAAAATTTTGTTGCTTGGTTCATGGAGAAAGTAATTTTCCACACTCCCCTATTAAATACCTACTTCAACATTTATTAGTTAACCGAACTAATGCACGCAACAATTTCCATTATACTTGTAGGGAAAAGATCTGCACATATCTATGGATGATGAATTGAGATGGGTTTCCATGGGTTTTGACCCTGCCGTCATGACATGTAAAAAGTATGATGTGAATGGGTATCGCTTCCATACAGAGGAGCACCAAAACAGCCGCCCCGATCCCAAAACTATAAATACTGGAGTGTACACCCCCGGTCAAAATTCAGTAGACTACTACGGAAAGGTACAAAATATATACGAGGTTAAATTCCGCCAGGGGTGTGAGACCCTAAGTCTGCCTGTGTTCAAATGCCGATGGTTCGATCCGCGGGAGGGGGTAAAACATACGCCTTCCATTGGTTTGGTCGAAGTTAAACCATCAACCGTCTATGCCGGAGCCGATCTCTTTATTGCGGCTACCCAAGCTACACAAGTATATTATCTGCCTTACCCATGACAGAAAGTGTATCTAAAGGGTTGGGAAGTTGTGTTCAAGGTGTCGCCACATGGTAAGCTACCAGACCCGAATGAAGACGATTACTACAACATTAACCCCATGACATACGAGGGAGTGTTCTATCAAGAGCAACCTGACGATGATGATGATGTGGTTAGAAACAATGACGCTAGACCATTGGGTGATGATGATGTGGACCCAAATGTCCACGATGCACGGAATGATGGTGAGACCATTGTCAATGAAAATGACATACTTATGCTAGAAAAGTTAAACGAAGACGCTGACGACGAGGAAGAGCCTCCACCTCCGTCGGACAACAAAGATGATATGATTGATAGTGAAGATGAGACGGACCGAGAAAGAGGTTACAACAGTGATGATTCATATGGGTTCTAGCAGATGTATGTTTCAAGTATTTTTTTTCTATAGTTTAGGAATATGCCTTTTTATGCATTTTTATTAATGTGTTTATTATCATGCCTTTTCCTTCATTTCATTAATTTACTAATTGCTTTTTCTCTTTCCAATGCAGGTTCGTGGAACATGGGCAAGGGGAAGGCCGACGGCGTGGGTTTCCTACGCAAGGTCGTCGGCCTGCCTAGTCGGAGTGGTCGAGCACGTAATCCTCCCCCTCGGCTACTTGACGATGACTCCTCACAGGGAGGTCGAGAGAGAGGTGCCCCTAGAGGAGGAGGGGGCGGGGGGAGAGCCTCTAGAGGACGAGGTGCTGGGGGGAGAGCCACTATAGGGGGTCGCGGCCAGAAAGAGCGCACCCTCACCGACTTAGGGGTGTTGTCTTCGAGGCCCTCCTCTAGTGACACCGGCGAGGAGGAGGAGGAGGAGGAGGAGGAGGAGGTTGGGGAGGAGGTTGGGGAGGGGGAGGCAGGCGAGGAGGAGGGTGGTGGCGGGGACGATGGTGGTGACGGGAAGGGGGTTGACACGAAGGGGTGGCTGCGTGGCAACGCAAAGCTACCAAAGCAGGTTCCTGCTACTGAGGAGCAGAAGTGGCTCATTGAGCCCACGGGAAAAGAGTAAGTGGTTCATTATGTTGCTTGACACATGCTTATTCCGGTTGTTATTTATTTTTCTTGTCACATGCTAATAGTTCATTCTTTTGCAGCAACTGGATATATTCTAAATGGGTCCGTATTCCCAACGGCCTCATCACCGTCTTGCTGAAGTTATATTGGCCGGGGTTGTACTGTCCTGATCTAGTCAGGCAGCCGGACCGTCGGGTTTTGGCCATGAGCTGGGACCACTGGGAAGCGGCCCGCCACGCGGACCATGAGACCCATGCCAAGGCCGTGATCACTACTTTCTGGGTGCGTTCTCTTCAGAAGCACAAGTCCATTCTAGTTTCATGAATGATTTAACTCATGGCTTCTCCCATTCTTGTTTCATGCATGATTGTAGAAATTCTATCGAGTTCTTCCGGAGCACAAGGCTAGAGCGGACCAGATCGTGCTGCGCCAATGCAAGAAGAAGGCCCGCCAGATGCAGTACGAGGTGCGCTATGTGGCCATCTCCACATACTACCACGACTATCTTGGTGTGAAGATGACCAAGGAAGAAGCGCGGAGGATGGGCATTACCTTGGAGAGGCCCGAGTTCTTGGCAGTAAGTATAAAAGATTCTTCATTATGCTTTCATATATTATGCTTTCATTATGCTTTCATTACCTTGTGGTACATTATGCTTTATGCTTTATGCTTCCATAACACCAATTTGGACACACCTACATGCCATTATGCTTTTATTATGTAGGTGTGTCGAAATTGGTGTTATGGAAAAGACGAGTCCTGGGCGGCATTGGTGGATCTTTGGTGTGATGAGGCTAGAGCCTGGGCGGCTATGAGAACCAAAAATAAGGCTAACCGAGGGACGGAGGGAGTACATGCTCAGGGAAACCGAAACCACTATCTCCACAAGGAAGTTAATGTATGACTAACCCCATTAAACATTCTTCTTCTTCTATTTACCATCACTTTCTTATGTATTACTAACCTCTGTTTGGTGGTGCAGGAGGAGAAACTGAAGCGGCCGCTCTCACACATGCAGGCGTGGGAGATCGCCCATACGCGGAAGGACCCCAAGCCTGGCGAGCCCAAGTACTACGGCAAGAAGACCGCAGGGAGGAAGAAGGCCTACTCCGAAGCGTATCTAGAGTTACATCCTGACACACCTGACCCAATTGCGGCGCCTCTGGACGACATGGCGGTGGTGAGGATGGGGCCCAAGGAGCACGGTCGGGAGGCGGTTCTCGATGTTGTGATCACTCCTAGTATCTCCTACACACAGCTTCGTCGGATCGACCCGAGCCTGAGCCAGCGCACGAGCCAGCCAGTGACTAGTACACAGTACCTCTTTCAGGAGCAACAATCTGTAAGTATTTTCCCTCTTATCTTCATTTCTCACTTCATTTTCCGCATTTAGTAGTTTTATGAGTTCCATCATGTCATACCGTAGGCCTACATGGAGTACACACGCCAGGAGACCATGGCGTGGCATCATAGGCTTTATGAATACCAAGTGCAGAGGGATAGCCAGATGCAGCAGGCTTTTCAGGATATGGCGGTCGACAGGTGTCCTCAGTTCCCTCCAGCACAATGCCCTCCAGCACAACCAGTGCTGATGAGCTTTGAAGAGTTTGTGGCACAGAACGCTGGCCCCTCGCCGGTTAGTTCATCCCCAATCTATTCACCCAAAGCATGACATGCCTTTCAACAGAGTCATATATCCCGTGCATATGTCTTTTCAACATCCAGGGAACAGGTGGATCTACCGTTGGCGGTGGTCTTCGCAGCACTCCGAAGACACGGAGCCCGACCACTCCGATCCACGGAGGCGGAGGCGGAGGAGAAGGCGGTCTTGGCGGTAGCGCTGCCGCTAGCAGTGACGACCTGGGCTTCGGCGGTCTTGGCGGTGACGACCTCCGTGATGCTCGACGTCCTGGCACTTAAGCCTTTGGGTCACATTGTGGCGGTCTTGGTGGTGATGATACTTATATGCTTGTGATGTTTCTTATTGTTGTTTGTGAGATTCTTATGCTTGGTGGTGATGATACTTATATGTTTATGCTTTGCGATGCTTCTTATGATGTGTGATGATGAATTTGTTCTGTGATGCTGCTGGGCCAGCTGTTATGTGATGCATATATTTGTTGTGTGTTGTATATATTCAAATGAATTGAGCTGAAACAAAACAGAAAAAAGAAAAAAAAAACAGACAGAAACTATGCCGACGGCAAGGCCGTCAGCATAGAGCTGCCGTGAGCTCCCAGTGGCTGCCACGTGGCAGGTCTATGTCGACGGCTTAGCCGTCGGCATAGTTTCAAACTAAGCCGACGGCTATGTCGTCGGCATAGGCCTGCTCCAGGAGCTCCCAGTGGCTGCCACATGGCAGGTCTATGCCGACGGTCTAGCCGTCGGCATAGTTTCAACCTAAGCCGACAGCTATGCCGACGGCTAGGCCGTCGGCACAGACCTGCCACGTGGCGAGCAAGCATTGGTCAGCGCTTGACGGCGGCCGCCGTTAGGCGATAACGTTGCCGGTGCGAGCAAGTGGTACCCGCTGGCCGCGCGGGAGTCGATGGGCGACACGGTGGACGTGCACAGCTTGCCGTCAGCGGTGACGAGGGAGATGGCAGCAAACGCCATTTCCGATGGACAAGCTACCTTGAACGGTAGATCGATCGGTGAGAAACTTGTATACGAGGTGAGAACCATGAGGTCGTACGAATCGGAAAAGAAGAGTAGAACACTTACCGAGCAATGGAGGAAGTAGCAGCAGGGTGGGCCGGAGTGGGAGAGAGGAGGATTAGAGGAGATTGACGCCAGAATTTATATGTGCGAAACCTCGTCGTGTTCAGACGTACTCCGGCCGGCCGCCGCTTCGAGAACCGGAATGCATGAACGCGTAATTATTTGTGTTGGTTTTACACTTGTACTTTCCGATGAGTACTGCATGCAGAGGAGACGATCGTGTGGCGCGCGATTTGAGATCCATTTCATCAATGCGTTCGTTCGTTTTCTTTTCTTTTTTTGAGGGGACGTTCGTTTTCTTTTCCAAGGAAAGGCTTCTCAGCCCACTTTTTTTTCCTTTTGTGAGCCGTGGAGTAGGGCAAAGCCTCAATGCAAAAAAGCCCGCGAGTTACAACGGGATTTTTTTTAGGTTATAAAATCAGCGGTGTCTAAACTTGTCATCGATGTTTTTTTTTACGATCAAATCAGAAAGCTTTATTCAACAGAAGTGTTCCAATGGCAGTCAACCAACATGCTTGTTACCAGCAAACTGGGGGTTTTGTTGAGCCAACTTTCAGTCACATTCAAAGTGCAAGCATACTTTGCACATAGATGCACCGATAAGTTAGCCCACCGGTTTACATGCTGAATCATAAATACAAAAAAAAATCAAAGACTAGCTCCTCTATTTCTTCTAAGATAGGGGCCACAATTGAACGAGAGTTGTGACAAGTGTTCCAGAGTGTCATCAACTTCAGACAGTCCACCTCCATTATCACGTACGACAAGCCCCATAATGCAGCAACTCGGGCTCGTTCTCGCATTGTCAATGCTTCAACGATCAGTGCACAACCAAAATAAATAAAAACGAAGCACATGTGAGATTTGAACCGGTGACCTGTGTGCGGCGAAGGACTTGCGCAAACCACATCACCAGGGAAAGTTAGTTAGTTGACTATTATGCATCGCTAACCTTTATCTAGCTAACTAGACTGCAATCAGTGCGGCCAATTTTCCACATGCTAGTTATTTTTCGATTTTTTAGAAAAATATTCAAACTATAGTCACAATATTAAACAAATAGTTAATGACCCCTCAAAAAGATTTAAATATTCACAAAATTAATATAATACAAAATAATTAATAAAATGGTTTCATAATATTTGTAAGGATTCACACATTGAATAAAATAATTTTGCAATTTTTAAAAGTTAAACAGGCTCCATGGAGCCCGGCCTCTGCAACACCGTCTTTTGTATCGCCCTTATTGATTCCGAATATGAATTGCCTACAGGTGACACACTAGCGGGCTGGCCCATTTAGTGCAGTAGTCGCTGCTGCTTATAGCGATCGTTGTATGTTTGATCGGTTCGTTTTTTTTGTTTTTTCGTTTCTTATTTTCTTGTTCTATGTTCTATTTTCGTTGGTTTTATTTGTTTCCGCGGTTTCTTTGGATTTTTCTTCATTTTTACTCTAGTTTTCTTAGTTTTCTCAATGTTTTTTCTTTGTTTTCTATCTTCATTATATTTGGTTTTCTTGGTTTTCTTCGGTTTTCTGCATTTTTTGTTTCTTTGTGGTTTTATTGGTTTTCTTTTTTAACTAATGTCTAATTTTCCTCAGTATAAAATAAACATTTATAGAGCACATCTGAAACATTTTTGGTACACTTTGGGCATTTATTAAATACATGATGTACGTTTTTTAAATACATGTCTTGAACACTTTTTGAATACAAAATAACATTTTTTTCCAAATACATATTGTGAATTTTTGAAGTGGTAATAAACTTTTTTCAAACTACACGACATTTTTTTACATTGTATAAAAACTAAGTTTTAACAGATATTTTTTGGAAACACATGAATATTTTTTAAATGTCACATAATGTTTTAGAGGAAATAAATTTGTCTAAACTACGTGAACATTTTTTAAAAAAATTGTACAAACATTTTTTAAAATGTTGGGAACATTTTTTGACTCGCCAGAATTTTTCTATAAAATGTCACCTACATTTTTTAAATGATATGAAACATTTTTAGAGTACATAAAAAAATAACATTGCATACAATTTTTTGAAAATGTCCAAGAAACATTACTGAAATTTGTGAACCTTTCCTGAGAATGTAACATACATTTGTTTTGCCTGAATGAACCATTTTTAATCTCGCAAACATTTTTTGTACATTGTATGAGCGTTTTTCTTAAATGGCACGTGCATTTTTTTAATGTGACGAACTTTTTACATACACATGATTAATATTTTCTATACAAGTTTAATATTTTTCAAATGGATGTTTAACAATTCTTTCAATTAAAGTGTTTTATTGTAATATATGTAATATAAATTATTTCTAAATAAAAATAGTGAAAAGAATCAAAAAATAATAAAAAAATATGAAAAAGGAAGAAACATGCATGAATGAAGTTAGTTTGACGCGAGTAGGCGCAGTCACTAGGCTGGCCCAGTAGCGACTCCCTACTGCCCACCCTACACATGGCTTCTGGCATGGCCCAGATGCGTGGGCTTTTGTTTTTTACAAATCCTATATACATAAGAAGTTGATTCCCATTATATTATTTATCTTTGACAACCCCTCATTTTTTTATACTTCGACAAGGTAGATGTGACGCCCCCGATTCAGTCGTACACTAATCATATACGTAAATATGTACGATCAAGATCAGGGACTCACGGGAAGATATCACAACACAACTCTAGACACAAATTAAAACAATACAAGCTTTATACTACAAGCCAGGGGCCTCGAGGGCTCGAATACATAAGCTCGAATACACAAGAGTCAGCGGAAGCAACAATATCTGAGTACAGACATAAGTTAGACAAGTTTTACCTTAAGAAGGCTAGCACAAAAGCAACATTGATCGAAAAGGCAAGGCCTCCTGCCTGGGAGCCTCCTAACTACTCCAAGTCATCAGCGTCCGTCACGTAGTAGTAGGCATCCTCCGGGTAGTAGTAGTCATCAGTGGCGTCGTCTGGCTCCTGGGATCCGTCATCTGGTCGCAACAATCGGGTATGGGGGAAAAAGAAGTAGCAAAGCAACCGCGAGTACTCATCCAAAGTAGTCGCAAGATTTACATCAGATCTAAACTAAGTATGCATCTGTATCAAAGGAATGGGTTGTATCTGTGGATTAAACTGCACAATGCCAGAAGGGAAGGGGAAAGCCTAGCCTATCGAAGACTAGCATCTTCTGGAAACTACCATCTTGCAGCAACAGAAGGGGGAGAGTAGCATAAAGTAAAGTAGTAGAAGTGTTATCAACCTCGGCCAGATATCCTTTCTCGACTCCCTGCGAGAAAGCAATCCCAGAGCCATACTATCCATTTCTCATCACAATTCATTTCTCATCACAATTCATTTCTCATCACAAGTCATTTCTCATCACAAGTATCCAGTTCTAGTTGTATCGATCGGGATACAACTTCAAGTGTCCGTTACCGTAGGACAGGCTATCGATAGATGTTTTCTTCCCTGCAGGGGTGCACCAACTTACCCATCACGCTCGATTAACTCCGGCCGGACACACTTTCCTGGGTCAAGCCCGGTCTCGGCCAAACAATACGCCGCAACCCGACCTAGGCTTAATAGAGAGGCCAGCACGCCGGACTAAACCTATGCCCCAGGGGTCATGGGCCATCTCCCCGGGAACTCCTGCATGTTGCGTACGCGGCCGGTGAGCAGACCTAGCTACCTCCTTCAACAAGGTAGGTGCTTACCAGTCCAACCCGGCGCGCGCCGCTCAGTCTCTAACGTCTATTAAGCTTTGGCTGATGTATACGACACAGAACGCCCATACTATGCCCACGTGATGGTTAGTGCTATCAGGCCATAGTCCCCTCGGATCAAATATCCAAATCGTAGTGGATTAGGAGCACGCGGTAACGAGCAGAGACTCACGATCGATGTGACCCCGTCGCCCCGTCTCGAGTACTTGCGGCAAGGGCTAAGAATGCCCGGCCACGCCTCGTAAGTATCTCGCGGGCACCTTCCCGGTCAACCCGACTCCACATCACTCGCTATTAAGCTCGCGCGGGTACCCCTCAGGGCCGACCCGTCTTAGTAACATGGCTCAGTGCAAAGTCATAGTAACAATAGTAACTGTGTGTCTAACACCAAGGGGAAAACCCGAGGGATCACCCCCGATGAATTCCACTCGATATTGTCATCAAGGTGAACGTAAGACGATCCACCCTCGAGGTTCACATTTGATGGGTTGCACGACAGTGTCGTAACGAAAGTGGTTAAGAAGGAAATCACCCTCGATGACGTCGACCGTATAGCTACACTACAAGGATCTCATCAGGAGTGATGTAAGAGGTTCCACCCTCGGCACTCGATGGTAACTCTGCAGAGTCGTACAACTAGGGGGGTGATGTGCGGTGTCGGGGCCTGGACGTCGATCACGTTGATCGAGTCATCGAACACAAAGCGAGGCAACTGGGACAAGGTGGGGGTCACTGATGAATCACTATCCAACCTATACTAAGCAGTTTAGGATAAGCATGTAAGGTATGAAAGCAGGTAACAAAAACAGGCTATGCATCAGAGTAGGATCATACATAAAGCAGTAGCAGTTCTAATGCAAGCATGAGAGGGAAAGAAATGGGCGATATCAGAATGCTTAAGGGGGGTTTGCTTGCCTGGTTGCTCTGGCAAGGAGGGGTCGTCGTCGACGTAGTCGATCACAGGGGCAACATCCGTCTCGGGGTCTACCGGAGAGAAGGGGGGGAGAAACAATAAATACAGAGCAAACAATGCATCACAAGGCATAACATGACGATAGGCAGAGATAGGGTTGCCCTAACGTAGTACTGCACGTTGCAGACGGAGGGGATAAACATCCGAGGATGAATCCCCGGCGTTAGACGAATTCCAGACAGATGAAAGAGAGGGGACGGTTCCATGTTCAGCATGCTAGGGGCATGTGACAGGTGAACGGACTGCGCATTCGGATTCGTGGGATTTTTCTGAGCAACTTTCATGTACAAAACATTTTCATCGGAGTTACAGTTTAATTTCTATGATTTTTCAAAGATTAAACCATTTTCTAGATTTATTTATAATAACAGAAAAATGAATATGACGTCAGCATGACGTGATGATGACCTCAGCAGTCAACAAAGCGGCTGACCAGGTCAAACTAACCAGTGGGTCCTACCTGTCATAGACAGTGGACTAATAGAAGTTTAAACTAACTAAAATTAGGTTAGTTAACTACTGGACCCCACCTGTCAGTGCCTCATTTATCTAATTAATTGATTTTAATTATAAAAATGTTTTAGGTAAAATAATTATGCGGTGGGGCCCGCATGTCAGCCCCACTGGGATGCCCAGTCAGCACATTGACTGGGTCAACCCAATCAACGAGGCCCGTGGGGCCCGCTGGCAGCGACCCAGGAGGGGCGGCCAGCCACGTCAGCGGACGGCGCCGGAGTTGGCTCCGGCGAGCTCAACGTGCCGGAGCATCGCCGGACTTCGCCGGAAAATCGCTACGGGGCCCGGGAGAGGTGCAGCTAGGCGCGTTCGAACGAGCGCACGAAGGCGCGTCGACTGGGGGCGGTGGCGTCGCCGGAGTTGGCCGGAGCGGCGCCGACGAGCAGCGAGGGCGGCGGTCGCGCTCGGGCGACGATGGGGATGGTGCTACGGGACACCGTTTCACACAGTTTTGCCTGCGTTCGAACGGGTACTCCTCCGCGCGTCGATCTGCAGTGTCGGAACGGGCGAAGGTGGCCGGCAGAGGCGTCGGCGATGAGCAAAGGCGACGGCTTCGGGCGCGGACGGTGATCGCGCTAAGAGGCACGGGCGGAGGCGCGCCGAGGTGCGTTGGGCTGCTCGAAGCGTGCTGGGCACGATGCAGTGCTCGACAGAGCTCGACGGCAAGCATGGCCACGACGGCTATGGAGCGGGCCGGCGGCGAGCTACGACGGTAGCGGCGAGCAAGCTAGAGAGTGAGGCGGCCTACGCGAGAGAGGGAGAGGACGACGACTGCTCACCGGGCCCTGTAGGTGTGCTCAAATGGGCTCAGGGAGGGCTCGGTGTGGCGGATTCGGCGACGGCGTGCGGTGGCCGTGGTTGAAGACGGTGACGCAGGGGACGATGCAGAGGCGCTCCTGCTCGGGTGATCCGTCGGGGAGGAAGAGGAGGTCGAGGTCGTCCTTCTTGGCGCGGAGGCGAGGCGAGGTGGTGGCGGGGGCCGCGTGCGTTACGGCGGCGGTGCCATGGCGGCGCTCGGGCGAGGGGAAAGCAGAGAGGGAGTGAGGGGGGAGTGAGCGAGGTGGAGAGGGGGAGTGGATGTGGCGGTAGATGAGGGGGAGGGCTCGAGGCGTCCAGGGCGGCGACCATATCCTCTCGCGGCGGGGGTCGTCGCCGGCGAGGTGGTTCGGCGGAAACCAGCCCCTGTAGCGACACGACTCGAGGAGCAGGAGAAGGCGACCGGGAAGAGGGAGTGGGCCGGCCTGCTGGGCCAGCTGGCTCAGGTGGGCCGAAGCCCAAGTGGGGCAGGGGCTTTCCCTCTCCTTCTTCTTTCCTTTTTGTTTTCTTTTATTTGCTCTGTTTTGCATTTTCTTTTAGTACCAAATGAGTTTTATTTTGAACAAAACTTGGCACATAAAACTAAAACAATACCTTGAGATGGAACAAAAAGTTTGGGGGCAAAAGGAGTTGCCTAATTAATTTTAGAAATTGAAAAGGCCAATTTAAATGTTGCTGGAGCACTGAATTAATTTCCATGAGTATTTTGGGAATTCAGAAGAGGTTGGTTCCAACATGACAATTACTCAGTGATTATTTGCCACACCTTGAACATTTTAGTTTTCATGTTTGGCAAATTTGAATTTTTGACTTTGAATTTGAGTTTGAACATGAACAGTGATTTTGATCAAGTGAGGATTAGCAACAGTAGTGTGATGACCTGGCACCATCAACAGAGGATTACTGTAGCATGACACTGGGGGTGTTACAGTAAAGCCTTGTGTATTTGCTAAATGTAAGTTGCCATAGGTTTGCTAGGGTACCCTATACTCAGGCGATCTTCCGCGGGACTCCAACTTATCCTCACGCCCGGCCGGTCTTTCGCCGTTGGATCGGGAGTTTTTTTAATCTTTCTTGGTCGATTGAGACAAGAGCTTGTAGGTCTGAACCTCCC
>NC_041392.1:104931029-104938170 GCF_002162155.2 Triticum dicoccoides
CCGAAGTCCAGGTCGGGGGAGATGAGGAGAGCTCAGGAGAGGCTACAAAGGAGGAAGTGGGAGAGGGAAAGACATGGATGGAGATCCTCATGTTTGGGGGCCCACCGATCCTTGAGGACATATTAGAAGGTTTACATCTCCATGGGGAAGAAGAGGCCGGGCTTGATTTCAGTGAAGAAGTTGATGATCTGGTGAGCGAGATTAGATGAATGACAATATTCCGGGTACACACAACCCGTCACTTTAGTCTCTGCGCTTTTTAACTTGATGCGTACGACATGGTCGGCTACTCAAAAAGTTATTTTCAAGCCAAAGGGAACCAACTTGTTCATTATTCAGTTTATTAGTTGCCTTGGTGACTGGAGGAGAGTTAGTGAACCGTCATGGGGTCCTCGGCTCGATCCACCTGGTCCGGAGACGATGTGGTGAGTACCCCCTAGTCCTGGACAACCGACCTTCAAATTGGGTACGCTCCATTGTTCTTCCAAACTGTACATCATCTTCGTCCACTGGTCTTGAAAGCTGATTCAACAAATCTTCCCATCTTCGATCTTGAGGATCGCCGAGGTGAATCCAAAGAGTCCACACGTCAGGCATCCGGCGGAGCCTCTTTAAGTTCTCGTCCTTTATTAATGTATCGTTACTTTTTACGCCATACCTCGGTTTTTCCCGTGCGACGGTATCCTCCTGCGTCCAAGCTTCAATGCCGGACTACATTTGAGGTGTCCTTTTTGCAGCTGAGCTCAAGCGCCGGTCGGCATCTGAGATGTCATAGATTACATCGGTCTTGAAAAAGATGAAGGAGTTCAACCGAGCTTAATGTCGGAAACATCCTATATGGATCTAGTCATTTGCATCTGAGCTTTATGTTGGACTGCTTCTGAGGTGGTGGACCACCTTAGTCTTGGGCTGAATTTTTATGGAATTGATTTTCGATCAGCGCAATTTATTTTTAAAATATTTACTGATTCAAAAAATGATCATGCATTTTAAAAATATTCGTTATATAAAAAAATTGTGAACTTCAAATTTGTTCCACCAATTTCCAAAAAAGTTGTTAATTGTAGAAATGTTTGCCGACTCAAGAAGATTGTTTTATAAAATGTTCACAATTTTTTAGAAAAATGTTTGCAAATAGTATAAAATGTTCATGAATTAATAAATGTTCTTGACTTTAGAAAATGTTAAAAAATTTGTAAAAATGTTCATGATTTTTTTTAAAATCACGAGTTTAAAAAAATGTTCATGATTTTATGAATTTGAGAGAGTTTGCGTATATAGGTGATGCAGCAAAATGTGGTCATAGCCATTGAAGATTTTATGAAAAAAGATAATAACACTAGTGATGCCTGAATTTATCATCGATGTTCACTTTGGTGCCTATACTTGAAAAATACACCGAAAGGACATGCACCAGCCAATTCGCCCACGTAATTTTGTTGTCTTTTACGCACTGCAATGGTTTATATATACGATACAGCCGTGGAGTCAACTTGAGAAAAAATATTATACTGCTTGTTTTCCCCAGCCGTGGAGTTAAATGAGTTGCATGAACTAAAACACAAAAATGTGAAACCTTATACTGCTTGTTTTCCCCAGCCAACCTCAGTGAAAATTAGTACAAACTCACAAGTCAATCAAGATCAAGAGCAGATTAGGTCCACGATTTGTCGCACTAAACAGGGCTCCTACCAGAGACGTCGTTCCCCATGACCAGAACAGCTTAGCAGAGGGAAACATGCATGAATGCTGCGAAATAGCACCCTGCAGGTCTGTTTTGATGATTGCAGCCGATCGAATTAGCAGGCAATCCATGCATGCATTCATGCACAACAATTAAGCGCAGATCCGGAGTAAAGCCGGTAGCAATGGCATATAAAACAAGAGACATGTAAAAAATACACTATACTATTAGATTACTGCACCTGATGAATCCGGAGTAAAGCCGGTAGCAATGGCATATATTGCTACTGGACGATGGACTCACTAAATAGTAAGACCACTAGAAATGTGGCAGTTTTCATCTAGGGTCGGACAGTGCAAAGTGACCATACACTAACCCTTAAGAAATGAGAATATGTTTAAGAGAAACGAATACATAGGTTTTCTTGAGAAATTCAGGCAGCAAACTTGTAGATGAGCTTCTTCAGAACTGTGGGGCTGCAGGTTCTGGTCATCTCCTCAACTTCCTCAGCCGTGAATTCTTTGTGCAAGCTTGTATGAGTTTTGATGAACTGCAAGCACTCCCCCTTCAACCAGCTGCTACCCCTTCGCCCGGCTAAAACAATAATGCCCACCACAGAGCTCAGTTGTATGCCGAGGGACAGCTGCTCTTGGCAAATCGACTTCAGCCTATGGAAATCGTATCTATCAGCAGCTTCAAGCAACTGCAGCAGCCACATTATATATTTGGGCGATATGTATCCCTTCTCTTCAGCTCCCTCCTCCACGTCATTTCCCTCTTCGGCCTCCTCTTCCGTGTCGTCCCAATCCGACATGTCGGGTACTGTGTCGGTGTAGATGAAATCAAGCATGCTCCCAAACACTTTCGCTGCAATGCCGTCTATCTTCACGGCAGAGCCCTGAATAATGTCGCCGAACAGCTGTGCTCTGAAGACCGTAGACCGGGCTGCAAGCACACACCGGTGCGCAGCGATCCTCACGCCGCCAACCTCAAACGTCACGTCAGCACCCTCCTTGGTCCGGAGGAGATTCTTCAAACGGATCGGCATGTCGGACGGTGGCAGTGTGGCACCGGGATAAGCGCGGAAGCCATAGTGCCAGCACCGCCGTCCGCGCTGATGTCCGCCTTGACGTCAAGTACAATGACGTCGCAACGGATGATGAAGCTGTCATCCTTGAGATGCGCAGATCTTTCCAACGTAGATCTTCTCATGAAATCTCTATCTGAGATTACTGGATTGAGACCGAAGTCCTCTATTTCTCTTTCGTGGATGTATACTACTGACTGATCCCACTGAAATTGATCGATGAAACAGATGGTTGACTGGACCTTCACGGACCGCGGCTGCGCCTCACCATCGCCATGTTTGTTCTCATCATCGTCGCCCTCAAGGCCAAGAGAAACCGATATGAACCCGGTGCACTTGGAGTCATAGCCATTAGGGTAGTACCTGAGATACCAGCGGCGGCCTCCAACCAAGAAAGTACGAGATCTGATGTACTGGCCGGTGGGTAGCTTGTTTCTCGAGAAGCCTTCGACGGAGAGCAGGTGGTAACCGTGGGCCGCGCGGGAGTCGATGGGCGACACGGTGGAAGTGCACAGCTTGCCCTCAGCGGTGATGAGAGAGAGGCCAGCAAACGCCATGTGCGATCGGCAAGCTAGCCTGCTGGAACGGTAGATCGACCGGTGAGAAACATATATACGAGGTGAGAACTGAGAACCATGAGGTCGAACAATGGGAAATGAAGAGTAGAACACTTACCGAGCAATGGAGGATATAGCAGCAGGGCCGGCGGGAGGGGGGAGAGGAGGATCAGAGGAGATTGACGTTGAGGCGCGTTGAGGCAGGGGTACGCCAGAATTTATAATCTTTCTCTCTGGTGCGAAACCTCGTCGTGTTCAGACGTACTCCGGCCGTCCGCCGCTTCGAGAACCGGAATGAACGCGTAATTATTTGCGTTGGTTTTACTACACTTGTACTTTCCGATGAGTACTGCATGTAGACGAGACGATCGCGTGGCGCGCGATTTGAGATCCATTTCATCCATGCGTTCGTTCGTTTTCTTTTTTTTTTAGGGGGGGAAAGAAAATCCTCATTACTTAAGGAGGCTTCTCAGCGACAGCCAAGTCTACAACAAAGTCCATCCTGGCAATAAGCCAGATTGCTGTACGCTAATGTGCCGCCTCGTTTCAGGCCTGATGCACTCGCTACTGCTTCATTTCTCCTTAACCTTCGCCCTTGCCGTCCACGATGGAACTATGCACCTCACCATCTTCTCTTTGGTACGTCCTCATCTTATGATGACTTGTATATTTTCGGGTGCCTTTGCTATCCTAGCATTGCGGACTCAAACTCGCACCTCGTTCTGCCGCTTGCATCTTCATCGGCTACCCTTCCAACTCCAAGGGATATCGGTGCTACGATCCCGTCTCCCACCGTGTGTTCACTTTCCGGCACGTTTACTTTGATGAGCATGTGTTTCTGTTTCAGCAGGTACCTCCAGCTGTTCCTCCCGCCACCGGTGACGCGGGCTCCTCGACGCCGCTCCCAGGGCGTTCGCACGCCTCTCTTGGCCTGCCCCTGGCTTTGAGGCGCGCCCCTCGCATGCGGTGCCTCCTACTGCCGCGACATTGGCCCCCGGGACCCCGGCGCCCGCGGCCCCCGCGGTCCCCACGGCGCCCGCGGTGCCCGCGGCCCCCGCGGCCCTCTCGGCGCCCCGGCCTCCTCGGCACTTGTGGCTGGTCCGGTCACCCGTGTTGGTACGGGCGTTTTTCGCCCGAGCTCGCGCTACGCCGCGAATGACTACATCCATGCGGCGCCCACCTCTGAGCCGTCGCTCTTGCCATCCTCCGTCCGAGCCGCTCTTCGTGACCCGCTCTAGATGAATGCGATGCAAGAGGAGTTTGACACCCTGTTGCGCAACCGGACGTGGCAGCTTGTTCCCCGTCCCCGGCACACCAACGTGATTACCGAAAAGTGGGTCTTCAAACACAAGCTCCGTCCTGATGGTACTCTTGATCGCTATAAAGCGCGCTGGGTCGTTCGAGGCTTCAGACAGCATGCTGGCATCGACTTCACCGACACCTTCGCCCCGGTCATCAAGCCCGGCACGATTCGCATGGTTCTTCACCTTGCGGCCTCTCGTGCTTGGCCGGTGCACCAGATGGACGTCTCCAACGCCTTTCTCCATGGTCACCTCGAGGAGCAGGTCTTCTTCCAGCAGTCCACCGGGTTTGTTGACCCGATGCTTCCCGACCACGTGTGCCTGCTCTCGCGGTCCCTGTATGGACTCAAGCAGGCTCCGCGCGCTTGGTACCGCCATGCTTCTCCACGAGCTTGGGTTTCGCTCTACCCGCTCGGACGCCTCACTCTTCGTTTATCATCAGGGCTCTGACACGGCGTACTTGCTGCTCTGTGTCGACGACATCATCCTGACGGCATGTACGGCTGGTCTCCTCAGTCAGCTCACGGCTCACTACTAGGAAAAGGCCTACTAGTGGCGCACCTATTTTGCCTACTAAGAAAAAAAATTCATTTTTTTCTTAATCTCGGGTCAACATGCTTAATATCAAGTCAAATCGTACTCTATGGTCAAACTTCCCGGAAGGTCATCCATCCTCACACTACTCCAGCCCAAGCACGCTTAACTTTGCAGTTCTATCCAACCCCAGCACAAGCTCACTTCACAGGCACTTGTTGATATATCTATCATATGAATCCTATTAAACCTTGTTGATGTCTAAGACTTTGTTCATATTTATGAGTATGATGAAATTTTGAAAAAATATTTCAAACTTCCCGATCATATTACGTATCATATTTTGAAAAAAATTCTAAATTTTTTTAAACCAATTTTTTTTCTGTTACTAGTGGCGCACCTAGCAAATGGTGTGCCACTAGTAAGTTTGATTTTTTTTTCATTTTCACCCCCTCTAGATCTTAAAAGCCCCGTATCTTTGGTTCTGTTAGGTTTTTGGGGATTTTGAAGATGTTAAACGGGGTTCTGTTCAATTCGGATGTAACTTTTCGAGTAGATGATTTTCATATAAAAAACTTTTTAATCCGATTTCATATGCAAAAGTTATGCCCATTTTACTAAATTCCAGAGAGATTTTGCAAATAAAGTAGAAATTCATATTTGTAAATTTTCCCAACAACTAGACCACATATCACATGGGAAACTTTTTTTTTATTTTTTTTACATTTCAATCATTTTTTTATTTTTTTTAAAACTAAAAAGGCGGTCCACATGGGGGGTGCATTTAGCACCAGGGTTACTAATGGTGCACCACACACCAGGTGCGTCATTAGTATATTACTAATGACGCACCTGGTGTGTGGTGCGCCATTAGTAGTTTTGAAAAAAAATAAAAAAATTGTTAGTGATGGCGCACCATGGGATAGTGCGTCATTACTAGTTGACATAGTAATGGCGAACCACACCCACCATGCGCCATTACTAGTTTTGAAAAAAAATAAAAAAATTACTAATGGCGCACAGCAGTGGCGCACCACATACACGGTGCACCATTAATGTTCATATCATCTATAGCCCTTTTCCTAGTAGTGGCTCGTCTTCGCGCTGAGTTCATCATCAAGGACTTGGGTCCTTTGCACTACTTTCTCGGTGTCGAGGTGGTGCACCGTCCGGATGGCTTCTTCCTTCGTCAGCGGAAGTACGCTCACGAGCTCCTGGAGCGCGCCGGCATCCTTCACTGCAAGCCCGCCGCTACGCCTGTTGATACGAAGGCCAAGCTTTCTGCCATAGATGGTTCTCCTGCTTCGGATGCTACTTTCTATCGGTCTATCGTTGGTGTTCTTCAGTATCTCACCCTGACTCGACCGGAGATCCAGTATACCGTGCAGCAGGTGTGTCTTCATATGCATGCTCCTCGAGACGTCCACTGGGCTGCTGTCAAGCGGATTCTCCGCTATGTCTCTGGCACTATGGATCTTAGCGTCACGCTTCACGCCTCCGCCGACACCGCCCTCACCGCCTACTCCGATGCAGACTGGGCGAGCTGTCCTGATACTCGTCGCTCCACTTCGGGCTATTGTGTTTACCTTGGACCCTCACTTATCTCGTGGTCATCCAAGCGGCAGCCTACGGTCTCTCGTTCCAGTGCTGAGTCTGAGTATCGTGCGGTGGCCAATGCCGTCGTTGAGTGTTCGTGGCTTCGCCAGCTGCTTCTGAAGCTTTCCTGCCTTGTTGACCGTGCCATGGTGGTCTACTGCCACAACGTCTCGGCGGTCTACCTCTCCGCTAACCCGGTACATCATCGCCGGACCAAGCATAGTGAGTTGGATATTCACTTTGTTCGGGAACAGGTGGCTCTTGGCCATATTCGTGTTTTACACGTCCCTACTTCCCAATAATTTGCCGATATCATGACCAAGGACTTGCCTACGGCGTCTTTTGAGGAGTTACGGTCCAGTCTTTGCGTCAGCCGCGGTGC
>NC_041392.1:104938379-105087658 GCF_002162155.2 Triticum dicoccoides
GTTGAGTATGTTGTTTGTGCATGTATATTGACTAGGCCCACCTCTCTAGTTTGTTGTATAGATCGAGATAGAGGCCCCACCTTATACTTATATATACCGTGCACATTGCACTGAATCAATACATCGTGCAATTCATACATTCAATAGTAGCGGCGTGGGAAGAGGATCGGGTCACCTGCATGGTGCCTGAACTGGTCATCCCTGAGGAGGAAGCCGCCTGGAGGCGTGAGTCCCGCTTGATAGGTGATGGTCACTGCCAAGATCACGAAGAGAAGCAACCGTTTGTGCCTCTTCTCCAGCAACTCTTCGTCGCCTTGTTTGTCCTTGTGGTCCAGCATGAAGACGAGAACATGGATCACCACATAAATAAGGACCACGCCGGCCAAGGCCATGGCGTAAATGGAGGTGTCCAAGTCCCAGCAGCTCCCGGCGGCATAAGCGCCCATGAGGCCAAATAGGACGAGTATCATGGCTACCTCCAACACGTGGTGCTTGAGCATAAGCTTATTTTGGATCAGAATGATGGCCACCAAGGAGGTCACCAAGGCAGCCGAGTTGCAGTAGTAGAAGGTCTTGTACCGCCTAGCGTTCGTCGTGAGAAGGATCGGGTCGCCGGTCATGTGCTCGTTGCCATTATCCTGCCACAGGCCACCCGACGGGTCCAACCCGGCTGCGTAGGTGATGGTGGCAGCGAGGTGAGCAGTAGAACAAGAGAGCGAGCCTTGTCCACAGCCTCCCTAAAATCGCATTCACTGCAGAGAAAGAAACAGACTTCAGTTCGATCCTGACATTCTTAGTCTGGAGTTGGTTGATGCCACATATGAATATATGATTGCAGAGAAAGAAAAGAAAAGGTGCTGCTCCTTAGTTCTCCTTCCATTCCCTCAAATAATTTCAGAGTTTTTTTGCATTTTTTTTCAGATATTACTGTTCATCCGAAAGCATGTGAGCTCGAGCTCACACTAGCAAAACATGGAGCTTGTGAGCTCGATTGGATGAACAGTAAAATCCTAAAATAATGTAAAAAATTCAAAAAATATGAATTTTTCGTCATGAAACATTGATGATTTTTCTGCACGTTCATGATGAAATCAAGTTTATGGAGGTGCCGGTAAAAATAACAAAATTGACGCTCCGTCAGGAAAAAAAAAATCGATGCTCCCAAATGCTTCCCAAAACACTCTTTTTGAGCATCAATTTTTTTTATTTTTGGCGGGACTTCTATAAAAGTGATTTCATCATTAAAATTTGCACGCATGTAGAAAAATCATCAATGTTTCTTACCAAAAAAATCAGAATTTTTTTTACTTTTTTTCAGATGTTATTGTTCATCCGAGAGCATGTGAGCTCGAGCTCATAATAGCACTTTTGGTTTTGGATATTTCAATATAGACTACATATCGACTGAAATGAGTAAACAACAAACTAAAACTATGTCTATTGCATTTGATTTAAAAATATAACATTTTATAATACTCAACGGAGGGAATACCTGACATTATCAGTCTGCTGATTTTCCCCTATTTCTTGGGACCTAGTGCTATAATCGAGTCGCATGGAACTTTTTTGACTTTCAGTCAAATTTGGCTGGACCGTTAGAGCCACCTCCTTTGTTGGTCCGCTCGTATCCCCGGCCATCCCTCTAGGCTCTAGCCCACGCCTCTTCTCCTGCGCCGGCGACCACCCCTGCTACGCCAACCTGAGTGGTTGAACCCTCTGTCACGCCTGCGACACCGTCACTCTCTCCGGTGACACTGCATTCACCGCAGAGAAAGAAAGAAACAGTGTCCAGTTAAGTTGTTTTGAACTGGAAATAATGCCCACATGAAATATGATGATTGCAGAGGAGAAACAGAGTTCAACTGCAAGCTGGAATTGGTTGCTGCCACATATGATCCAGAGAAAGAGAGAGGATATCTGCTCACCATTTTGAGGAATGACATTTCAGAAGCACAGCAAGTAGGATGCAAGCGCCAACCAGGGACAGGGTAATGATCACGGAGACGGTGGTGCGGGTGTCCCTGCAGCTGCCGGCGATGTACGCGCTGACCAGGCCGATCAGCGCGATGATGATGCAGGCGTAGAGCGCATGCTTGCGAGGCAGGCCTACCTCCTGTTCCTCGTGGAGCTTGCGGTCGATGATGAGCTGCATGGTGATGAACAGGGACGCCACGAACGCCGTGGTGTTGCAGAATAAGAACACCGTCAGGCGCAGGTCGTGGCGGTCCCTGAGAATCGGGTCGCCCGGGTGGTGGCTGCCGCCAGTGCTGTCCCAGAAGCCGCCCGGCGTGCTAAGCCCGGCGACGTACGTGACGCTCACCGCGAAGGTCGCGAGAAGCATCAGGATTTTGCAGTGACGTTCTTTGCCTTTGGCCCTGCCGGAGACGGACTTGGACTTTTTGCCAGGAAAGCAGCAATTGAGAACCACGACGTAGACCAAGACAGTGCCCGCCGACACCGTGCAGTACAAGACGGCGGTGAGCACGTCGCGGTAGGTGCCGGCGCCGTAGGCGCTCATGAGGCTGAGCAGGTCCAGCCCCATGACAAACCGCAGCACCAGCAGCCCGAACACCTTCTTCCCCCTCTTCTTCTCCTTCTCCTTCTCCTTCACCTTCTCCTTCTCCTTCCCCTTCTCCTTCCCCTTCTCCTTCCCCTTCTCCTTCTCCTTCTCCTTGTCGTGCTGGATGGCGAGGACGAGAATGAGAACGATGACCACGAGCGACGCAGCGAATGCGGTGGCGTTGCAGTAGTAGAAGGCGAGGAACCAGTGGTAGTGGGTGGCGCGGATGATGGGGTCGCCGGCAAGTCGGCCGTCACGGGTGTCCTGCCAGACGCCCCCCGGCGGGTTGAAGCCCGCGGCGTACGTCACGGTCACCACCAGCGTGGCCAGCAGCAGAAGGTATTTCCGCAGGCGGTACTCCCAGTCCCAGTTCCAGCCCCATGGCTGGCCGGTCCCGGTTTCCACGCCCGTTGTCGCCTCCCGGACTTTCTCCACCACCTCCATTGCCGGCGGCTGCAGGTGCAGGGACGCCACTCTCTACAAGTTTTTTTCTCAACAAGTGTGCTTTGATTACCGTGCTGCGGAATGGCGAGCAGCAACCATCGGATTGGGATAGGAGTGGGAACGGCAACCATCGGTTGCGTTACTTTTATAAGATGAGGGCTCGAGTTAACCCTGCGCGCGTCGCCGGGAGGAAGGCAGGTGCCTGGTCTCGTCTTCTTCCGCGCCCCGCGTGCGTATCCTTTTCAGGGTGCAAAGGTGCAGCACCGTGTCATCATTAGTACAGCAACTCCCACATATGAACGCAGCGGACTCAGGCAGGGGACGAATACCGCGACCAAGTTTTTTTACCGGTGGCGGGAGCTACCGGCACAGCTCCAGCCAATCACCTTGCACCACCGCACACTGTAGTTTATACCACATGCAGTATAACACTGTTTGCTCAGACTGGTCACAGTGGGAGTAACATCACTAGTAACATCACACTTTTCAAGATAATTTTACTTATGTGACACATATTTAATGATGAGAAAGGTGATGGTGGTAACTTAGCTAGTTGCTGTAACATCACACATACCAAGACAATATGAGTCTATAGGCTAATAAATGAACCATAACATGACAACACACATACTCCCTCCGTCCGCGAATAAGTGTACTTCTAGTTTTTGTCCTAGGTCAAAGTTTTAAAACTTTGACCAACTTTATAGGGAAAAGTACTAGCATTTATAACACTAAATTAATATCACTAGATCTATTTTGAAATGTATTTTCATAACATACCAATTTGATGTCATATATGTTATTATGCTTTTGTATATAGTTGTTCAAAATTTCAAAACTTTGACTTAAGACAAAAGCTAGAAGTACACTTATTCACGGACGGAGGGAGTATGTTACTACCCACTGTGGAGGTAGTAACATAGCCTAGTAAAATGTGATGTTACTAGTCTAAGTTACTCCCAATTGTGACTAGTCTCATATTTACTAAATGTTTGTATTTCACCATCCTGGCCCACCACGTGATGTCATCCACATGCATGTATGTCATGAATGTGACAGCTCTCATCTCTCTTCCCTTACACAATCCATACTTTTATTTCAGCTTTGCTAATTTAACTCGTCCGTATCTTTTAAACCATCATTTTATTATTGAAACTTTATATATATATGAGACCTTTAAAACAAGACCAATTTTGAATATATTTCAAACACATTTGAATTTCAATGTTTCAATCGATTTATTTCACTTCAACTATTTCAGTCAGTTGGAATTCTGATTTCATTTATTTCAAAAAATATTTTGAATAATTTCAAGCAATCGTTTCAGATAACAAATTCACAAATTATTTCAGTCGGTTCAAGAACCCTGTTTCATTTTTTCTTACAACCATTTCAATTATTTCAGACTTACTACACTTTTTCAAAATACTATTTCATTTACTTCGGATAAGTCTCCACTATTTCAAAAAGAATGAGCCAATATATTTCAATAATTTCATAACATATTTCACTTATTCAAAATACTTTTTTAGAAACACTATTTTGACCCAAACTGATTTCACTACAAACCCTTCACCCCATTTCAAAAACACATGTTTCCCTCATTCCAAAAATTAATTTCACAAAAAAATGAAAATGCATTTCACTCATTGGTCTTGTTCTAAACAGCTCCAAACATCGTATTTACTTCAACTATTTCAAAAAATAGATTCACAAAAAATTTCGCTCAATTCAAGAATCCAGTTTCAGTTTTTTCTAAAAACATTTCACTAATTTTAGCTACTTCACTAATTTTAGATATCACAAAATAGCAATTTCACATATTTAAACATCATGTTTCGATGGATTTCATTTGTTCAGGAATTTTTTTTCAATTATTACCAAAATACTAATTTCACTCATTTGAAGGAATCGATTTTTAGTCATTTACAGAACATATTTCCATTGTATTTCAGCCATTTCACTAATTTCAAAGATCACAAAATACCAATTATACATACAAAAAAATATTTTGCGTATCACCAAAATCCCCTTCACAAAAAAGTATTTCACATATCACAAGATGAAACCAAAATCACTTTCGTTCACAAATCTGATCTAAAATATCTTCCGTATTTCGCAAAACACATTTCACTATTTCAATACTTCATTAGAATTTTAGCATATTTCAGATATTATTTGACCTATTTCAGTAGTTTTGAACGTGTGAAATCAATTTTAGCTGATTGAAATAACCCATTACACATATTTGAAATAAAAATCACTAGAATTCTCTTCATATATTGAAAATATATCAGTTTCATATATTTGAAATATTCTAGTTCAAATAGTGAAACGAGTATAAAATATATTCAAAATTGGTCTTGTTCTAAAGTTCTTGCCATCAGAATTACAAATATATATATATATATATATATATATATATATATATATATATATATATATATATATATATATATTAGAAAATGAAGTTGTAGTTTCAAAGATATGATTGATTGAAATTGTCAAAGTGAAAATAAAAGGCATGGAGTTGTTGAGATGGGGAGGAGAAATAATGAATGCACCTGCATGGGACCTGGCGTAGCTTTTTATGACAAAAACTGACAGAAGTACACATGTGGGCCTGTTACTTGTACAAGTCAGAGATGTATTGCATAGTATTCAAATCGAAAGATGAATTTTACTATTATAAGGAACAGGGCGGCACGAATCTCAGTATGCAAACGAGCGGTGGATTGTTTGCCGGTACATACCACCACCGGTAAAAAGAGCTTTGCGACGAATACCGTCTCTTTCCACGTACCCTTGAGAGTGCTAAGGTTGTCGTGTGTACATTTGAAAAGTCTAGATTCATCATGAGGAGGCAGAGCCGACCCAGTCGGAGAATCCCAGTCCGTTGTCCCGGCCAAAAAATGTGATTCTCCGGGATCTTCAAGTTCTAGGCACAAGTACGTACGCTGTAGGTTATGTTTGTTTTATTTTTCAGAAGATGTTGATGTAATTCATTTGTCAGTGTAATTGTTTAACTTGATCCGATACAAAGAATGTGGCGGTGCAATGTGTGAACACTCGTACATACGCTAGTGAAGGGCCGGAATAGTGTAAACTAGTGCTAGGGGCGTCACCGACGCCGCTTGAGAAAAAGTTATGTATATGTTTTCATTTAGAAAAATGAGTAAAGCTACACCTACGTAACAACTTTTACGTAATTTACATATGATCCGATGTGGCCGTTTTATATTGTGCCTTAGTTGGGGCGCAGGCCTATCCTGAAAATCAAAGGGGGGCGGTTTGATTAGCGATCAAAGGATTAACGTAAGGTTTCGTAGAACATTACGTAGGTGTAGCATTTTTTTAGAAAAATACACAGGGTCTCCGTCTTCATCTAAAAAAGTATCTTAGAAAGAAAATCTCTCCTCCATCTAGAAAAAAGAAAAAGAAAAAAATTATCACCGTAGCCTACAAGCGAGCGCCATTTTGCATAGCTTTTTATTTTAAAAAAATAAGTGGGTTCCTCATCTCCATCTAAAAAAATATGTTTTTAAAAAAATTCCTTACCTTCATCTAAAAAATATATTCTAAAAGCTTTCTCACCGCGATCAACCAGCTTGCACCATGTGAGATAGCTGGTTGGCCGCCTTTCTCCGGATGCTTATAATGGGTTTAATATCTCAAAGGATCCGGCGTTCAAGGGGCATGGTGCCCAAAGGCTCTGTTAAGGACATTTGGATCCTAAAAATGTGTTCCAGATATTTTGGCCTCAAGTGATGCATATTGGCAGCACTCGTACCGGCTACCGCAAAAACCAAATGCAAGTGAATGCACCATGATTCGCCACTGAAACTTCTTGCCACCCTACCCGTCTCCTCCCGAGACCGTCAGCAGCGGGATCCCGCTGTTTCATGCCACTGTCGCGAGCCTGCCTTCCACCACCCAGTTCGGTCGCTTCACACGGCCGCGACAGCCTCCGCTGCCATTGTCGATTTGGGATCTGCGGCCATCTCGATTTGCGTCGATTCCGGCCATTCACCGCCCTTTTGCCATCATTAATGGACACTGCAGCACTTGTGGTAGTCGTTGAGGTTAAGCCGTCACAACCACCTCGTGACCGCTGCCACCGGGTCGAGCCGCTGCTCCTTCGGAGCTCTCAGCTTTCAGATGGCGCAGCAACGATGGTTGCTTCCGCGCGCAACTCTAGCTCCCTGGTGTCATGAAGACCACCCTGAGGCCATTCCTAACTAGCTCGCTGACCACCTTGGCCCGACGAGCAGCCGGACAAAATTCTCCTCCTTGCACATTAGGTGTTCAACAAAAAGTCTTTAAGGTTTTTATTTTCTCATTTTTTTTGTTGTGATATAGAAGTAGATTGTAATTGGGAGTATATATAGTGTTGTATATGAGTTCGTTTGAATCCTATTTGTGGGATGATTCCTCCTACGTAGAGAAATATGAGATGGACGAAGATGAGGACATCGCTTTAGTCATGATGATCCACATGCATAAGAACAATATGTCGAAGCGTAGTGGTTCCGTTGTGGACCGTGAGGTGATTGGTAGGTTGATGCAAGATGACATAGTAGACTGACTAAACTATGTTTGTACAACTTTGGTGTATCCAGAGTGATACTTTCGCCATTGGTTTAGGGTGGCTTGGGATTTGTTCCATGAGGCAAAAGAACTAGAGACCCACAAACTTGCGTTGGATGTGATGGTTTAGTTCATGAACTTGCAAAAGGTGATCAACTAGTCCACAAACTTGCAAACTATGGGATGGTTTAGTCCACAGCCAATCAGAGGCGGACAATTGACGCCCAGCTAGCCGCTTCTTGGCACACCTGGTCGGACCGGCTTTTTTGCGGAAAACCCCTCAACATTAATGGAAATCATGCCCACAGTCCCTGTTTCCCTTGTCTTCTTTATCCCTGTCCAAATCTCTAGCTCTCTCCCATTTCCCCTTTCCCTTGTCCAAATCCTGACGACGAGAGAATGAGAGCGTCTGGTGGCGGTGGCGGCGGCGAGAAGAAGAGCGGGGGTGGCAGTGGCTTCCGCCATGGAGTAGGCGCCGACGCCACGGGTTCCTGGGCGGCGGCGGGCCGGGAGAACCTAGCGCCAGGGTCACTGTAGTTCTTGACTTCGGTGGCATGAAAGTAAGTACAAGAATCATGAATCCCCAGGAATAATGAACTTCGGTGGCAGTTCTTGACTTTGGGGATATGAAAAATTCCATTTTTATACGATGATTAAGGCCTTGACTTGAATTGCTCATCATTTTTTCAGGAGTGGGCTGGGGAGTGGGATGGTAGAGCCAAGTCAGTGATTAAGGATCTAGCCATGAAGAACATGGAGTTGGAGGTCAGGATTAAAGTACTTGAAGCAGAAACTAAAAGCAATGCGAAAGAAAAGAGAGCAATTGTTAAGATGCAGAAAGGAAAGAGAGCAATTTAGGGATAAGATTTTTTTGTTTTGGAGCTCTTCTGTATGTTGGCCTGTTTGCCATTCTGATAGCTGTCATTGTTAGCAAGTAGGGTATTTTTAGTGGAGAAATGTTGATGTAGTGACCAAATGAAGAAATGATGATGAAATTGTTTTTCAGAGAGCTGAAATTATGCATTGTACAAAAATCCAGATAGTTGCAGCAAAATTCAGATAATGCAAGCAAATTTTAGTTAACTTAACTGTAGGCAAAATTTAGACCACTTAATTTGGAAGGGGCCCAGGGATCTTCAGGTAGTACAATTTGGAATGTTGCATATTTGGCAGAAAGTGAGCACCTGGTACATTCTATTTTTTGGATGTTTGCACATGGGCACAACATGGGTAGAAAACATGCAACACACAACTTGGTAGCAACACTGATAGCAACACACAACATGGTCTGAATAAACATAGATAGCAGCATAGACATAGGGTTATTCAGTTCAACATAGGCCATAAACATAGATAGCACTAGTTCAACATAGGTTCAACATAGATACATAGCAAAATAGATAGATAGATGGCAACATCTCAAAATAGTTGGTAACTTATATGCCAATATATAGATCAGCATACCTAACTACATCTTCTTCACTTCTTCATTGTTCCTAACATCTTCTTCAGCTGCAGACATCTTCTGTTCTTCACTTCTTCAGCAGATGCAGGCGGATGGAGCGGCGCACTGGCTCCTTCTTCACTGCTCCCTTCTTCTTTGCACTGGCTCCTCCACCTCTTCTGCTTCTTCGATATTTACAATGTCAGGCACGTCCGACAGGAGCTTGACGTCGATGGGCATGTTTTTGCCACCCTCAACGGCGACTGGCGCAACGAGCACAACCTCGTCCTCATCCGCGACGTTGCAGGGATGAAAACAACCCTTGTTAGGTCGTCATCAGAGTTGTAGTCCGCAGGGTCGACTGGAGCAGGCAGCGTGAGCACGACGCCGACGACGTCCGCAGGGTCACCGTCGAGGGGGACCGGGGCCAGAGAGGTGGTGGAGTGGTACATCCACCACCTAGCTCATTGGTATGGATCCACGCTGAGCGTGGCCTCCCGCATTGCCCAAACGAGGAAGGACGGCATGGTGAGGCCTTTGGGGAAGGCACGCACCTTCTCGCCATCCGTCGGCACCTTGTACACCCCGTGCGCGTGATTGAGCATCATCTTTGGGTCGGGAACCAAGTGCACACCTCTGCAATATGCGCACGGAACGACTGGTTGTCGCCGGCCAGATCCTCCAGCGCTCTCTTCCAGCCCGAGTTGTTCGCCATGGCGGCGGTGGCTGGCGGTGGTGAGTGGGGAGTGGAGTGGAGAGTGGAGGTGATGCTGCCGGTGGGTGGGGAGTGGTGAGTGGGGAGTGGTGGATGGCGCGGTGGGTGGGCATTTTGTCACAGCCCTAGAAATCTTTTTGTAATTAGTGGCATTGCATCCATGCATCATTTTCATTTTAAATTAATCTTGCAATGGGGATGCTTAAACCCTAGCACCAAATGAATTCAACTAGGGTCAAAATAATATCTTTTTCATTGAACTCAAAATGGCCTCTAAAAATGTTCAACATTTTTGGATTGAGGTGGAAGCATCTACCAAAAAATGGTTTACATTTTTGCAGGACATCTTTGGGCTTTGAATTAATTCAAACATATTTGATTTGGAGCTATTTAAATAATATATATATATATATATATATATATATATATATATATATATATATATATATATATTTTAAGTGCTCCAAAAATGCTGGAAGTTGTTATGGGTCATTAGAATAACTGAGATAGCACCCCTAATCATTTCCAGGATTTTATTAAATGGTTTAGTATTTTACTAAACCAAAACAGAATAAAAGAAATAGAAAAACAGAATCAGCAGAGAGAGAGAGAGAACAACACCTGGGCCTCTTACCTGGCACCCACCAAAGCCCACCTGGCTGGCCCAGCTGGCCAGCCCAGCCCACTGGCCTCCCCCCTGTCGTCTTCCTCGCGACAGAAGGACGCCGGGCGTGTGCCCCATGCGCGCGGCCACGCGCTCCGGCCACCTCCTGCTTGCCGCACCCCCTCGACGCCTGGACGCCTCTGGGAGACGCCACGACACCCCCCAGACCCTCTCACTCTCTCCCAACCTCTTTCCCCTCCTCTGCTCTCACTCCCCCTCGCGCACCGCAGCGCCGCCGAGCACCACCACGGCCACCGCCTCCCCCTCGCTTCCCTGACTGGCTCAAGAGCTCCGCCTCGTCGCCCTGGACCTCTCCGCTGACCCACGCGACTCCAAACGCCGCCGAACGCCGTCTTCGCCCTCGTCTTCAACCTCGGGCACCCGAGCCGTCTCCGGTCGATTCGGCACCGCTAGGACCTCCCCGAGCTCGCTGACCCCCTCTTCGGCACCGCTGTGAGCTCCTACGCCCCTTGCCCCTCTCCCCGTCGACGCGTTCGTCCTCTAGCCCCGATCCCCAACCATGACCGAGCATCTCGCCGCCGGCCATGGCGTAGCCGTGGCCACAGCCGCGCAAGCACACAGCCGAGCACCCCAACGTGCTCAGGGCGGCCCTAGGATCCTAACTCGACCAACCTCTGCTCCATTCGTCCATCGTAGCGACGAATCCGTCGTCACCCGAACTCCGGCCGCCGCGGAAGCAGACACCGCCGTCGCTCTAGGTCGTCTCCGACGACCCCACTAGCATCAACCGACACGCACGAGGCCCAGGGTTCCAACGGTGCCATCCGCGCCTCGAACCGTGGCCGGAGCAACGTTCCTGACGCCTCCGCCGTGCGGAATGGTTGCCGCCGGCCAGATTCCGGCGAGGCCGACGTGGCGACATCATTAGTTGCTAATGAGCCCACTAATGACCCCTCTAGAGCCACTGACGTGTGGGACCCTGTGACTAATTAGGTTAGTCTAATTTTCTGTTAGGATTAGTACTAATACGTGAGGACCCCACGTGTCAGCTTTGACTTTGGTCAAGTCAACGTTGACTGGTCCCACTTGTCATCCACCCAACCCAGCTCTGTGAGACTGGCCAGTGGGACCCACTGGTCAGGTTTGACCTGGACCTGGCGTGTTGACCTGCTGAGGTCAGCACGACATAATGCTGATGCAATAATGTAATTTCTGGATTTATTTCTATTCAGGAAATCCCAGAAAATGTTATTAACTTCTAAAAATCATATAAAATCAACCGTAGTTCAGAATGAAATAAATTATATATGAAAAATTATCAGAAAAATTCAAGGCATCCGAATATGGCATTTTCATGCATGTTCGAACAACTTAACCTCACTGTTTAGTCCAAAACATGATAATGCACTATTTGAATTCATAGTTTGAATTTGAATTTGAACCTTGAGTTCAAATCAACCCAAACCTTTCTGTTACTAGTTGCATTAGCTCAAATCCCATCATATTGCCATGTCATGATCATGCATCATATTGTTGCATTGCATTGATTGTGTTCCCTCTTGTTTGCCGGTGGTTGTTCCCCCTCTGTAGGTGTATGTTTCGGCGATGAGTTCGATGACACCGATGAAGAGCTTTACTATCTTCAGAAGTGCCTGGGAAGCAAAAACCCCTTATTCATTCTGATACAAACCCACTCTCTCGCTCCTGCTCTCTTTTACTGCATTAGGATAACAACGATTCAACTGTTACATGCTGCGGTAGTGGAACCCCTTTCCTTTGCTTGGCCTATCATTGCCACAGTAAATAGATGAAACTCACTAGCATGAGTAGGAGTTGTTTGAGCCCCGATGTGCCTACTCATTCATGTTTGCTTGTCATGCCTGCTATTGCTTAGAGTTGTGTCAGGTCTGATTCGTCGGGAATGAATTGGAATGGTGATGAACATGTCCTACCTTTGAGAGCTAAGTGTATGAACACGATTTGGGAAAGGTAGCGGTGAGAGGCCATGTAGGAGTACATGGTGGGTTGTCTCGTTGAAACCGTCCTCAGGAACTGAGTTCTGTGTCTGTGATCCATGAACAGCTACTACCACTCATTGGGATCCTTAATTGACCCTCTCGGCTTCTTGATCACCCTAGTACTCTGTCCAGGAGTTGCAACTAGTTTCTGGTGTTTGTAGGTTATGTGTTGGCGGTCGTGCGTAGCGCTGACCCTAGGGGTGGGCTATGTTGCGGTAGATACACCGTGGCACGGTGTATCGGGCGCCCGTTTGGTGTCTCGGGAACCCTGTTCACATCGTTCGGGGCCGTATGTGGAAACCTCGGCCGGACTCCCTGCGGATGGAACCTGGATAGGCGATAAACCTGGACTAGAGACTTAAGTGTTTAGGTAGGCCGTGGCCGACACCCTCGCCAGGCTTCCGCTTGAAGGTTGCCGAGATACATGACGTGTATATGGTGGTAAGTGGTGGGAGCGTGTGTGAAGAAGTACACCCCTGTAGGGTTAACATTATCTATTCAAATAGCCAGATTCCTCGGATATGGAAATTTGGACCCCTTGCATAGTTCATAGACAAGTGAAAGTGGATACTTTAAAACTCGCAAGATAAGCGTGAGTGCTATGGATGGCGTTCTCGCAGGGAGACGGGAGCGGATCCATAGTGGTGTATTGATATGATGAATTTGTGGACTCGTGTGCGCCACCTCAAACGAGTTACTTGCAGTCGTAGTTCAGGTTAGCCACTGAGTCAAAGCTGGCTTGCTGCAGTTAAACCCCACCACCCCCTTATTGATACCGATGCATATGTAGATAGTTCTGATGTAAGTCTTGCTGGGTACATTTGTACTCACGTTTGCCTATTTTATGTTTTGCAGAGAGATGTCAGACTCGCTAGTAGTTCTGTGTGGACGTCGACGTTTAGCTTGATACCTCAGCTACGATCTTGTGCCCTCGGCAGGATCTGGTAGATAGTCAGGCTTCTTAGCCTTTTTCATTTGTAGATGTCTGTACTCAGACATGTTAAGCTTCCGCATGTGCTTTGCATTGTATGCTATGATTGTTGGGTCATGAGACCCATGTTTGTAATATCTCGCTCCTCGGAGCCTAATGAATAAATACTTGAGTTGTAGAGTTATGTTGTGATGCCATGTTGTATTTACACATATCGAGCATATTGTGTGCATGATTGAAATGCTTGGTATGTGTGGGATCCGACAATCTAGTTGTTTATCCTTGGCAGCCTCTCTTATGGGGAAATGTAGTCTAGTGCTTCCATGAGCCATAGTAGTCCGCTACAGCCCGGTTCACCGGAGTCCTGCTAGCCCAGCACTACTGCTCAGGACACTTGACTGGCCGGCATGTGTTTCACTTCGTTCCTGTGTCTGTCCCTTTGGGGAAATGTCACGCGGTGACATCCGGAGTCCTACCTAGCCTGCTACAGCCCGGGTTCCTGGAGTCCTATTAGCCCAGTGCTACAGCCCGGATTCACACGCTGCTGACCGACATGCTCGATGTGATTCATGTATGCCTGTCCCCATAGGTTAGTGCCGCTTTGGGTTCACGACTAGCCATGTCGGCCCGGGTTCTCTATCATATGGATTCTAGCGACACTATCATATACGTGAGCCAAAAGGCGCAAACAGTCCCGGGCCATGGTAAGGCGACACCCGTGGGAATACCGTGCGTGAGGCCGCAAAGTGATATGAGGTGTTACCGGCTAGATCGATGTGACTTGGAATCGGGGTCCTGATACATTTTTATTGATGCGGTTGGTGGGAACGCGAAACATCCAGAGGAGTGGAGTGGGGAGTGGGCGAGTGGGAGTTGGCGTCTCTATTATGAGTACAACTAAATTTCTGCATCTATCCTTGATGTCTACTACACAACTTTATTCTTGTAGACACGTGTTGGGTCCTCCAAGCGCAGAGTTTTGTAGGACAGTAGCAATTTTCCCTCAAGTGGATGACCTAAGGTTTATCAATCCTTGGGAAGCATAAGATGAAGATAGTCTCTCTCAAACAACCCTGCAACCAAATAACAAAGAGTCCCTTGTGTCCCCAACACACCAAATACAATGGTAATTTGTATTGGTGCACTAGTTTGGCAAAGAGATGGTGATAAGTGTAATATGGATGGTAGAAATATATTGTTATAATCTAAATAAATAAAAACCGCAAGGTAGTAGATAGTAAACGGCACAAAAACGATATTGCAATGCTTGAAAATGAGGCCTAGGGTCCGTACTTTCGCTAGTGCAATCTCTCAACAATGCTAATATAATTGGATCATACAACCATCCCTCAACATGCAGCGAAGAATCACTCCAAAGTTCCTATCTAGCGGAGAGCATAAGAAGAACTCGTTTGTAGGGTATGAAACCACCTCGAAGCTATTCTTTCTGATCGATCTATCCAAGAGTTCGTACTAAAATAACACCAAATAACTTCAGATTCATAATACTCAATCCAACACAAAGAACCTCAAAGAGTTCCCAAAGATTTCTACCGGAGAAACAAAAGACGAGAACGTGCATCAACCCCTATGCATAGATTACCCCAATGTCACCTCGGGAATCCGTGAGTTGAGTGCCAAAACATATATCAAGTGAATCAGTACGGTATACCCCATTGTCACCACGAGTATTCATATGCAAGACATATGCCAAGTGCTCTCAAATCCATAAAAGTATTCAATCCGATAACAACAAAATCTCAAAGGGAAAAAATCAATTCATCACAACAAGATAGAGAGGATAAAACACCATATGATCCGACTATATTAACAAAGCCTACCATACATCAAGATCGTGACATCTCAAGAACACGAGAGAGAGAGATTAAACACATCGCTACTGGTACAAACCCTCAACCCCGAGGGTGGACTACTCCCTCCTCATTGTGGTGGCCCTCGGGATGATGAAGATGGCCACCGGTGATGATTCCCCCCTTCGGCAGTGTCGGAACGGGGTCTAGATTGGTTTTCGGTGGCTACAGAGCTTTGCGGCGGCGGAACTTCTGATCTAGGGTTATTTCTAATGGTTTCTCTATTTATAGGATTTTTGGCGTTGGTTTCACGCGAAGATGGGCCTCGAGGTGAGCACAACCCACCGGGGCACGGTTAAGGGCCCAGGCGCACCTCGGTGTCTTGTGCCCTAGTCCTTCACCTTATGGTCCTTCCACGAAGCTTTGGGGGTCTCTTTTGTTCCAAAAAAAATCATCAAAAAGTTTCAGCTCACTTGGAGAACTTTCATTTCTGCACAAAAAACAACACCACGGTAGGTCTACTGAAAACAGCATCAGTTCGGGTTAGTTCCATGCAAATCATACCAAAACCATATAAAATTATTGTAAACATGGCATGAATAATTCATAAATTATAGATACGTTGGAGACGTATCAGCATCCCCAAGCTTAATTCCTACTCGTCCTCGAGTGGGTAAATGATAAAAGAAATAATTTATGAAGTGTGAATGCTAGCAAAGTGCACACGTTTGATCAATGATAATTTCAATCACTTTTCCTAGCATCATAACAACAACTATTTCTCATAAAACTTATCATGATAAAGTAGCAATTGAAAATGGAATATTTGTTGTGGAAATCTACCTATCATATTCATCACATATTCTTTTCTTTTGTAGTATGGACATTTGGACTTTTATCTGGTTCAAAGCAATAGTCCAGTTTTCACATGAAGATTTCAATACTCAATAATATCAATAAGCAACCATGTCTTTCAAAATATCACCACTAAAGAAAGTTATCCCTAGCCCATCTTGCTCAATCGTTGATCCATTCGTGAGACACACTCGCATATTAGCTACACCCAATGCTCAAGTACGATCATAGTGCCCCTAGTTGGTGCATAAGAGAAGATGGAGACTCAAATTAAAAATAAAAATTGCATAAAGTAAAAGAAAGGCCCTTCGCGGAGAGAAGTAGGGATTTGTAGAGGTGCCAGAGCTCAAAGAGAAAATTGAGAGATAAAAACAATTTGGGAGGCATAATTTTCCCACCAACAAAAATGACTTAGAGCTCCCAACACTTTCCTTGCCAGATATATCATAGGCGGTTCCCAAACGGAAAATAAAGTTTACTCCCTTTTCTACCATACTTTCACTTTCCATGACTAACTGTATCCACGGGTGCCCTCCATACCAACACTTTCCAAGGAATTTATTATTTGACAAAATAAAGTAAATTCGTTTTTCATTTCAGGACTGGGCATCCCTAATACCTTTGCCTTACTCTCGTGCAATGACAAGTGAATAATCACTCATCATGAGAATAACACATCTAGCATGGAGAATATTGGCCACCCCTCACCACCATCTAGAGTGGTACGAGCACACAAAAGAGAAATTTATTTTGAAAACTAGAGATGGCACATAAAAATTTGCTTAGAACGTCAAAACAATACCACATATAGGTGGGTATTGAAGGAAATATCCCCTAGAGGCAATAATAAAGTTGTTACTTATATTTCCTTATATCATGATAAATGTTTATTATTCATGCTAGAATTGTATTAACCGGAAACTTAGTACATGTGTGAATACATAGACAAACAGAGTGTCCCTAGTATGCCTCTACTTGACTAGCTCGTTAATCAAAGATGGTTAAGTTTCCTAGCCATAGACATGTGTTGTCATTTGATGAATGGGATCACATCATTAGAGAATGATGTGAGGGACAAGACCCATCCGTTAGCTTAGCACTATGATCGTTTAGTTTATTGCTATTGCTTTCTTCATAACTTATACATGTTCCTACGTATGCAACTCCCGAACACCGGAGGAACACTTAGTGTGCTATCAAACATCACAACGTAACTGGGTGATTACAAAGATGCTCTACAGGTGTCTCCGATGGTGTTTGTTGGGTTGTCATAGATCGAGATTAGGATTTGTCACTCCGTGTATCGGAGAGGTATCCCTGGGCCCTCTCGGTAATGCACATCACTATAAGCCTTGCAAGCACTGTGACTAATGAGTTAGTTGTGGGATGACGCATTACAGAACGAGTAAAGAGACTTGCTGATAATGAGATTGAACTAGGTATGATGATACTGACGATCGAATCTCAGGCAAGTAACATACCGATGACAAAGGGAATGACGTATGTTGTTATGCGGTTTGACCGACAAAGATCTTCGTAGAATATGTAGGAGCCAATATGAGCATGTAGGTTCCACTATTGGTTATTGACCGGAGATGTGTCTCGGTCATGTCTATATAGTTCTCGAACCCGTAGGGTCCGCACGATTAACGTTCGATGACGATTTGTATTATGAGGTATGTGATTTGATGTACCGAAGGTTGTTCAGAGTCCCGGATGAGATCACAGACACAATGAGGAGTCTCTAAATGGTCGAGACATAAATATTGATATATTGTACCATGTTATTCAGACACCGGAAGTGTTCCGGATAGTTTCGGATAAAACCGGAGTGACGGAAGGGTTACCGAAACCCCCGGGGAAGTAATGGGCCTTAGAGGAGAGAGAGGGCAGCAGCCAGGAGGTGGCGCGTGCCCCCCCAAGGGGAGTACGAATAGTACTAGGGGAGGGGGTGCGGCCCCTCTTTCCCTCTCCCTCTCCCTCTCTTAATTTTTCTCCTACTTGGACTAGGAAAGGAGGGAGTCGATTCCTACTTGGAGTAGGACTCCCCCCTTGGGAACGCCCCTAGGGCCGGCCGGCCTCCTCTTCCCCTCCTTTGTATACGGGGGAGGGGCACCCCATAGACACACAAGTTGATCTTTAGCCATGTGCGGTGCCCCCCTCCACAGTTTTACACCTCGGTCATATTGCCGTAGTGCTTAGGTGAAGCCTTGCGTCAGTAACTTCATCATCACTGTCACCACGCCGTCGTCCTGACGGAACTCTCCATCGGCCTCAACTGGATCAAGAGTTCGAGGGACGTCACTGAGATGAACGTGTGCAGATCGCGGAGGTGCCATACATTCGGTACTTGGATCGGTTGGATCGCGAAGACGTTCGACTACATCAACCGCGTTACTAAACGCTTCCGCTTTCGGTCTACGAGGGTACGTAGACATACTCTCCCCCTCTCGTTGCTATGCATCTCTGATACGTCTCCAACATATCTATAATTTTTTATTGTTCCATGCTATTATATTATCTGTTTTGGATGTTAATGGGCTTATTTATACACTTTTATATTATTTTTGGGACTAACCTTCTAACCCAAGGCCCAATGCAAATTGCTGTTTTTTGCCTATTTCAGTGTTTCGCAGAAAAGGAATATCAAACAGAATCCAAACGGAATAAAACCTTCAGGAGAGTTATTTTTGGAACAAACGTGATCCAGGGGACTTGGAGTGGACGTCAAGCAACCAACGAGGAGGCCACGAGGCAGGGGGCGCGCCTAACCCCCTTGGCGCGCCCTCCACCCTCGTGGGCCCCTCGTGGCTCCACCGACCTACTTCTTCCTCCTATATATTTTCACATACCCCTGATACGTCTCCAACGTATCTACTTTTCCAAACACTTTTTCCCTTGTTTTGGACTCTAGCTTGTATGATTTGAATGGAACTAACCCGGACTGACGCTATTTTCAGCAGAATTGCCATGATGTTGTTTTATGTGCAGAAAACAAAAGTTCTCGGAATGACCTGAAACTCCACGGGATATCTTACTATAAATAATAAAAAATCCTCACCAAAGATGAAGACCAGGGGGCCCACACCCTTCTCACGATGGTGGGGGCGCCCCCCCTAGGGCGCGCCCCCTACCTCGTGGGCCCCCTGGAGACCCCCCGACTCCAACTCCAACTCTATATAACTGCTTTCAGGGAGAAAAAAATAAAGGAGAAGAAATCATCGCGTTTTACGATATGGAGCCGCCACCAAGCCCTAGAACCTCTCGGGAGGGCTGATCTGGAGTCCGTTCGGGGCTCCGGAGAGGGGGATTCGTCGCCGTCGTCATCATCAACCATCCTCCATCACCAATTTCATGATGCTCACCGCCGTTCGTGAGTAATTCCATCGTAGGCTTGCTGGACGGTGATGGGTTGGATGAGATTCACCATGTAATCGAGTTAGTTTTGTTGGGGTTTGATCCCTAGTATCCACTATGTTCTGAGATTGATGTTGCTATGACTTTGCTATGCTTAATGCTTGTCACTAGGGCCCGAGTGTCATGATTTCAGATCTAAACCTATTATGTTTTCATCAATATATGAGAGTTCTAGATCCTATCTTGCAAGTCTATAGTCACCTATTATGTGTTATGATCCGTTAACCCCGAAGTGACAATAATCGGGATACTTACCGGTGATGACCGTAGTTTGAGGAGTTCATGTATTCACTATGTGCTAATGCTTTGTTCCGGTTCTCTATTAAAAGGAGGCCTTAATATCCCTTAGTTTCCGTTAGGACCCCGCTGCCACGGGAGGGTAGGACAAAAGATGCCATGCAAGTTCTTTTCCATAAGCAAGTATGACTATATTCGGAATACATGCCTACATTACATTGACGAATTGGAGCTAGTTCTGTGTCACCCTATGTTATGACTGTTACATGATGAACCGCACCCGGCATAATTATCCATCATTGATCCAATGCCTACGAGCTTTCCATATACTGGTTTACGCTTATTTACTTTCCCGTTGCTATTGTTACAATCACTACAAAATACCAAAAATATCACTTTGCTTTAATTACTCTTTTGTTACCGTTACCATCACTATCATATTACTTTGCTACTAAACACTTTGCTGCAGATACTAAGTTTCCAGGTGTGGTAGAATTGACAACTCAGCTGCTAATACTTGAGAATATTCTTTGGCTCCCCTTGTGTCGAATCAATAAATTTGCGTTGAATACTCTACCCTCGAAAGCTGTTGCGATCCCCTATACTTGTGGGTTATCAAGACCAATTTCTAGCATCGTTGCCAGGGAGCATAGCTCTATTCTTTGAGTCACTTGGTATTTATATCTGCTGGACACTATGAAGAACTTGAGAGATCAAAAAACCAAGATCTATCCCTCAACTACGAGGGGAGGTAAGGAACTGCCATCTAGCTCTGCACTTGAGTCACCTTCTGTTATGAGTAAGCTTGCGACACCTAAACCTACTTCTGCTATTCGTTCTGATATGTCGCATGTTATTGATGATGCTACTTCTGCTATACATGATACTTATGATGAAACTACCTCTATGCGTGATACTACTATGCCACTTAGTGATTTTCTAGAGGAACGACTTGCTAGGGCTAGAGAGATTGAAAATATTGAATCTAATTATGAAGATGAAAGTGATGATCAAGAATCACTTGTTATTCCTGAGGGTTATTTATTTGATCAAGATGCTTCTTTAGCTAATTTAGCCTGCAAAGATAGATATTTACTCAAAAGGTTATTAGCTAAATGGAATAAGCAATCTCCAAATGCTAGGATGAGACCTGACCCTGCTTTTGCTACTTCACCTATCTGTGTTGCTGATAAGGATTATGAATTCTCTATTGATCCCGATATAATTACTTTGGTTGAATCTGATCCTTTTCATGGCTATGAATCTGAAACTGTTGTAGCACATCTTACTAAATTAAATGATATAGCCACCCCGTTCACTAATGATGAGAGATCTTGCTACTTTTATATCCTTAAAATATTTCTGCTCTCATTAAAGGGTGATGCTAAGATATGGTTTAATTCTCTTGATCCTGGTTGTGTGTGTAGTCCCCAGGATATGATTTATTACTTCTCTGCTAAATATTTCCCTGCTCATAAGAAACAAGCTGCTTTAAAGGAAATATACAACTTTGTGCAAATTAAAGAAGAGAGTCTCCCACAAGCTTGGGGGAGGCTTCTCAAGTTACTTAATGCTTTGCCTGATCATCCTCTTAAGAAAAATGAAATACTTGATATCTTTTATAATGGACTAAGCGATGCTTCCAGAGATTACCTGGATAGTTGTGTTGGTTCTCTTTTCAGGGAAAGAACACCAGATGAAGCTGAAATCTTATTGAACAATATGTTGACAAATGAAAATAGTTGGGCACCTCCTGAGCCAGCTCCTGAGCCAGCTCCTGCTCCAATTAATGATCATATTCCCAAACCAACTCCGAAGAAGAGAGGTATTCTATTTCTCAGTCCTGAAGATATGCAAGAGGCAAAGAAATCTATGAAAAAAAGTATTAAAGCTGAAGATGTTAAGAATTTACCTCCTATTGAAGAAATACATGGTCTCAATTTACCGCCTGATGAAGAAATATATGATCTTAATCCTTTATTTATTGAAGAACCTCCAGACCTCGATAACCCGACACAGGTAGTAAAGGTAAATTCTCTCTATAGATATGATAAAGCTGAGATACCTCCTACTAAAATTGCTAGTCAATGCTTGGATGAGTTTGATAATTTTATGTTTAAGCAAGAAGACTTCAATGCTTATTTTGGTAGACAATTAAAACAAGATGCTGATATGATTAAATACTTAGGTGATTATATGGCTAATATTAGAGGTGAACTTAAACTTGTTAGCAAACATGCTTCTATGGTTACCACTCAAGTAGAACAAGTGCTTAAAGCTCAAAAAGAATTGCTCAATGAAATGAATAGTAAGAAAAATAATTATGCTATTAAAGTGGCTACTAGAACTGGCAGAATTACTCAGGAACCTTTGTATCTTGAAGGCCACCCTAAGAGAATTGAGCAAGATTCTCAAAGAAATAAAATTGATGCACCTAGTTCTTCAAAAAAGAAGAAAAAGAAAAATAATAGAACTGTGCAAACTTCTAGTGAACTTATTGCTGAACCACCTGATAATCCAAATGATATATCTATGTCTGATGCTGAAACACAATCTGGCAATGAACATGAACCTAATGAAAATGTTAATGATGATGTTCATAATGATGCTCAACCTAGTAATGATAATGATGTAGAAATTGAACCTGCTGTTGATCTTGATAACCCACAATCAAAGAATCAACGTTATGATAAGAAAGACTTTGTTGCTAGGAAACATGGTAAAGAAAGAGAGCCTTGGGTTCAGAAACCCATGCCTTTTCCTCCCAAACCATCCAAGAAAATGGATGAGGATTTTGAGCGCTTTGCTGAAATGATAGACCTATCTTTTTACGTATGCGATTAACTGATATACTCAAAACCAATCCTTATGCTAAGTACATGAAAGATATTGTTACAAATAAAAGAAAGATACCGGAAGCTAAAATTTCCACCATGCTTGCTAGTTATACTTTTAAGGGTGGAATACCAAAGAAACTTGGAGATCCCGGAGTACCTACTATACCATGGTCCATTAAAAGAAACTATGTTAAAACTGCTTTATGTGATCTTGGAGCCGGTGTTAGTGTTATGCCTCTCTCTTTATATCATAGACTTGATTTGATAAGTTGACACCTACTGAAATATCTTTGCAAATGGCTGATAAATCAACTGCTATACCTGTCAGTATTTGTGAGGATGTGCCTGTTGTGGTTGCAAACGTTACTATTTTAATGGACTTTGTTATTCTTGATATTCCCGAGGACGATAGTATGTCTATTATTCTTGGAAGACCTTTTCTTAATACTGCAGGGGCTGTTATTGATTGCAACAAAGGCAATGTCACTTTTCATGTTAATGGTAATGAGCATACGGTACACTTTCCGAGAAAACAACCTCAAGTTCATAGTATCAATTCTATCGGAAAAATTCCATCGATTATATTTCGAGGTTTTGAATTTCCTCTTCCTACTGCCAAGAAGAAATATGATATACTTATTATTGGGGATGTGCATATCCCCGTTGAGGTAACCTAGTGTTATTCGAAATTTCTCCGGTTTCATGTTAATCGGAATGAGTTTGTTAACAAGACTTGATCAACCTTGTTAGTGGATTCCTTTTGACGAGCATGAGATGGATGAAACTAGAAGCACAACCTTCTCTACCCTCTTTTTACTTTTGTTATTTATATTAAATAAAGTAAAAATAAATAATTCTCTGTCTGTTATCTGATTATCCGTGCAATATAAAAATACCTCGAAAATAAAAGTTCTCCAAATGCACTGAAAATTAAATATGATTTTTTATAGAATATTTGAGGATTTATGGAACAAAGCACACACCAGGGGGGATAACCACCTTGCCCCGAGGGTGGAGGGCGCGCCCACCCCCTAGGGCGCGCCCCCTGCCTCATGGGCCCACGGTGGCCCTCCTCCACTTATTCCTGCACCCATCCTCTTCTTCTTCCTCCCCCAAACACGAAAAACCAACTCAAGCACGGGTTCCAGCCCTGTTTGCTGCCATTTTCGATCTCCTTGCTCAAAGGACCTCTCACAAAACTGCTTGGGGAGATTGTTCCTTGGTATGTGACTCCTCCATTGGTCCAATTAGTTTTGTTCTAGTGCTTTATTCATTGCAAATTTTTGCTGCTTAGGTGACCCTGTTCTTGAGTTTGCATGTCAAATTTATATGGTCAAAAGTAGTTTTGATGCATGATATAGGCTCTAGGAACTTGTAGGAGTAGTTGCTATCAATATTATTGAGTTTGGTTTACTTTTATTGTGAAGTTACTAAAAATTTCAGAATTTTTCAGAAAATGATGAGGAGATTATTGAGGGGCTCATCGAGCCAAAGCCCGAAGGAAAAGGCACCGAAGCCTAAGTATAATTTGCCGCGCACCGCGGAGGTTCGGGCATGTGAATGGCCTTCTGAGGATTTCTTGAGAGCAGCCGGGATTTATAAAGATTTTCATGAGTTGGCTCATAATGCAGGCCTCACCGCTTTCCTCCACGACCAATGCGATCAGTAGCTCTTGCTCACAAATACCTTTGTGCAAAACTTTCATTTTCATTCTAGGAACTCACCACCTACGGTGGAGTTTCATTTATATGATGAGCATAAGGAGATGTCACTTTATGATTTCTGTCGGATTTGTTTAGTCCCTTTTGGGGGCAAGACAGAAGAACCACATCATGATGATGTGGAGGGATTTATTAATACTATCACTGTAGGGGAAACTAGGAAGGTTTCCGATGCACGAATCACTAGCATACATTTTCCTGTCTTACGTTACTTTGCATTATTTGCTAGTCGTTGCTTAATTGGTCACGGAAACTGTGGAAACCTTAGTATCCCTGATATTATTATTTTGCTCCAAGGTTTATACAGTGATAACACTTTTAGTATGGGCGGCATTATTTCTAGACGGTTAAGTATGAACCGTACTAAGGGTCCCATCTCTGGAGGCATCTATGCTACACGCCTAGCTGCACATTTTAACATTCCTATTAGGCATGCTGAGAAGGAAGAAAAAGTGTTGCCTCGTGTTTATTTAGATTATAAAAGTATGGTGGCACATGATTTTATTGTTAAGAATAGGGCAGGAGAGCTTAAATATCAATTGTTCTTTAATAAACACCAACCTGAGACCATTACCTTGCCTGCTCCTACTTTGTTTGATTTGACTGTAGGCAAGTACCTTGTTCCGTTGACGGCTATCCGCGCCTACTGGAACCCTGCACCAGCCGAGGAGCCAGAACCGAACCACAATTTGATCCTTCACGACAATCTAACTATCAGTGGGATCCGGATATGATTGCCAACCAGTGGCAATCGGAGCCTTCTTCTTCCTCATCGCAGTACGACCCCAACAACTATTATTATGGATATTTGCCAGGCCAGCCGTGGCCATAGACCAACTTAGGCCAAAAGCCTAAGCTTGGGGGAGTACGTATTTCTCACCAACATTACATTTATGATCACACACACTCATTGCTAGATGTCGGTGCTCATACTTTCTCATTGTATCATCCATGCTAGTTTATTTTCTTTTATGCTTTCTTCTTGTGTGTTCGATAAACCTTAAGAAAAACCAAAAAAATTAGTTGTAGCTTTTAATTAATTTACTTTCCATGCTTGTAGTAGTAATTAAAAAGAAAACCCAAAAATATTTCCCATTCTTCTTTTGCTTGTTGGGAGCTTTCCCGTGTAAATAGTTTTATTTCTTTTCTTTTCTTTGGGGGTCAGTAGGAGAAGACCATGATTAAATTGTTGAAGTGTCTCTTATATGCATTATTGTTTATCTGACAAAAGAGCCCATATTGCCTTGTCTTCTCCTCTTTATTGAATGCTCGCAGATTCCAGCTTAGTCCAATGCACGTGCACTCTTATTATTAGTCACATCGTTCGGTCATGCAAATGAAATGCAATTATGATGATATATGATGGACTGACTGAGATGAGAAAAGCTGGTATGAACTCGACCTCTTTTGTTTTTGTAAATATGATGAGTTCATCGTTCTTGATTCAGCTTGTTATGAATAAACATGTTTGCAATGACAATTAGAGATCATAGTTGCTTGTGTCATGCTTAATTAGCTATGAGTTATAATGGTTTACCTTGCGTGCCAACATGCTATTAAAATGGTTATGATGTGGTATGATAGGGTGGTATCCTCCTCTGAATGATTAAAGTGACTTGACTTGGCACATGTTCACGCATGTAGTTGTAACAAATCAACATATCCTTCATGATATTTATGTTCATGGTGGATTATATCCTACTCATGCTTGCATCCAATGTTTATTAATTTTAATGCATGTACATGGCTGTTGTCGCTCGCTAGTTGGTCGCTTCCCAGTCTTTTGCTAGCCTTCACCTGTACTAAGCGGGAATACTGCTTGTGCATCCAAACTCCTTAAACCCCAAAGTTATTCCAGATGAGTCCATTATACCTTCCTATATGTGGTATCTACCTGCCGTTCCAAGTAAATTTGTATGTGCCAAACTCTAAACCTTCAAATAATCATCCTGTTTTGTATGCTTGAATAGCTCATGTATCAACTAGGGCTGTCTGTATCTTCCATGTTAGGCGGGTTATTCTCAAGAGGAGTGGACTCTGCTCCTCACTCACGAGATAAAGGGCTGGCCACCGGGATGCCCAGTCCCATGCTTTATGCAAACTAAATCAAAATAATTGCAAACAAAACTCCCCCTGGGACCTAATGTATGTTGGAGGCACTCGTTGTTTCGAGCAAGCCATGGATTGATGTTTGTTGGTGGAGGGGGAGTATAAACTTTACCATTCTGTTTGGGAACCGCCTATAATGTGTGTAGCATGGAAGATATCGCCATCTCTTGGTTGTTATGTTGACAATGAAAGTATACCGCTCAAAATAGTATTTACCTCTATTTCAAAACCGAGCTCTGGCACCTCTACAAATCCCTGCTTCCCTCTGTGAAGGGCCTATCTATTTACTTTTATGTTGAGTCATCACCCTCTTATTAAAAAGCATTAGTTGGAGAGCACCGCTGTCATTTGCATTCATTACTGTTAACTTATATTGGGTGTGACTATGATTGAATATCTTTTACCATGAATTGCAATGTCTAGTCAGTCCTTGATCTTTAAAGGTGCTCTGCATTTATGTTTTGCGGTCTCAGAAAGGGCTAGCGAGATACCATCTTGTTATATCATATTATGATTGTTTTGAGAAAGTGTTGTCATCCGAGATTTATTATTATGGCTCGCTAGTTGATTATGCTATTGATATGAGTAAACATGAGACCTGAGAATTATTGCAAATATGGTTAGTTATTATCTTTCCTGAAAACTTGAATGCTAGCTTGACATATTTATAACAAGAGCAAACAGAGTTTGTAAAAGTTTTTCTTTATTTCTTTCAGTTTGTCAACTGAATTGCTTGAGGACAAGCAAGGGTTTAAGCTTGGGGGAGTTGATACGTCTCCAACGTATCTACTTTTCCAAACACTTTTGCCCTTGTTTTGGACTCTAACTTGTATGATTTGAATGGAACTAACCCGAACTGACGTTGTTTTCAGCAGAATTGCCATGATGTTGTTTTATGTGCAGAAAACAAAAGTTCTCGGAATGACCTGAAACTCCACGGGATATCTTACAATAAATAATAAAAAATCCTCGCCAAAGATGAAGACCAGGGGGCCCACACCCTTCTCATGAGGGTGGGGGGCGCCCCCCTACCTCGTGGGCCCCCTGGAGCCCCCCCCCCCGACTCCAACTCCAACTCTATATAACTGCTTTCGGGGAGAAAAAAATAAAGGAGAATAAATCATCGCGTTTTACGATACGGGGCCGCCGCCAATCCCTAAAACCTCTCGGGAGGGCTGATCTGGAGTCCGTTCGGGGCTCCGGAGAGGGGGATTCGTCGCCGTCGTCATCATCAACCATCCTCCATCACCAATTTCATGATGCTCACCGCCGTTTGTGAGTAATTCCATCGTAGGCTTGCTGGACGGTGATGGGTTGGATGAGATTCACCATGTAATCGAGTTAGTTTTGTTAGGGTTTGATCCCTAGTATCCACTATGGTCTGAGATTGATGTTGCTATGACTTTGCTATGCTTAATGCTTGTCACTAGGGCCCGAGTGCCATGATTTCAGATCTGAACCTATTATGTTTTCATCAATATATGAGAGTTCTAGATCCTATCTTGCAAGTCTATAGTCACCTATTATGTGTTATGATCCGTTAACCCCGAAGTGACAATAATCGGGATACTTACCGGTGATGACCATAGTTTGAGGAGTTCATGTATTCACTATGTGCTAATGCTTTGTTCCGGTTCTCTATTAAAAGGAGGCCTTAATATCCCTTAGTTTCCGTTAGGACCCCGCTGCCACGGGAGGGTAGGACAAAAGATGTCATGCAAGTTCTTTTCCATAAGCACATATGACTATATTCGGAATACATGCCTACATTACATTGACGAATTGGAGCTAGTTCTGTGTCACCCTATGTTATGACTGTTACATGATGAACCGCATCCGACATAATTATCCATCATTGATCCAATGCCTACGAGCTTTCCATATACTGGTTTATGCTTATTTACTTTCCCGTTGCTATTGTTACAATCACTACAAAATACCAAAAATATCACTTTGCTTTCATTACTCTTTTGTTACCATTACCATCACTATCATATTACTTTGCTACTAAACACTTTGCTGCAGATACTAAGTTTCCAGGTGTGGTAGAATTGACAACTCAACTGCTAATACTTGAGAATATTCTTTGGCTCCCCTTGTGTCGAATCAATAAATTTGGGTTGAATACTCTACCCTCGAAAGCTGTTGCGATCCCCTATACTTGTGGGTTATCAACCCCGAAAACATCCAGGAGCACCACGAAACCCTATTTCCACCGTCGCAACCTTCTGTACCCAAGAGATCCCATCTTGGGGCCTTTTCCAGAGCTCCACCGGAGGGGGAATCGATCATGGAGGGCCTCTACATCAACTCCATGGCCCCTCCGATGATGTGAGAGTAGTTGATATGTCTCCAACGTATCTATAATTTTTTATTGTCCCGTGCTATATTATATTCTGTTTTGGACATTATTGGGCTTTATTATACACTTTTATATTATTTTTGGGACTAACCTATTAACCGGAGGCCCAACCCAGAATTGCTGTTTTTTGCCTATTTTAGGGTTTCGCAGAAAAAGAATATCAAACGGAGTCCAAACGGAATGAAACCTTCGGGAACGTGATTTTTGGAACAAACATGATCCAGAGGACTTGGACCCTACATCAAGACATCAACCAGGAGGCCACGACGTAGGGGGCGCGCCTACCCCCCTGGGCGCACCCTCCACCCTTGTGGGCCCCCTGTTGCTCCACCGACATATTCCTTCCTCCTATATATACCTATGTACCCCCAAACTACCAAATACGGAGGCAAAACCCTAATTCCACTGCCATAACTTTCTGTATCCACGATATCCCATCTTGGGGCCTGTTCCGGAGCTCCGCCGGAGGGGGCATCGATCACGGAGGGCTTCTACATCAACCCCATAGCCCTTCCGATGAAGTGTGAGTAGTTTACCTCAGACCTACGGGTCCATAGCTATTAGCTAGATGGCTTCTTCTCTCTTTTTGGATCTCAATACAAAGTTCTCCCCCTCTCTTGTGGAGATCTATTCGATGTAATCTTCTTTTGGGGTGTGTTTGTTGAGACCTATGAATTGTGGGTTTATGATCAAGTTTATCTATGAACAATATTTGAATCTTCTCTGAATTCTTTTATGTATGATAGGTTATCTTTGCAAGTATCTTCGAATTATCAGTTTGATTTCGCCTACTAGATTGATCTTTCTTGCAATGGGAGAAGTGCTTAGCTTTGGGTTCAATCTTGCGGTGTCCTTTCCCAGTGACAGTAGGGGCAGCAAGGCACGTATTGTATTGTTGCCATCGAGGATAACAAGATGGGGTTTATTTCATATTGCATGAGTTTATTCCTCTACATCATGTCATCTTGCTTAAAGCGTTACTCTGTTCTCTTGAACTTAATACTCTAGATGCATGCTAGATATCGGTCGATGTGTGGAGTAATAGTAGTAGATGCAGGCAGGAGTCGGTCTACTTGTCTCGGACGTGATGCCTATATATATGATCATACCTAGATATTCTCATAACTATGCTCAATTCTGTCAATTGCTCAACAGTAATTTGTTTACCCGACGTGAATACTTATGCTCTCGAGAGAAGCCACTAGTGAAACCTATGGCCCACGGGTCTATCTTCCATTATATTAATCTTCCAATACTTAGTTATTTCCTTTGCCTTTTATTTTACTTTGCATATTTATCATAAAAATACCAAAAATACTATCTTATCATATCTATCAGATCTCACTCTCGTAAGTGACCGTGTAGGGATTGACAACCCCTTATCACGTTGGTTGCGAGGATTTATTTGTTTGTGTAGGTACGAGGGACTCGTGCGTGGCCTCCTACTGGATTGATACCTTGGTTCTCAAAAACTGAGGGAAATACTTACGCTACTCTGCTGCATCACCCTGTCCTCTTCAAGGGAAAACCAACACAAGTGCTCAAGAGGTAGCAAGAAGGATTTCTGGCGCCGTTCTCGGGGAGGTCTACACAAAAGTCAACATACCAAGTACCCATCACAACCCTTATCTCCTGCATTACATTATTTGCCATTTGCCTCTCGTTTTCCTCTCCCCCACTTCACCCTTGCCGTGTTATTCGCCCTCTCTCTCTATCCTCTCTCTCTTTCTCTACTTGCCTCTTTTTGCCCGTTCCTCGTTTGCTTGTGTGTTGGATTGCTTGCTTGTCACGATGGCTCAAGATAACACTAAATTGTGTGACTTTACTAATACCAACAACAATGATTTTATTAGCACTCCGATTGCTCCTCTTACTGATGCTGAATCTTGTGAAATTAATGCTGCCTTGCTGAATCTTGTCATGAAAGATCCGTTTTCCGGCCTTCCTAGTGAAGATGCCGCTACCCATCTAAATAGCTTCATTGATTTGTGTGATATGCAAAAGAAGAAACATGTGGATAATGATATTGTTAAACTGAAGCTATTTCCTTTTTCGCTTAGAGATCGTGCTAAAGCTTGGTTTTCGTCTTTGCCTAAAAATAGTATTGATTCGTGGAATAAGTGCAAAGATGCTTTTATCTCTAAGTATTTTCCTCCCACTAAGATCATCTCTCTTAGAAACGATATTATGAATTTTAAGGAACTTGATCATGAACATGTTGCACAAGCTTGGGAGAGGATGAAATTAATGATACGTAATTTCCCAACACATGGTTTGAATTTGTGGATGATTATACAAAATTTTTATGCCGGATTGAATTTTGCTTCTAGAAATCTTCTAGATTCGGCCGCGGGAGGCACTTTTATCACTTTAGGAGAAGCTACTAAACTCGTAGATAATATTATGGTTAATTATTCTCATGGCACACTGAAAGATCTACTAATAAGAAAGTGCATGCGATAGAAGAAATTAATGTTTTGAGTGGAAAGATGGATGAACTTATGAAATTATTTGCTAATAAAAGTGTTTCTTATGATCCTAATGATATGCCTTTGTCTGCTTTGATTGAGAATAATAATGAATCTATGGATGTGAATTTTGTTGGTAGGAACAATTTTGGTAACAACGCATATAGAGGAAACTTTAACCCTTGGCCGTATCCTAGTAATTCCTCTAATAATTATGGTAATTCCTACAACAATTCTTATGGAAATTAGAATAAGATGCCCTCTGATTTTGAATCTAATATTAAAGAATTTATTACTTTGCAAAAGAATTTCAATGCTTTGATTGAAGAAAAATTGCTTAAGATTGATGAGTTGGCTAGGAACGTTGATAGAATTTCTCTTGATGTTGATTCTTTGAAACTTAGATCTATTCCACCTAAGCATGATATCAATGAGCCTCTCAAAGCCATGAGAATTTCCATTGATGAGTGCAAAGAAAGAACCGCTAGGATGCATGCTAAGAATGATTGCTTTGTAAAAGCGTGTTCCTCTAGTTTCCATGATAATAAAGATGAAGATCTAAAAGTTATTGATGTGTCCCCTATTAAATCTTTGTTTTGCAATATGAATCTTGATAACAAAGGGACTGAATATGATCCACCTTTACCTAGACGGCGTTCCAAAAATTTGGAGTCTTTAGATCTTGATGTTAAAATTCTTAAAAGCGGGATTGAAGAAGTCAAAACTTTAAATATTGATGAATCCACCATTTTGGATTTCAAGGAATTTAATTATGACAATTTCTCTTTGATAGATTGTATTTCCTTGTTCCAATCCGTGCTAAATTCTCCTCATGCTTATAGTCAAAATAAAGCTTTTACTAAACATATCGTTGATGCTTTGATGCAATCTTATGAAGAAAAACTTGAATTGGAAGTTTCTATCCCTAGAAAACTGTACGATGAGTGGGAACCTACTATTAAAATTAAAATTAAAGATCATGAATGCTATGCTTTGTGTGATTTGGGTGCTAGTGTTTCCACGATTCCAAAGACTTTGTGTGATTTGTTAGGTTTCTGTGATTTTGATTCTTGCTCTTTAAACTTGCACCTTGCGTATTCCACTGTTAAGAAACCTATGGGAAGAATTAATGATGTTCTTATTGTTGCAAATAGGAATTATGTGCCCGTAGATTTTATTGTTCTTGACATAGATTGCAATCCTTCATGTCCAATTATTCTTGGTAGACCTTTCCTTAGAACGATTGGTGCAATTATTGATATGAAGGAAGGAAATATTAGATTCCAATTTCCATTAAGGAAAGGCATGGGACACTTTCCTATAAAGAAAATTAAATTACCTTATGAATATATTATGAGATCCACTTATGGATTGCCTACCAAAGATGGCAACACCTAGATCTATCCTTTCTTTTTATGCCTAGCTAGGGGCGTTAAACGATAGCGCTTGTTGGGAGGCAACCCAATTTTATTTTTATTCCGTGCTTTTTGCTCCTGCTTAGTAATAAATAATTTATCTAGCCTCTATTTTGGTTGTGTTTTTTGTGTTTAATTAGTGTTTCTGCCAAGTAGAACCGTTGGGAAGACTTGGGGAAAGTCTTGTTAATCTTGCTGTAAAAAACAGAAACTTTAGTGCTCACGAGAACTGCTGCCATTTTTATTTGGAAAGTGATATTTAGTTAATTCTTTTCGAATATGATTAATAGATAAATTCTTCGCGTCCAGCAATTTATTTTAGAATTTTTTTGGGTTCCAGATCTTGCGTTAGCTACAGATTACTACAGACTGTTCTGTTTTTAACAGATTCTGTTTTTCGTGTGTTGTTTGCTTATTTTGATGAATCTATGGCTAGTAAAATAGTTTATAAACCATAGAGAAGTTTGAATATAGTAGGTTTAACACAATATAAATAAATAATGAGTTCATTACAGTACCTTGAAGTGATGTTTTCTTTTCTTTCGCTAACGGAGCTCACGAGATTTTCTACTTTAAGTTTTGTGTTGTGAAGTTTTCAAGTTTTGGGTAAAGATTTGATGGATTATGGAACAAGGAGTGGCAAGATCCTAAGCTTGGGGATGCCCATGGAACCCCCAAGATAATCTAAGGACACCTAAAAGCCAAAGCTTGGGGATGCCCTGGAAGGCATCCCCTCTTTCGTCTACTTCTATCGGTAACTTTACTTGGAGCTATATTTTTATTTACCACATGATATGTGTTTTGCTTGGAGCGTCTTGTATTATTTGAGTATTGTAGCGACCAGACCTCAAACGGTCCAATCTCTATGCTCCGGTGTCATCCCTGGATCAGTAATGCTGACACCATACAGTACTTGAAGGATTTATAGCATAGTAGCAATCACACACTTATTACATCGAGTGTCTCAAAAGAGAACTTATTACAATAAATATGGCTTAAGGCCATCTAATAACGATAACAGCGGAAGGCTTGGAAGATAAGTGAGTCCATCAAATGCAACGGCATCACTGAGTATAGAACCACGACCTAAAACTCCTTAATTGTCGCCTGAAAAGTCTGCAGCATTAACATTGCAGCCCGAAAACGGGTCAGCACATGGAATATGCTGGCAATGTAACACATAGAGAGTAATGGAATGAAACAGCTATTCTATATGCATATTTGGCTGGTGGAAAGCTCTATGGTTACAGTTTTTCGTAAAGCCAATTTTTCCCTACTGCAAAGAAATAAATTTATTTAACTATCATGGTGGTTGCTAAACATTGAGAATGGTTGACATCATTCTCAATCCCAATTAAACATCATCATTAAACAAACCCATCAAAATTAATTTAGAGTAACATGTTGAGATTCACATGATAATCCAGGTACTAGATACTCAAGATGTCCATAATCGGGGACACGACTAACCATGATTAGTTTATACACTCTGCAGAGGTTTGCGCACTTTTCCCCACAAGACTCGATCGCCTCCGTTTGGTTTCTCGCACTACACGGTGTTTGAGAAACGGATGACCGAGACATAGTCTTTCAGAAGCGCTAGCACCTTACGATGGGTAGACCGTACCACCTACATCCCCTACATCTGCTAGTCTACCACTGTAAGAGTTCGCACGACTTAGTCAACTATGCTAGAGCCCATAATAGCTTGTGGCTGCACACGGAAGTTTCTAGCATGAATAATCTCATGATCCCTTTGAGCCTGGGTGGCGGTCCAAAAGAAAACAGGCAATCCTGGAATACCCAGGTGCCTCAATCCACCCAGATGTGTGTTTAGGTTGCCACCTTAAGTAAACCATTAATTACAAAGCTCACATCTGTCATGGATACACTCACCCAATCCACGTTTACTAGCATAGCATAGCAATAATAAGCAAACGTAGAGTAACTCCCAAAGGTTTGATAATAAACAGGTAATAGGTTCTACCTCAACTACTCCCCAAACCCACAATTTAATTAGATCCAAAATCATGCAAGGTGTGAGGATTGATCTAATGCAATAAAACTGGGTAGTAGGAGGTATGATCAAAGTGTTACTTGTGTTGTTGATGATCCGGGAAACCTAGCGATTCGAAGTAACAAGCGGCGCACTCCGGGTACTCTATCGCAAACAAGCAAACACACAATAAGTACTCAACTAATGCACAGGTAAAACTCAAATAAGAGATCTAACCAGAAAGTTCAATTTAAGAACTCCGGTTGGCAAAAAGAATCAAATCGAACGAAGCAACGAAAGACAAACGGCAAAAGAAACAGGCTTCGTTTACTATTATGGATCTAAGGCAATTTTTACAGTGGCAAAAACTTGTTTAAGTTGGTTAAACGGAAAGAGGGTTTCGAGACGAAACTCCAGGCGCTTGAATCGCCTGATTTCGATAAACGAGCGAAAAGATATACTAAAACGAAAATCGGATCAGAAATCGCGATCAGAAAAATTGCGGATTTAATCCGAGAAAAAGAAAAACGATGAACGTTCGTTAAAATGAACGAACGGATGAACGCTCACTATTTAAATAAACCGGAAAACCGATCTATTTAAAAAAACCGAAACTAAAAAATGAACAAACCGTCGGAAAACTGAACGGTTTTTTCTAAAAAAAACGGCGGCGGGATCGAGGTAAACCTCGGGCGGTGGCGGCGGCTCCGGCGGTGACGGTGGCGGGCGGTGGCAGCGGGGCTAGGGCGGCGTGGGGCAGCTAGGGTTTGGGGGGGGGGCTTCCGGCTGGGCCTCCCCGGCTTTTAAAGCCGGACGGGCCTTAGTGTCCGGGTCGGACACGGCCCGTAGGTCGGTTGCGCGTTTTTTTAATAAATAGTTACGCTCAGAGAAAAACAAAAGGACTACTAAACGGACTCCAAAAATCCCGAAATAAATTTTCCCCGGCTTCTAAAATCAAGCCGCACAGGATGAACATTTATTTGGGGCCTAAATGCAATTTTGAAAAACGCACATTTTCCCCTAAATTCAAATAAAATAGCAAATAAAACCAAATAAAATCTTATTTGATTTTTTTATTAAATCCTCAATATTTATTTATTTTGGGAAAGTCATTTTATTCCCTCTCTCATAATTTTTATAATAGAAATAATTGAAGATAAAATGAATAAAATCAAATGATCCTATTTTCAAAATTTGAGACAACTCAAATATGAAAATAACGAAATCCCCAACTCTCTCCGAGGGTCCTTGAGTTGCGTGAAATTTCTAGGATCAACCAAAATGCAATAATTATGATATGCAATGATGATCTAGTGTATAACATTCCAAATTGAAAATTTGGGATGTTACAAACCTACCCCCTTAAGATGAATCTCGCCCTCGAGATTCGGGTTGGTTAGAAAATAGGTGAGGGTGGTCTTTCAGCAAATCTTCCTCTCGTTCCCAGGTGGCTTCATCCTCCGTGTGGTGGATCCACTGAACCTTGCAAAACTTGATAACCTTGCTGCGGGTGACTCGACTGGCATACTCTAGAATCTTAACTGGTTTCTCCTCATAGGTTAAATCACTATCCAACTGAATCGCTTCCAGTGGTACCGTATCTCTCAGCGGTATGTCAGCCATCTCTGCGTGGCACTTCTTTAACCGGGATACATGAAACACGTCGTGAACTCCTGACAGTCCTTCGGGTAATTCCAATTTGTAGGCTACTTCTCCCATACGCTCCAAAACTTTGTATGGGCCTACAAAACGTGGCGCTAGTTTTCCCTTAACTCCAAAGCACTTAACTCCTCGAAGTGGAGATACTCGAAGATAAACTTGGTCTCCGACTTTGTAAACTGTCTCCTTGCATTTAGAATCTGCATAACTCTTCTGCCTGGACTGAGCTACCTTCAGCCTATCGCGAATCAATTTCACTTTCTGTTCAGACTCCTTTATCAGATCCGATCCAAACAACTGGCGGTCTCCAACTTCATCCCAAGACAATGGGGTCCTACACCTCCTTCCGTACAAGGCTTCGAAAGGGGCCAACTTCAAACTGGTTTGATAGCTATTGTTGTAAGAGAACTCTGCATATGGCAAATTCTCATCCCAACTAGATCCATAATCTAGTGCACAAGCTCTTAGCATATCCTCCAAAATCTGATTGACTCTCTCGGTCTGTCCATCTGTCTGCGGGTGGAAAGCTGTGCTAAACTCCAGTCTGGTTCCCAAAGTCTCATGCAACTGATTCCAGAACTTTGAGGTAAACCGGGTTCCTCTATCTGATACAATGCTCCTTGGAACTCCATGCAGACATACGATCCTGGTCATGTATATCTTTGCCAACTTTGCACTGGCATAGGTAGTCTTCACTGGAATGAAATGAGCTACCTTTGTCAAACGATCGACTACAACCCATATCGATTCATAGCCTGAACGTGTTCTGGGCAATCCTGTAATAAAACCCATGCCTAGCTTATCCCACTTCCATTCGGGTATCGGCAATGGCTGTAGCAATCCTGCTGGCTTCTGATGCTCTGCCTTCACTCTCTGACATACATCACAAACTGCTACATATTCTGCAATATCCTTCTTCATTCCGGTCCACCAGAAAATATCCTTCAAATCCAAATACATCTTGGTATTTCCTGGGTGAATCCAGTATGGTGAGTCATGGGCCTCTTGCAGAATTAGCTTCCTAATCTCCGGATCATTTGGTACATAGACACGGTCTTCAAACCATAAGGTATCATGCTCATCCTCACGAAATCCCTTAGCTTTTCCTTTGTTCATTTTCTCCTTAATAGAAGCAATTTCCTTGTCAGTCCTTTGAGCTTCTCTGATCTTATCCATCAAAGTAGACTGAATCTCCAATGCTGCTACATAGCCTCTTGGAACTATTTCCAAACATAGCTCTCGAAGATTTTCGGCTAACTCCCCTGGTAAATCTCCCGTCGTTAGGGTGTTGACATGGCTCTTATGGCTTAATGCGTCAGCTACTACGTTAGCCTTTCCGGGGTGATAATGCAATTTCATATCATAATCCTTGATGAGCTCCAACCATCTCCTTTGTCTGAGGTTCAACTCCTTCTGTGTGAAAATATACTTCAAACTCTTGTGATCCGTGTACACCTCGCAATGGTTTCCAATCAGAAAATGTCTCCAAGTCTTCAATGCATGCACTACGGCTGCTAACTCCAAATCATGCGTAGCATAATTCAACTCATGAGGCTTAAGCTGTCGTGAGGCATATGAAACAACTCTGCCTTCCTGCATAAGCACTGCTCCAAGTACTCGGCGTGAAGCATCGCAATACACCTCATAATCCTTGGTCTGATCCGGTAAAATCAACACGGGTGAGGTAACCAAACGTTTCTTCAACTCCTGAAAACTAGCCTCACATTCCTCCGTCCACATGAACTTGGTATCCTTCTTCAACAACTCCGTCATAGGCTTCGCAATCTTTGAGAAATTCTCAATAAACCTCCGGTAGTATCCTGCAAGTCCAAGAAAACTCCGAATCTCTCCCACGGTGGTTGGTGCTTCCCACTTGGTCACGGTATCAACTTCAGTGGGATCTACTGCTATACCTTCTCCGGATATAACGTGTCCGAGAAATCCAACTTCCTTCAACCAAAACTCACATTTGCTAAACTTGGCATATAATTGATGTTCTCTGAGCTTTCCAAGAACTAAACGCAAATGTTCCTTATGCTCCTCTTCATTCTTTGAGTAAACCAGGATATCATCAATGAACACTACGACGAACTTATCCAAGAACTCCATAAACACTTTGTTCATCATGTTCATAAAATATGCAGGTGCGTTAGTCAGACCAAATGACATAACGGTATACTCATACAGCCCATACCTGGTGGTAAAAGCCGTCTTGGGTATATCCTGTTCCCGAATCTTCAACTGGTGGTATCCTGATCGCAGATCGATCTTGGAAATACCTTAGCTCCTTGCAATCGATCAAACAGATCATTGATCATCGGTAGTGGGTACTTGTTCTTGATGGTTACTTCATTCAATCCTCGATAATCGATAACCATCCTTAACGATCCATCCTTCTTCTCTACTAGAAGTACTAGCGATCCCCAAGGCGATGAACTTGGGCAAATATATCCTTTATCCAGTAACTCCTTAATCTGCTTTTTAATTTCCACCAAATCCTTTGCAGGCATCCTATATGGTCTCTTTGATATTGGCCCTGTGCCTGGCAAAAGCTCAATCAAAAACTCAATATCTCTATCCGGTGGCATGCCTGGCAACTCTTCTGGAAATACTTCGGGGAAATCCTTCACTACTGGTACTTCCTCCTGCACTACTCTGGTTAAACAATTTACTTGAGTCCTCTTTGGCACATGTCGGGATACATACTTGATCCTTCTCCCTTCTGGGGTGGTAAGTAAAATTGACTTATTGGCACATTCAATATTCCCTTCATACTTTGACAACCAATCCATGCCTCATATGACATCCAATCCTTGGGATTCCAACACTATTAGGTCTGAGGGAAAAACATAGTTACCAATTCTTAATGGTAACCAATCACACCATAGACTAGCCATATATTCTGCTCCAGGCGAAGTTACTAACATGGGTGACCTAAGGGCTTGGGTTGGCAGTTTATACTTATCCACAAATCCCCTTGATATGTATGAATGCGATGCACCAGTATCGAAAAGAACGAGTGCAGTAAATGACTTAACCAAAAACTTACCGATTACTGCATCCGGCTGCTCTTCAACCTCGTCCACGTTAACGTGGTTCACCCGTCCCCTGTTAAAAGGGTTCGGCTTCTTCCCAGAGCTTCCATTGCCATTTCCATTCTGGGATTCAGGACATTCATTGGCATAATGTCCAGTCTTCTGGCACTTAAAACAAGTGACTTGGCTCAGGTCTTTCTTGGCTGCGGTTGATGGGTTGGTGCGGTTCTGGCCGTTGCTTCCTCCATTCCCATTACCATTCCTGGGGCCATTGTGATTGTGCGAGCTTCCTCCTCCATGGGTATGCTGAAAATGTCCTCCTGGCCTAGGGGTAAATCGTGGCTTCTGCTGAGCTCCTGAATTGTACTTTCCTTGTGCATACTTCCTCTTGCGATTCTCAATTTGCTGCTACTTCCCTTCAATCATAAGAGCACAATCTACCAACTCCTGGTAGTTGTTGAAGGTTGCTACCATCAACTGCATCATTCAGTCCTTCCAGAAACTTCTCCTGCTTTGCTGTATCCGTAGCAAAGTCATCCGAGGCATAACGTGCTAATTTACTAAAGTCCTCCACATACTGGCCAACTGTCCGTCCTCCTTGGCGCATGTTGCGAAACTCTCGCTTCTTCATGGCCATAGCTCCTGCTGAAACATGGGCAGTACGAAAAGCCTGTTGAAACTGATCCCATGTGATAGTATCGACAGGGAAAGTGGCTGTGAAGTTCTCCCACCATGATGCTGCGGGTCCTTCAAGCTGATGTGCGGCAAACTTCACCTTCTCCGCATCCGTGCATCCTGCTGTGGTCAACTCTCTAGCTGTCTTGCGGAGCCAATCATCTGCTACTATCGGCTCAGTGCTACTGGAAAACACCGGCGGATTCAGCCTAAGAAAACGGGCTAAGTGATCAACAGGTGGTGGTGGTGGTGGGTTGTTGTTGTTGTTCCCCTGGTTCTGATTCTGGACTAGTAACTGCATCAATGTGTTCTGCTGCTGGATCAACTGAGTGAGCTCCGGTGGAAAGGTAAATCCGGGGTCACGTCTCGGAGGCATCTGAGGGTTTAGAAAAGATGAGATTTAAGAATAGAGGGGGTCTAAAGAGAAAACACTACCCATATGCACATGAGGCAAAAGCAAACAATTTACTTCATTCAATCAATCAAACAAGGGCATACAATCGATCTAACTATCGCAAAAGTGCTCGGACTACTATATTTACATGGTGGACTACTACTACTGTTGGGGTGGTCTACTAGAAATATTCTTCGGTTGCAGACTCCATGATATCTGCTCCAGCTTCATCAACATAGTCATCATCGCTATCATCTGTATCCGAGTGGGTGTCATTGATGATGATGTAGTCTTCCGGGCAAATCTCCTTGGGTTCTTCATCTTCTTCTACTGGTGTAGGGCCTCCCACAAATATTCCAATCTTCCTGATCAGATCGTCATTCTTTTCCACTAATACTTCAATTTCTTCTTCAAAATCTTCACGTGTAGCCTTGAGTTCTTCCTCCAGTTCCTTGATTCTTGTATTTGCCTTCTTCAGGTCTATCATGTCGGCGCACATCTGGTTCTCCTAACGTCGAATGTGCTGGTTTAACTCCTGGATAAAAGCTGCAATTGATCTATCCTTTCTGGTGCTGATCATCTCCCAGTGCTCATCTCGGCGCCCACAAATCTGGTAGATAGTATCCTTGAGATCATTGCGGTAGACTTCTCCAATGCGTCCCATGGCGATGTGAGCTGCCATGCTCTTTCCTAGATTCCAAGTTGGTGCATCAAAAGAAAACTCTATGGGCTCAGTGACTGGCATGAACGTCCTTCCTGGAACTTGAACTTGAATCATCCAGCGCTCTTCTTCAGGTAGAGTGGCGTTGTAGGTTCCAGTGAAGCTTGGTACTCCTATGTTCAGGTATCTAGTGACTTCCTTCAAGTGACGTCCAAAGGGTGTATCTTCATCCGGTTGAGTGAACTTGTTCCTTGCATCCGCCATCCTAAAAGAGTAGAAAAGATGAGAGGTCAGAAGAGAAGAGAGTGAGTAGTGATCTAGGTCTTTAGCTTAGTGGTCGTGTCCTACAGTCAGCGTGTGCTCTGATACCATCTTGTAGCGACCAGACCTTAAATGGTCCAATCTCTATGCTCCGGTGTCATCCTTGGATCAGTAATGCTGACACCACACAGTACTTGAAGGATTTATAGCAGAGTAGCAATCACACACTTATTACATCGAGTGTCTCAAAAGAGAACTTATTACAATAAATATGGCTTAAGGCCATCTAATAACGATAACAGCGGAAGGCTTGGAAGATAAGTGAGTCCATCAACTCCAACGGCATCACTGAGTATAGAACCACGACCTAAAATTCCTTAATCGTCGTCTGAAAAGTCTGCAACATTAACGTTGCAGCCCGAAAACGGGTCAGCACATGGAATATGCTGGTAATGTAACACATAGAGAGTAATGGAATGAAACAGCTATTCTATATGCATATTTGGCTGGTGGAAAGCTCTATGGTTACAGTTTTGCGTAAACCCAATTTTTCCCTACTACAAAGGAATAAATTTATTTAACTATCATGGTGGTTGTTAAACATTGAGAATGGTTGACAACATTCTCAATCCCAATTAAAAATCATCATTAAACAAACCCGTCAAAATTAATTTAGAGTAACATGTTGAGATTCACATGATAATCCAGGTACTAGATACTCAAGATGTCCATAACCGGGGACATGGCTAACCATGATTAGTTTATACACTCTGCAGAGGTTTGCGCACTTTTCCCTACAATACTCGATCGCCTCCGTTTGGTTTCTCGCACTACATGATGTTTGAGAAATGGATGACCGAGACATAGTCTTTCAGAAGCACTAGCACCTTACGATAGGTAGACCGTACCACCTACATCCCCTACATCTACTAGTCTACCACTGTAAGAGTTCGCACGACTTAGTCAACTATGCTAGAGCCCATAATAGCTTGTGGCTGCACACGGAAGTTTCTAGCATGAATAATCTCATGATCCCTTTGAGCCTGGGTGGCGGTCCAAAAGAAAACAGGCAATCCTGGAATACCCAGGTGCCTCAATCCACCCAGACGTGTGTTTAGGTTGCCACCTTAAGTAAACCATTAATTAACAAAGCTCACATCTGTCATGGATACACTCACCCAATCCACGTCTACTAGCATAGGATAGCAATAATAAGCAAACGTAGAGTAACTCCCAAAGGTTTGATAATAAACAGGTAATAGGTTCTACCTCAACTACTCCCCAAACCCACAATTTAATTAGATCCAAAATCATGCAAGGTGTGAGGATTGATCTAATGCAATAAAACTGGGTAGTAGGAGGTATGATCAAAGTGTTACTTGCGTTGCTAATGATCCGGGAAACCTAGCGATTCGAAGTAACAAGCGGCGCACTCCAGGTACTCTATCGCAAACAAACAAACATACAATAAGTACTCAACTAATGCACAGGTAAAACTCAAATAAGAGATCTAACCAGAAAGTTCAATTTAAGAACTCCGGTTGGCAAAAAGAATCAAATCGAACGAAGCAACGAAAGACAAACGGCAAAAGAAACAGGCTTCGTTTACTATTCTGGATCTAAGGCAATTTTTATAGTGGCAAAAACTTGTTTAAGTTGGTTAAACGAAAAGAGGGTTTCGAGACGAAACTCCAGGCGCTTGAATCGCCTCATTCCGATAAACAAGCGAAAAGATATACTAAAACGAAAATCAGATCAGAAATCACGATCAGAAAAATCGCGGATTTAATCTGAGAAAAAGAAAAACGATGAACGTTCGTTAAAACGAACGAACGGACGAGCGCTCACTATTTAAATAAACCGGAAAACCGATCTATTTAAAAAGACGAAACCAAAAAAACAAACAAAACCGTCGGAAAACCAAACAGTTTTTCTAAAAAAACGGCGGCGGGATCGAGGTAAACCTCACGCGGCGGGTCCGGCTGCGGCGGCGGCGGCTCCGGCGACGGCAGGTCTGGCGGCGGCGGCACGGGGCGAAGGCGGCGGCGGCGCGGGGCTAGGGCGCGCGGGGCAGCTAGGGTTTGGGGGGGGGCTTCCGGCTGGGCCTCCCCGGCTTTTAAAGCCGGACGGGCCTTAGTGTCCGGGTCGGACACGGCCCGTAGGTCGGTTGCGTGTTTTTGTATAAATAGTTATGCTCAGAAAAAAAAGGACTACTAAACGGACTCCAAAAATCCCGAAATAAAATTTTCCCGGCTTCTAAAATCAAGCCGCACAGGATGAACATTTATTTGGGGCCTAATGCAATTTTGAAAAACGTACATTTTCCCCTAAATTCAAATAAAATAGCAAATAAAACCAAATAAAATCTTATTTGACTTTTTTATTAAATCCTCAATATTTCTCAATTTTGGGAACGTCGTTATAATAGAAATAATTGAAGATAAAATAAATAAAATCAAATGATCCTATTTTCAAAATTTGAAACAACTCAAATATGAAAATAACGAAATCCCCAACTCTCTCCGAGGGTCCTTGAGTTGCGTGAAATTTCTAGGATCAACCAAAATGCAATAATTATGATATGCAATGATGATCTAGTGTATAACATTCCAAATTGAAAATTTGGGATGTTACAAGTATTTATTTGTTAGTTTTCCACAATCATCCTTGCTGCACACACCTTTTTGAGAGAGACACACATGATTCGGAAATTATTAGAATACTCTATGTGCTTCACTTATATCTTTTGAGTTATATAGTTTTTGCTCTAGTGCTTCACTTATATCTTTTAGAGCACGTCGGTGGATTTGTTTTATAGAAACTATTGTTCTCTCATGCCTCACTAAGATTATTGAGTCCTACAAAACAGCATGGTAATTTGCTTTAATTATTTCAGGCATTCAAGATCAATAAATAAAATTTTCTTATGAGTGTGTTGAATACTATGAGAAGTTTGAAACTTGATAATTGTTTTGAGATATGGAGATGGTGATATTAGAGTTGTGCTAGTTGAGTAATTGTGAATTTGAGAAATGTTTGTGTTGAAGTTTGTGATTCCCGTAGCATGCACGTATGGTGAACCGTTATGTTAAGAAGTCGGAGCATGATGTATTTATTGATTGTCCTCCTTATGAGTGGCGGTCGAGGACGAGCGAGGTCTTTTCCTACCAATCTATCCCCCTAGGAGCATGCGCGTAGTACTTTGCTTTGATAACTAATAGATTTTTGCAATAAGTATGTGAGTTCTTTATGACTAATGTTGAGTCCATGGATTATACGCACTCTCACCCTTCCACCATTGCTAGCCTCTCTAATACCGCGCACCTTTCGCCGGTATCATACACCCAGCATATACCTTCCTCAAAACAGCCACCATACCTACCTATCATGGCATTTCCATAGCCATTCCGAGATATATTGCCATGCAACTTTCCACCATTCCGTTTATCATGACACGCTCCATCATTGTCATATTGCTTTGCATGATCATGTAGTTGACATTTTAGTTGTGGAAAAGCCACCGTTCATAATTCTTTCATATAAGTCACTCATGCATCATTGCTATCCCGGTACACCGCCGGAGGCATTCATATAGAGTCATACTTTGTTCTAGTATCGAGTTGTAATCATTGAGTTGTAAATAAATAGAAGTGTGATGATCATCATTCATAGAGTATTGTCCCAAAAAAAGAAAAAAAAGAAGGCCCAAAAAAGGGGCAATACTACTATCCTTTTTCCACACTTGTGCTTCAAAGTAGCACCATGATCTTCATGATAGAGAGTCTCCTTTGTTATCACTTTCATATACTAGTGGGAATTTTTCATTATAGAACTTGGCTTGTATATTCCAAGGATGGGCTTCCTCAAAATGCCCTAGGTCTTCATGAGAAGGCAAGTTGGATGCACACCCACTTAGTTTCTTTTTGTTGAGCTTTCATATATTTATAGCTCGAGTGCATCCATTGCATGGCAATCCCTACTCACTCACATTGATATCTATTGATGGGCATCTCCCTTTTTGTCTCCTACACAACCACCATTCTATTCCACCTATACTGCTATGTCCATGGCTCACGCTCATGTATTGCGTGAAAATTGAAAAGGTTTGAGAACATTAAAAGTATGAAACAATTGCTTGGCTTGTTATCGGGGTTGTGCATGATTTGAATACTTTGTTTGGTGAAGATGGAGCATAGCCAGACTATATGATACTGTAGGGATAACTTTCTTTGGCCATGTTATTTTGAAGAGACATAATTTCTTAGTTAGTATGCTTGAAGTATTATTATTTCTATGTCAATATTAAACTTTTGTCTTGAATCTTTCAGATCTGAATATTCATACCACAATTAAGAGAATTACATTGAAATTATGCCAAGTAGCATTCCACATCAAAAATTCTGTTTTTATCATTTACCTACTCGAGGACGAGGAGGAATTAAGCTTGGGGATGCTTGATATGTCTCTAATGTATATATAATTTTTTATTGTTCAATGCTATATTATATTCTGTTTTGGACATTATTGGGATTTATTATACACTTTTATATTATTTTTGGGACTAACCTATTAATCGGAGGCCCGACCCAGAATTGCTGTTTTTTTGCCTATTTTAGGGTTTCGCAGAAAAAGAATATCAAACGGAGTCCAAACGGGATGAAACCTTCGGGAACATGATTTTCGGAACGATCATGATCCAGAGGACTTGGACCGTACGTCAAGACATCAACCAGGAGGCCACGAGGTAGGGGGGTGTGCCTACCCTCCTGGGCGCGCCCTCCACCCTCGGGGGCCCCCTGTTGCTCCACCGACGCACTCCTTCCTCCTATATATACCTACGTACCCCCAAACTACCAGATATGAAGCCAAAACCCTAATTCCACTGCCGTAACTTTCTGTATCCACGAGATCCCTTATTGGGGCCTGAGGGAGTCCTGGATTAGGGGGTGTCCGGATGGCCGGACTATACCTTCAGCCGAACTCCTGGACTATGAAGATACAAGATTGAAGACTTCGTCCCGTGTCCGAAAGGGACTTCCCTTGGCGTGGAAGGCAAGCTTGGCGATACGGATATGTAGATCTCCTACCATTGTAACCGACTTTGTGTAACCCTAACCCTCTCCGGTGTCTATATAAACCGGAGGTTTTAGTCCGTAGGACAACATACAGAACAACAATCATACCATAGGGTAGCTTCTAGGGTTTAGCCTCTCCGATCTCGTGGTAGATCTACTCTTGTACTACCCATATCATCAATATTAATCAAGCAGGACGTAGGGTTTTACCTCCATCAAGAGGGCCCGAACCTGGGTAAAACTTCGTGTCCCTTGCCTCCTGTTATCATCCGGCCTAGACGCACAGTTCAGGACCCCCTACCCGAGATCCGCCGGTTTTGACACCGACATTGGTGCTTTCATTGAGAGTTCCTCTGTGTCGTCGCCATCAGGAAGGATGCCTCGTCCCGTCTTTAAAGACGGCACCATTGCTAAGGGAGCTTTGGCTATCGGCCAAACCCTCCGGCTAGGTGGTTTTCTTATGACCGCCTGTTCGGCTTCTACACCGACGATGACCTCTCGAGCCATTGAAAACAATCTTCATGTCAGCTCGGAACTCGCCGAGCAGTTAGATCCAATGGAGCTCTCCTCCATAAATGAGCTCTTGGATCGCATCGCCGCCCTGGGAGTCTCTACGGATTATGACCAGATTAGGCCTAAACCCGATCTGAGAGAGATTAACTCTCCAAATTCACCCATCACATCGCCGTGGTAGAGGGACAGTGCGGCGACCCTTCATCTATCTTAAGGACTAGCTATGTCCTGATTCCCGATCCCTCCAAGCCGGATACCCGCGGAGGGGAGGATATCACTCAAGACCTGAACTTAGAGTCAGGCGACGGGTTGGATTCATTGGACAACATCCAGGAATCCAAATTTTCGAGTTCGGAAATTCCTCGGCCTCTGAGCCTCAGATTGGGTGAGGCTTCGGATTTAATTCCACCCACCCACCCGAACATAAGTGATCTATCCCAAATCAGGCAAGAGCCCGATGAAACAGTACATCGTTACTGGGCCAGATTCCTCCTGGTTAGGAACAGGATAAGGGACTGCCGCGAGGAAGACGCAATCTCAATCTTCTGCAATAATTGCACGAACAAGGGAATCCTCAACGCCATAAGTCGCCGTGATATTACACGCTTCGCTGACTTAGCGTCCATTGTACGAAAGTACTGTGCGATGGAAAGTGCCTAGACAACCGAAATAAAATTTTGGGACGATCCGGCCCTGAATACAAACCCAGTCCGAAATAAAAGGGTGCATCATCGCCAGACACCCGGGTCAAACACCAAAAAGCAAAAACCCTCCACGGGGCATGGAACCATACTCGAAGGATGGCTCAATGGACCCTGTAAAATTCACAGTACAAAGGACGCCACGCCAACTCACAGCCTTAGAGCATGTTGGATACTCCGGCAGGTGGCCAAAATTGGCGAAGATCTCCTAATTCCCGAGGCCACAGAAAGCCACCCCAGAGACACTAATACGGTATTAACAGTCTTCGAGACTTTCGCATCAAATAATATGCGAAAAAGGACACTCCACAGCCTTGCCGAAGTCTACCAAATAGCAACAATAAATCCATGGAGTGACACGGCTATTACCTTTAACGCCAGTGATGAACCTAAATTCCGAACAGCCCGAGCACCAGCCGCATTGGTCCTCAGTCCAATAGTGGACGGCTTTCGTCTTACCAAGGTACTCATGGACGGCGTCGGCGGATTGAACCTCATTTATGAGGAATCCCTTCAAAAAATGGAAATAGACTGGAACCGCATTGAGCGAAGCAGCACAACCTTTAGAGGAATAATCCCCAGTCGGGAAGCGCGCTGTACAGGAAAAGTCACACTAGATGTGGTGTTCGGCATGCCGGATAATTACAGGTCCGAAGAGGTCACGTTCCATGTGGCTCCGTTCAGCAGCGGTTATCACGCTCTACTAGGGTAGGAAGCGTTTACAATCTTCCAAGCAATACCCCATTACGGGTACATGAAGCTCAAGATGCCCGGGCCTAACGGGATCATCACTCTCGCCAGTGATCCGGACATAGCACTCCGCGCCGAAAACAAGACAGCCGCACTGGCCCTCGAGGCAGTATCCGAAGCCCTAGCGGCTGAAGAACTGACTGCGCTGCGCTCCATGGTGAATAGGGACGATGTGGTACTCGACAAAAGATCCAAGTCCACCTCCTTTAAACCGGCGGACGAAATAGTCAAATTCCAGGTCCATCCAACGGACCCCAATAAAACAGCTTCCATCGGGGCACAGTTAAACCCTGATGTAGACGCCGCACTGCGAGAGTTCCTACGAGAGAACTGGGACATTTTCGCCTGGCACCCTTCAGACATGCCAGGAATCCCACGCAGGCTGGCCGAGCATAGCTTAAATATCCTAAAAGGATTCAAACCTGTCAAACAAGCTCTTCGGCGTTTTTCCGAACCTAAGAGATAGGCCATGGGAGAGGAGCTAGCAAAGCTATTGGAGGCCAGATTCATCAGCTCCGGACTGGCTAGCAAACCTGGTGATGGTACCAAAGAAGGACAAATCCTGGCGCCTGTGCGTTGATTTTAAAGACTTTAACAAGGCTTGCCCAAAGGATCCCTTCCCCCTACCCTGCATCGATCAAATTATTGACGCTACCGCAGGACACGATTCGTTGTGTTTCCTCGACGCATATTCCGGCTACCATCAAATCAAGATGGCAGAATCAAACCAAGCCGCAACGGCATTTATCACACCATACGGCCCATTCTGCTTCAACACAATGCCCTTTGGGCTCAAAAACGCCGGCGCAACATATCAGCGCATGATTCAGACATGTCTGGCAAACCAGATCGGCAAAACAGTGGAAGCATATGTAGATGATGTGGTCGTCAAAACAAAACATGTCGAATCTCTAGTAGACGACTTGAGGCTCACACTTGATAACCTCCAAACATACGACATCAAGCTCAACCCGGAAAAATGCATTTTCGACATCCCAGCCGGAAAGCTCTTGGGCTTCATTGTATCCGGTAGAGGAATTGAAGCAAATCCAGCCAAGATCCGAGCTCTGTCACAATTGGATATCCCAAAGTACCTCAAACAAATACAAAAGTTAACCGGATGCGTGGCGGCTCTAAGCCGCTTTATCTCCTGCTTGGGAGAAAAGGCCCTACCCCTTTACCACCTCCTTCGGCGCGCCGAACACTTCGAATGGACGGATGCAGCCATGGCCGGACTCGACGGAATAAAAGCCATATTGGCAACAAACCCAGTCCTGGCCGCGCCAAACATTGGCGAACCAATGCTATTGTACATTGCAGCAACACATCAGGTTGTAAGCATAGTACTCGTCGTCGAACCAGAAACGGACGGACACAAATTCCCCCTTCAAAAGCCGGTCTATTATGTGTCCACTGTCCTCACTCCATGCAAATCACGATACTCGCATTATCAAAAGATCACGTACACGGTATTCATGGCATCCCGGAAGCTACGACACTACTTTCAAGAGTGTTCAATAACAGTAGCCTCGGAAGTACCACTTAATGATATTATAAACAACCGTGATGCAACGGGCCGGATTGCAAAATGGGCCATTGAGCTCCTCCCGTTCGACATAACTTATAAGCCACGGCGAGCCATCAAGTCGCAAGTTTTGGCCGACTTCGTCGCAGAATGGACGGAGGCCGAACTCCCTAAAGAGTACGGCACATATTCAAATTGGATCATGCATTTCGACGGCTCCAAGATGTTGGCCGGACTAGGGGCTGGCGTCATTTTGACGTCCCCCACAGGAGACATAGTTCAATACGTACTCCAGATTATGTACACAGACTCCAACAATGCAGCCGAATATGAGGTCCTTTTACATGGTCTCCAGATGGCAGTATCCATGGGAATTCAACGCCTAGAGGTGCATGGGGACTCGAACCTCGCAATATCCCAAATAAATGGAGACTTCGATGCCAAGGATCCAAAAATGGCAGCTTACCGCAACGCCGTCCTAAAAATGTCAACTCGGTTCGAAGGGCTCGAATTTCACCATATAGCCCGGGAAAATAATCAGGCGGCAGATGTCCTGGCACGCATCGGCGCAAAACACAATGTTGTCCCCCCCAACATCTTCTTGGAAAGGCTGTTCAAGCCATCCATAGTATGGGAAGGGGAGCCGAACAATAACAGCCCGGACCCAACCGCACTGCCCGACACCGAACATTCTGACACGATCGGAGGCTCTGCCAATGAAATAACACCTTCAGCCCACGTAATAATGGCCGTCATCGCCCCGTGGACAGAACCATTCCTCGCCTACCTTACTAGGTAGGAACTCCCCGAGGACCAAAATGAGGCACGCTGCATAGTGCGGCGATCCAAAGCCTACAAAGTCCACGAGGGAGAGCTTTATAAGAAAAGCACTACCGGCGTCCTTCAAAGGTGCATCTCCGAAGAGGAAGGGCGGAACCTCCTGGCTGAAATTCATGCCGGACTCGGCGGTCATCACGCTGCAGCTCGGTCCCTTGTAAGCAAGGCATTCCGTACAGGCTTTTATTAGCCGACGGCCCGGGCAGGCGCCCAGGACTTAGTCCAACGATGCGTCAGTTGCCAGCTCTTTGCAAACCAAAGCCATATGCCACACACCACCCTCCAAACTATCCCCATCACTTGGCCCTTCGCGGTCTGGGGGCTTGACATGGTTGGACCCCTTAAAGGCGGAACCCACAAGCAAAAATACTTACTGGTCATGGTGGATAAGTTCACCAAATGGATAGAAGCCAAGCCTGTTAAGACGGCCGAATCCGGACCGGTGATAGACTTTATATCCGGGGTTGTACACCGTTACGACGTCCCCCATAGCATCATCACTGATTACGGCACGAACTTTACGACCGACGAGGTAAAACTCTGGTGCAAAAACATGGGCATCAAGCTCGATTATGCTTCCGTCTATCACCCACAAACTAACGGCCAGGTCGAACGTGCAAATGGTCTTATCATGAGCGGCATCAAACCCAGATTAGTGCGGTCCCTCAAGGAATCTAACATGCACTAGGTAGAGGAGCTCGACTCTGCACTCTAGGGGCTGCGGACCACGCCGAATCGCACCACCGGATACACACCATTCTTTATGGTGTATGGCATAGAGGCAGTTTTGCCTTGCGACATAATTAATGACTCACCTCGAGTGCGGATGTACGAAGAAAGAGAAGCCGAGTTCGATCGGCAGGACAGTTTGGACAAATTGGAGGAGGAGCGTGATGTGGCAAAAGCCCGTCCTGCATTCTATCAACAGCAGGCTCGAAGATACCAAAGCAGAGAAGTACGGGCCAAAAATTACAACGTTGGCGAATTAGTTCTACGCCTGCCGGACAAGAAAAAGGACAAACTCAAGCCCAAGTGGGAAGGTCCCTTCATAATTGACCAAGTCCTGACTGGTGGAGCGTACCACCTGCGAGATGCATCGGATAACCGACTTGAGCCGAACCCATGGAACGCAGCCCGTCTCCGAAGATTCTATGCCTAGCGCCGGACTGTGTGTTCATCTCCTTCCTCTGTCCATTTTTTATATGTTGTCTGTCTTGCATTTCTCTCCTTCTCCCCTTCCTTTCTCTTATAGCCTTTAAAGGCTCATCAAATGACGTGCTATTCGCACTCATTAAACCTGGGGGCTTCTTTTAACAGAAGCTTATTTATACGGGCTTCATGCCCAACACATGTGTTACACTTCCGCATGTACCTTTTATTTCACCATTATATGCATCGATATGACTTAAGTTTTGGCCAAGCTGGGTTGCCTGGCTCCTGTGCTTACCCCTACGTTCCCGATTATTCGGGTAGGTGGTAAAGGGAGCACCTCTCCGATTGTTACTGCCGGATCAGCCGGATGTGTACCTTAGACTGGGTGAAGCCGAAAGCTAGCGTTCTTAAGGGAATATTCGGTCAGTGACCTAAAAGATGACCATTTCAGTTATTTATTTATGCGCCCCCAAATGCTTTTTCCCGCGTCTTTTTCGCAGAATGGGCATGCACTTTAGGGCATGCCTCCCAGGGAAAGGAACCCCTAACGGAACTATTCTCCCTGGAAGATGTTTCTTACTAACCATGTAATATAACATAACTAGTCGGGCACTTGTCTGTTCACGCACTAATGACCCCTACGCCTGATCTCCATGCATTCCCCGATTCTTATATAACTGCATGGGAATTCGGACACACTCCGGACCGTCAGGTCTCTAGGCTGAAGAGAAAAGGTCGGCCATGACAAACGATCTACAATCCGGCTAGAATGCATTATAAATGTCAATTAAATTACATAGTCATTCTGACTGATTGTATTCCTCTTCAATACCATCTAACAGGCTGTCTAATTTACAGTCCTGCTAGGAATACTTTGCGGCCAATTCTACTTGGACGTATACTAAGCTTACAGGGATCTCCTTCCCATCGGGCCCCATAGGACCGACCTCGGCCATGTGGTTGGGGTCAGCCTTTGTGTACCGCGTCTTCACCATGGCCCAAGCCTCCCTAGCGCCTTGACAGCAGGCCGATATCTTCCACAATCAGAAGCGCCGCCGTGCTCCCTTTAGCTTCTCCGCAAGCTCTCCAAGACCTTCGGGCATGGAGATGGATGGCCACAAGGCCTGGGCGACGCCTTGCATCGCCTGCCGAACTCGCTCGAGCAGTTGCGAGAGCTCGGGAAGAAGGTTACCTGTAGAACCGGGCATCTCCTCTGCAGGACGACCTGTTAGCACACCTACAGACATTACTCTGTTAGTCGACTTCCCCGCCGGACTTTTTTTTCAAATGTTCGTTCAAGCACTTACTAAATATGCCGCGCCGAAGCCGCAGATTCTCCTTAACAGAGTCTGACAGCTGGGCACGAACATCTTTCAGGTCGACGCCCAGCTTGGTGTTGGCATCTTGGAGATCGTTCTTCTCTCGCCTCACCTTTGTCAGCACCTTCTCACCAGCCTTCAGCTGGTGTAGGAGTTGTTGCCTTTCCGAACTCAATCTGGCGCCATCTGCAAATTCATTTGTCAGATTCGCACCCATGCCATGCTTCACAAAATACTTATCTTTCGAAGTGTATATTACCAGCGGGGGTCTCCTTGGGCTCCCCTGCCGCGGCTAGTGTGGCCTCAAGTTGGGCTTTGCACTCTTCCAGCTCCTGAGACAGTAGGGAATTCTTTTCTGTAAGAACCTGCATAACAAATGATCCTTAAATCAGTTATTTAACTGTTTCAAGTCTCGGGGGCTACTGGTATATATATAATTACCAAAAAAAATTACCCGTATGTCTTTTACATATTGCTCCGTGGCTCTGGCTAGACCATTTTGAGCGGCACGGAGGTACGCATCTCCCGAATTGAAGGCATCTAGTGCCTCTCGGGAGAAACAAGCGTCGCAAAGAATTGTCCGGCGACGCCTGTGGTTCATGGCACTCTCCACCTCAGAGTTGGTGGCAGACAACCTGTCCACATCCTCCATCGGAGGAGCATCCGGTGTGCGCCTTGTGTTCGCCTCCGCCTCCGGACCAGGCTTTGGAGCGTGGCTGGTGGAGGCGCGATTGGCAGCCTCTCCGGATATAGTCCGGCGAGGTCTCTTTGTCCTAAAGAGAGCACGAGTGTTAATATGCCTTGAAGGTATAACACCTGGGATAAGGGGGCGCGCCATACCTTTGCGCTGACGCCTCGGTCTGGACTGCACTTCTTTTCTGCCCACGAGGCCCTGCGGCCCCTCGTTGGCTTGTCGCCGCAGGTTCGGCCTCCCGTCTCAAAAACCTCCCCTCCAAAGCTCGGTTGTAATCAGGAAACTGAAAACATGAGAGGGCGGACCCCTATTCGGGATACTAGGACTTCGATCTCAGTTACCTGGGAGGCCGGGATTAGCCCTGGGTAATCGGCCGTAATGGCCACCAAGGCGTTGTCCTTGCTCAATTGATGGAACACTCCATCAATCAGTTCCACAGATAAGTCCGGATCCTCTTGAGAGGCCGGGTCGAGGGACCGTCCTGGGTCCTCGGGTTGTGGAGGAGGGCTGTTTATTTCTTTAACAGCCTGGCGCAGTTCCTGCGTTAAAGTCGTTAGACTGAATATTTAACAATGGGAATATAAAACGGATGGGCAAGTAAACCACTTGCCCAGCTTGGGGGATTGTACATAGAAAATCCACCCTTTGGGTTGATGCGGAGAAATTCCTCCTCTCCTCCCTTGTACAAAGCGGACAAGGTCTTTGTTAGGGTCGCGGCCGAATCCGGTCCCTTATGGCCGTAGCGGGTGGCGTCGTCCTCCCTGTTGAAATCCCACATGGGGTGGCCTCTATACTGTAGCGGCTGCACCCCTCGCATGATGCATGCGGCCATGACCCCGATCATGGTCAGTCCGAAGTGAGCTAACAATCTTATCTGGCCCATCAGGTAACGGACGTCCTTGTCACTTTCCCTCTGAGGGCTCCATGGACGCCAACTTAGGCGCTTCTTTAGTGGAGCGCTGTCGAACTTAGGGAGGTCGATCCGGATAGGATCCGGCAGCGGGACGTCCTCTATGTAAAACCATTCCGAAGGCCAGTCCTCGGACACCTTCTTTGGGGTTCCAGATAGATATCCGGTCCCGGCGATGCGCCACACTTCGGCTCCGCCCACTTGATATATCGACCCCTTCTGAGAACGGGGCACAAGGCAAAATAGCTCTTTCCATAGCCCGAAATGAGCCTTAACACCCAAGAACAGCTGGCAGAGGGCTACGAAGCCCGCGATATGCAATACGGAGGCAGGTGTAAGATTGTGTAGCTGGAGGCCATAGAACTCTAGGAGCCCCCGGAGAAACGGATGGATGGGAAATCCGAGCCCTCTTATTAAATAAGGGACGAAGCATACCCGCTCTCCTTTGGAGGGATTAGGGGCACTCTCCGCTTGCTCTCCGCCATTATAGATGGCAAGACCGGCTCGAACCGGGACCATATAGGGCGGGGGGAGAAATCCCTTGATCTGGAGCATCACTAGCTCGCTATGCAGGATGGAGCATCTCTCCCAATATCCAGGCTGAGGGCTGGAAGGGCGAAGGGAGGAGTTGCGACGGCTGGCCATGGTGGTATGGACCTTTGTCGGATGCGCTTTGATGAACACTCGCGAAGGGGAGAAGGTGTGGTTTGGATCTAAATCCTCGTCCCCTTAAATGGGCGGCTCATTTACGCGGCTAGGGGTGTGGATGTGAAAACACTCAGACTTTTCATATTCGTTTGACACATGGGAGACGTCCATTATTGGGCGTAGAAGCCAAGGAGCGCAACATTTACAAGAAACCGGACATTATTCAACAGGTACACGGAATTTGGAGGAGAACCCGCCTTGCAATGCCGAAGACAATCTGCGCGCCGGACTCATCGTCATTGAAGCCTGGTTCGGGCGCTACTGAGGGAGTCCTAGATTAGGGGGTGTCCGGATGGCCGGACTATACCTTCAGCCGGACTCCTGGACTATGAAGATACAAGATTGAAGACTTCGTCCCGTGTCCGGAAGGGTCTTTCCTTGGCGTGGAAGGCAAGCTTGGCGACACGTATATGTAGATCTCCTACCATTGTAACCAGCTTTCTGTAACCCTAACCCTCTCCAGTGTCTATATAAACCGGAAGGTTTTAGTCCGTAGGACAACATACAGAACAACAATCATACCATGGGCTAGCTTCCAGGGTTTAGCCTCTCCGATCTCGTGGTAGATCTACTCTTGTACTAACAATATCATCAATATTAATCAAGCAGGACGTAGGGTTTTACCTCCATCAAGAGGGCCCGAACCTGGGTAAAATTTTGTGTCCCTTGCCTCCTGTTACCATTCGGCCTAGACGCACAGTTCGGGACCCCCTACCCAAGATCGCCGGTTTTGACATCGACAGGGCCTGTTTCGGAGCTTCGCCGGAGGGGGCATCGGTCACGGAGGGCTTCTACATCAACACCATAGCCCTTCCGATGAAGTGTGAGTAGTTTACCTCAGACCTACGAGTGCATAGTTATTATCTAGATGGCTTCTTCTCTCTTTTGGATCTCAATACAAAGTTCTCCCCCTCTCTTGTGGAGATCTATTCGATGTAATCTTCTTTTGCGGTGTGTTTGTTGAGACCGATGAATTGTGGGTTTTTGATCAAGTTTATCTATGAACAATATTTGAATCTTCTCCGAATTCTTTTATGTATGATTGGTTATCTTTGCAAGTCTCTTCGAATTATCAGTTTGCTTTGGCCTACTAGATTGATCTTTCTTGCAATGGGAGAAGTGCTTAGCTTTGGATTCAATCTTGCGGTGTCCTTTCCCAGTGACAGTAGGGGCAGAAAGGCACATATTGTATTTTTGCCATCGAGGATAACAAGATGGGGTTTATTTCATATTGCATGAGTTTATCCCTCTACATCATGTCATCTTGCTTAAAGCGTTACTCTGTTCTCTTGAACTTAATACTCTAGATGCATGCTAGATAGCGGTTGATGTGTGGAGTAATAGTAGTAGATGCAGGCAGGAGTCGGTCTACTTGTCTCGGACGTGATGCCTATATACATGATCATACCTAGATACTCTCATAACTATGCTCAATTATGTCAATTGCTTAACAGTAATTTGTTTACCCGTCGTGAATACTTATGCTCTCGAGAGAAGCCAGTAGTGAAACCTATGGCCCCCGGGTCTATCTTCCATCATATTAATCTTCCAATACTTAGTTATTTCCTTTGCCTTTTATTTTACTTTGCATCTTTATCATAAAAATACCAAAAATATTATCTTATCATATCTATCAGATCTCACTCTCGTAAGTGACCGTGTAGGGATTGACAACCCCTTATCATGTTGGTTGCAAGGATTTATTTGTTTGTGTAGGTACGAGGGACTCGTGTGTGGCCTCCTACTGGATTGATACCTTGGTTCTCAAAAACTGAGGGAAATACTTACGCTACTCTGCTGCATCACCCTTTCCTCTTCAAGGGAAAACCAACGCAAGTACTCAAGAGGTAGCAGTAGTTTACCTCAGACCTTCGGGTCCATAGTTATTAGCTAGATGGCTTCTTCTCTCTCTTTGGATCTCAATACAATGTTCTCCTCGATCTTCTTGTAGATCTATTTGATGTAACTATTTTTGTGGTGTGTTTGTCGAGATCCGATGAATTGTGTGTTTATGATCAAGTTTATCTATGAACAATATATTTGATTCTTCTCTGAAATCTTTTGTGTATGATTGGTTATCTTTGCAAGTCTCTTTGAACTATCTGTTTGGTTTGGCCTACTTGTTTGATCTTTCTTGCAATGGAAGAAGTGCTTAGCTTTGGGTTCAATCTTGCGGTGTCCTTTCCCAGTGACAGCAGGGGCAACAAGGCACGTATTGTATTGTTGCCATCGAGGATAAAAAGATGGGGTTTATATCATATTGCTTGAGTTTATCCCTCTACATCATGTCATCTTGCCTAATGTGTTACTCTGTTCTTATGAACTTAATACTCCAGATGCATGCTGGATAGCGGTCGATGTGTGGAGTAATAGTAGTAGATGCAGAATCGTTTCGGTCTACTTGTCACGGACATGATGCCTATATACATGATCATGCCTAGATATTCTCATAATTATTCACTTTTCTATCAATTGCTCGACAGTAATTCATTCACCCACCGTAATACTTATGCTATCTGGAGAGAAGCCACTAGTTAAACCTATGGCCCCGGGTCTATCTTTTATCATATAAGTTTCCAATCTATTTTATTTTGCAATCTTTACTTTCAATCTATATCATAAAAATACCAAAAATATTTATCTTATTATTATTATCTCTATCAGATATCACTCTCGTAAGTGACCGTGAAGGGCTTGAAAACCCCTTTATCGCGTTGGTTGCGAGGTTCTTATTTGTTTGAGTAGGTACGAGGGACTTGCGTGTAGTCTCCTATTGGATTGATACATTGGTTCTCAAAAACTGAGGGAAATACTTACGCTACTTTGCTGCATCACCATTTCCTCTTCAAGGGAAAACCAACGTAGTGCTCAAGAGGTAGCAAGAAGGATTTCTGGCACCGTTGCCGGGGATATCTACCACAAGTCAAGACATACCAAGTACCCATCACAAACTCTTATCCCTCGCATTACATTATTTGCCATTTGCCTCTCGTTTTCCTCTCCCCCACGTCACCCTTTCCGTTTTATTCACCCTCTTTTTCCGCTCTGCCTCTTTTCTGTTTGTCTCTTTTCGCTTGCTTCTTCTGTGCTTGTGTGTTGGATTGCTTGTCACGATGGCTCAAGATAATACTAAATTATGTGACTTTTCTAATACCAACAATAATGATTTTATTAGCACTTCGATTGTGCCTCTTACCGATGTTGAATCTTGTGAAATTAATGATGCTTTGCTGAATCTTGTTATGAAAGATCCGTTTTCCGGCCTTCCTAGTGAAGATGGCGCTACCCATCTGAACAACTTTGTTGATTTATGTGATATGCAAAAGAAGAAAGATGTAGATGATGATATTGTTAAATTGAATCTATTCCCGTTTTCGCTTAGAGATTGTGCTAAAACTTGGTTTTCGTCTTTCCCTAAAAATAGTATCGATTCATGGAATAAGTGCAAAGATGCTTTTATCTCTAAGTATTTTCCTCCCGCTAAGATCATCTCTCTTAGGAACGATATTATGAATTTTAAGCAACTTGATCATGAACATGTTGCACAAGCTTGGGAGAGGATGAAATTAATGATACGTAATTGCCCTACACATGGTTAGAATTTATGCATGGTCATACAAAATTTTATGCCAGATTGAATTTTGCTTCTAGAAATCTTTTAGATTCGGCCGCGGGAGGCACTTTTATGGAAATCACTTTAGGAGAAGCTACTAAACTCCTAGATAATATTGTGGTTAATTATTCTCAATGGCACACTGAAAGATCTACTAGTAAAAAGGTGCATGCAATAAAAGAAATAAATGTTTTGAGTGGAAAGATGGATGAACTTATGAAATTGTTTGCTAATAAGAGTGTTTCTTCTGACCCTAATGATATGCCTTTGTCTACTTTGATTGAGAATAATAATGAATCTATGGATGTGAATTTTGTTGGTAGGAACTGTCGGCGTTCTGGGAACGGGGGTCCCCAGACTTGCCTGCCTGCGGCCTGCGGCGTGGCTCAAGTGGGGGCCCAGCGCGGCCCATCTTCATCAGCTCAAGCTCAAGACCCTCGCGAGGGGCCAAGCCTCGCGGGGCGGACGACCAGAAGCTTCGTCAAAGGCAGCCTCATCAGGCAGGCTCACGAGGAGGCGGAGAGATCAAGGCAGGGGTACCTCGCGAGGAGCCCGTGACGCAAGCCATGACGATCGAGACGAGGCGGGCGCCAGCCTGTGCAGTGTCCTTGTTTCGCCTTTGGTGCAAAGGGGGCAAGCACAGGCCAAGGCACCGGGCAAAGGTTACCATTCGGGTGCAATGAGACCAAGACCAGTAGAGCAGCAGAACGGAGGTCACCGTGGAGCCCAAGACGGCGTCATCACCAGTGCTTTTGGTAGCCGAAGACCACCTTTGGTCAGGATAACTTGTACTAGATGTTCCCCCTCAAAATGGCCAATTGTTGGCGCCCTTCCCGCTCATTGTTTGGGGAGAGGCACAGGGCCTCTATAAATAGAGCTAGCCACCACAGAGTAGAGGACGGACAAGAAGGGACCGAAAAAGAGAGATAGATAGATAGAGAGAGAGAGAGACGATTTAACTCACCCAAGCAGTTCACCGCACCAGCTCAAGAACACCTCTCGCGAGGCTGTTCTTCCCTTGTACTGTTCCTCATCAGCCCCTGAGGCAATCCACCACACCACACACTGGAGTAGGGTATTACACCACAACGGTGGCCCGAACCAGTATAAACCTTGTGTCCCTTGTGTTGGTCGTTGTTTCCATCTTAGATCACGCGAGGAGATTGGACGTAGATCGGTAGGGGAGAGATCTCCCCGCGCACCCCAGTGTTCGAACCTCAAGGGTCTGCCGGAACCTGAAATCCGACATTTGGCGCGCCAGGTAGGGGTGCGCCGGAATCTTTCTTCCGCTGTTCGCGTGCGATCTTTCGTCGTGTCCATGGCTGACGCTCGCCGAGCTCGCGCCGAGCGCCGGGCTGCTCTCGCCACCCGCGTCGCCCAGACGGCACCCATCGGCGGACGCCCTCGTCGTTCCCCGTCGCCTGCCGCCAACCTCACCACCAGCCCGGCGGGGAACGAGCAGCAGGCCTCGTCCCAGCATCCTTCGGTGCAGCGGGAGGGCCGCACCGCCACGCCATTGCTAATTCTAGCGCCGCCCGTCATCGCAGCTCTCCTGGGTGGCTCCCAGGCACCACCCTCGAGCCATCACGTCAAGCCATTCACCCGCCGGATCAACACCGCCTCCAAGCGCCGAGAAGCCCCCTCGGGCTGGGTGGCGCCCGAGGCCGATCTAACCTTCGACTCGGAGGACCACCCCTTCAACCCCATTGGTTCGGGCGCGCTCCCGATGTTGTGCACCCCCACCATCTGCCAAGTGGTCGTCACCAGGACCCTCATCGATGGTGGTGCCGGCCTCAACAAGCTCTTGGTGGAGGCCTTCAGCCTCCTCCACATGCCGCTGGAGCGGCTCCAACCCAGCAGGCCTTTCTCGGGCGTCGGAGCCGGTTCCACCGCCTCCTTGGGACAGATCCGCCTCCCAGTTACCTTCGGCACCTACAATAACTTCCGCACGGAGTTGATCGACTTCGACATCGCCCCCATTGGCCTCCCCTACAACACCATCCTCGGCTATCCGGCCTTGGCTCGGTTCATGGCAACAACTCACCCGACGTACAACCTCATGAAGATGCGTGGGAGCAGCGGCGTCTTCACCATGTCAGGAGACACAAGGGACGCGCTGCAGGTGCTCCAGCTTGTTTTCAGGGCGGCCGCGGTGGCACAACCCACTAGCACCGACGCCCTTGAGCCCAAGGGGGCTGCACCGGCTAAAAAGAAGCAGCTATTCACCCAAGACAAGGCGGAAACCAAGTAGGTACTAGTCGACGAGGACGGGTCCACTGGCGCCACCTTCACCATAGGGGCCAACCTCGAGCCTAAGCAGGAGGAGGTTCCTTCGTGCGAACAAGAAGGTGTTCACGTGGGAACCTGATCAGTTAGCAAGGGTCCCAAGGGAAGTGATTGAGCATCACCTCAACGTGTGCCCCAATGTGCGCCCCGTGAAGCAGAAGACGAGGCGACAGTCCATTGAGAAACAGGCTTTCATCATTCAAGAGACCTGGAAGTTGGAGGCGGCAGGAGTTATCCGCGAGGTCCGCTACCCTGATTGGCTGGCTAATCCGGTCGTTGTGCCAAAAAAGGGAGGAAAGGAGCACATGTGTGTCGACTTCACCAACCTCAACAAGGCCTGCCCGCAGGATCCGTTTTCGCTCCCCCGCATTGACCAGATAGTCGACTCCACCGCAGAGTGTGACCTATTGTGCTTCCTAGATGCCTTCTCAAGCTATCACCAGATCAAGATGGCGGTAGAAGACGTGGAGAAGACGTCTTTCCTGACCCCGTGTGGAGTGTACTGCTATACGTGCATGCCGTTTGGGTTGCACAACGCAGGCGCGACCTTTCAGCGACTGATGCACATCACCTTAGGCTGGCAGCTCGGGAGGAACACTAAAGCTTGCATCGATGACATTGTGGTGACGTCTCGTGAGGCAAGAACCCTGATACAGGACCTCGAAGAAACCTTTGTGAGCCTCAACGAAGTGGACCTATGGCTCAACCCGGAGAAGTGCGTGTTTGGAGTCCCCTCGGGCAAGCTCCTGGGTTTCCTTGTGTCCCACAGGGGCATCGAGGCCATCTCGGAGAAGGTCAGGGCAGTCGAAGACATGAGCCCGCCGAGGACCCTCAGAGAAATGCAGAAGCTCACTGGGCGTGTAACTGCGCTGGGGCGCTTCATCTCCAAGCTTGGGGAACGAGTGCTGCCCTTCTTCAAGCTAATGAAGAAAAAGTGCCCCTTCGAATGGACTGGAGAGGGTGACAAGGCATTCCAAGACCTCAAGAGGTACCTCACCAGCCCACCAGTGACGGTAGCTCCACGTCCTCGGGAACCCCTAGTGCTCTACCTTGTGGCCACCCCCTACTCTGCTAGCGCAGCCCTGGTGATGGTCAGGGAGGAGCGTTGTGCCAAGGCCACATCGACCGTCCGGACTTAAGCAAAGCAGAGCCGGGAGGGCCTCGTGAAGGCCGCAACCACAGCTGGAAAGGAACAGTCGTAGTAGGAGAACACACCCGAAGCAGGAGGGGCCTTGTCAGGCGACCAAATACTAGGGGCTCCGTCGTCTCAAGAAACGCCTCGACCTCTAGAGGATGCAAGCTGCACCAGCACCCTCAACCTCGTCGAGCATCCCGTGCACTTCGTCAGCACGATGCTACGGGACGCAAGGGCGCGGTACCCCATGCCTCAAAAACTCCTCCTCGCGCTACTAGTGGCCTCACGCAAGCTGCACCACTACTTCCAAGGCCATCCCATCAAAGTCGTCTCTGCATAACCCTTGGAAAGAGTACTCCGGAGCCCCAACTTAGCTGGGAGGGTCGCTGAGTGGAACATTGAGCTACAGGCATTTCAGCTAGAATTCAGTACGACCAGAGTCATCAAGGGATCCACACTTGTGGATTTCGTGGCAGAATGGGCAGAAGTGCTGGGTCTCGAGGCAGGCGAAGACCGATCACTTTCCCCAGGAAGTGAAACACCGGACGGCTGGGTCATGTACTTCGATGGGGTATTCTCCCGACACGGTGCGGGAGCTGGCGCAGTGCTTGTATCCCCTACCCAGGACAAACTCTACTACGCCGTACAACTCTGCTTCCAGCATGGAGAAAAGGTCTCCAACAATATAGCAGAGTACGAAGGCCTCATAGCAGGCCTGAAGGCCCCGATTGCCTTAGGGGTAAAGCGACTCATCATCAAGGGTGATTCGCAGCTCCTCGTCAACTTCTCCAACAAGATATACGAGCCAAAGTACGAGCACATGGAAGCCTATCTCGCTGAGGTTCGCAAGATGGAGAAACAGTTCTGGGGGCTGGAGTTGCAACACGTGCCCCGGGACACCAATCAGGAAGCTGATGACATTGCCAAGAGGGCATCTCGGTGGCTGCCTCAGGAGCCTGGCATCTTCGAGGAGCGGCTCTTCAAACCCTCGGCGGTGCTGTCACTGTCGAGCACGGCGCAACCAAGGGAGGAGCTTCCTCAGCCGCCTGCCTCAGGAGCCCTGGTCTATGGCTCGGCCTCAGGGGCACACCTGCTCCTAACTTTAGAGCCTCAGGAAGGGTGTTGGATCCCGGAGCTCAAGAACTACCTGATGCAAGGGACTCTGCCGGAGAACGAGGAGGAAGCGGAGCATGTGGCGCGGCAGGCCATAGCTTATTGCATCAAGGACGGAGAGCTCTATAGGAAACGACAAAATGATGTGTCCCTACATCGCATCTCCCGAGAGCAAGGGAAGGAGCTACTGGTGGACATACACGGCGGAGACTGCGGGCACCACTCGTCGTCACGAACCCTCGTCGGCAAGGCGTTCCGTAGTGGATTCTAATGGCCCATAGCGCTCATCGACGCCGTTGAGCTGGTAAAGGCTTGCGCAGTTTCACGCCAAGCAGATCCATCAGCCTGTGGGGGGTCTACAGACTATACCCCTCTCATGGCCGTTCGTAGTTTGGGGGCTGGACATTCTGGGCCCGTTTCCTCGGGCGCCAGGGGGCTATCGCTACCTCTACGTCGCTGTGGACAAGTTCACCAAGTGGGCTGAGGTGGAAGCCGCCTGCACAATCCCGGCAGGCTCTGCGGTCAAGTTCATCAAGGGCCTCGTGAGCCGATTTGGGGTGCCCAACCGCATCATCACCGACAACGGTTCGCAATTCACCAGTAATCTCTTCAAAACGTATTGTGCTAACCTTGGAACGCAGATATGCTACGCTTCGGTAGCACACCCCCGGAGCAACGGCCAGGTCGAGCGAGCCAATGCGGAGGTCCTGAGGGGCCTCAAAGCAAGGACCTTTAAGAAGAAGCTGGAGGCCTGTGGCAGGGGCTAGTACGACGAGCTCCAGTCCGTGCTGTGGTCAATCTGCACGAATGCGACCAAGCCGACTGGCGAGACCCCGTTCTTCCTCGTCTACGGAGCAGCGGTTGTTCTCCCTCACGAGGTTAGGCGTCGCTCCGCACGGGTCCTGGCGTTCGACGAGACGCAGCAAGACGCCATGTGGGGGATGGATCTCGTGCCGGGGGAGGAACGTGATACGTCTCCGTCGTATCTACTTTTCCAAACACTTTTTGCCTTGTTTTGGACTCTATCTTGTATGATTTGAATGGAACTAACTCGGACTGACGCTGTTTTCAGCAGAATTACCATGATGTTGTTTTATGTGCAGAAAACAAATATTCTCGAAATGACCTGAAACTCCGCGGGAGGTCTTAGAAAAAACAATAAAAAAATCCTCGCCAAATATGAAGACCAGGGGGCCCACACCCTTTCCACGAGGGTGGGGGCGCCCCCCCTAGGGCGCGCCCCTACCTCATGGGCCCCCTGTTGACCCTCCGACACCAACTCCAACTCTATATATTTGCTTTCGGAGAGAAAAAAATCAGAGAGAAGAAATCATCGCGTTTTATGATACGGAGCCACCGCCAAGCCCTAAAACCTCTCGGGAGGGCTGATCTGGAGTCCGTTCGGGGCTCCGGAGAGGGGGATTCGTCGCCATCGTCATCATCAACCATCCTCCATCACCAATTTCATGATGCTCACCGTCATGCGTGAGTAATTGCATCGTAGGCTTGCTGGACGGTGATCGGTTGGATGAGATTTATCATGTAATCGGGTTAGTTTTGTTAGGGTTTGATCCCTAGTATCCATTATGTTCTGAGATTGATGTTGCTATGACTTTGATATGCTTAATGCTTGTCACTAGGGCCCGAGTGCCATGATTTCAGATCTGAACCTATTATGTTTTCATCAATATATGAGAGTTCTAGATCCTATCTTGCAAGTCTATAGTCACCTACTATGTGTTATGATCCGACAACCCCGAAGTGACAATAATCGGGACCACTCCCAGTGATGACCATAGTTTGAGGAGTTCATGTATTCACTATATGCTAATGCTTTGTTCCGGTTCTCTATTAAAAGGAGGCCTTAATATCCCTTAGTTTCCAATAGGACACCGCTGCCACGGGAGGGTAGGACAAAAGATGTCATGCAAATTCTTTTCCATAAGCACGTATGACTATATACGGAATACATGCCTACATTACATTGACGAACTGGAGCTAGTTCTGTGTCACCCTATGTTATGACTGTTACATGATGAACCGCATCTGGCATAATTATCCATCACTGATCCGGTGCCTACGAGTTTTCCATATACTGGTTTACGCTTATTTACTTTTCCGTTGCTACTGTTACAATCACTACAAAATACCAAAAACATTACTTTTGCTGTCTCTACTTTTGTTGCTGCTACCACCACTATCATATTACTTTGCTACTAAACACTTTGCTGCAGATACTAAGTTTCCAGGTGTGGTTGAATTGACAACTCAGCAGCTAATACTTGAGAATATACTTTGGCTCCCCTTGTGTCGAATCAATAAATTTGGGTTGAATACTCTACCCTCGAAAGTTGTTGTGATCCCCTATACTTGTGGGTTATCAGAACGCCGCCAAGAAGCCGCACTGCGACGATACCACTGCTGCAACATCCGCCCCAGAACTCTTGAGGTAGGGGATCTCGTGCTCAGACGGGTTCTCTCCAGGGAGGGGCTGCACAAGCTCTCTCCCATGTGGGAGGGCCCATTCAAGGTTGTTCATGTCTCCAGGCCTGGCTCCGCGCACTTGGAAACCACAGAAGGGGTACCCATCTAGAACGCGTGGAACATTCAACATCTCCTGAGGTTCTATCCCTGAGCGAGGCCTAGCGCCTAGGAAAGTCCCGGTGCCTGTGAAGAAGGCAAATGTCTGTGAAGCTGCTGTGTTTTGGGAAAGTCCCGGTGCCTGTGAAGAAGGCAAATGCATGTGAAGCTGCTGTGTTTTGGGAAAGGCCCGGTGCCTGTGAAGAAGGCAAATGCCTGTGAAGCTGTCGTGTTTTGGGAAAGGCCCGGTGCCTGTGAAGAAGGCAAATGCCTGTGAAGCCGCCGTGTTTTGGGAAAGGCCTGGTGCCTGTGAAGAAGGCCAATGCCTGTGAAGCTCGCCGCCCATGACACTCTCACGTAATAATGAGTGGGGCTGTACACACCCCGGAGTCTCCGGAGTGCCGCCCTAGGGCCTCGGGGGCTCCCGCCCATGCCCAGTGGTAGCACTTAGCTCCGCGCTGGTGAGAAGACGTCGAAGACTAGAATAGGTGCCGGACGCGGCCTTTTCATTTGCTTTCTGCAGTTGGCTTGGTTATTCCCGTTTGAAGTTTTATTGAAGCTATTGACGTTCCTGACTTGCGACTCTTTGTCTTTCTCGCTCGCTTGCCTCGTTTTCTCTCGCACAAGTCTCGCGAGGGAGGTTCGCGAGGGAGGTTCACGAGCGCCCTCGCGAGTGTTTTTCTGCCCCGGTCGTTTGGAGCTTCCCTATCCGAGTCCTCTGCGGGAGCACCCCTCCCAGTCCGTGCCTCACGGGCATCGCGACACGAGCGCAGGACCTTGGCCGATCGCCCCCACAACCAAGACCGAAAGTTACCCCTCCTATTGATCCTTGCAGGGCACAAAGCGCACGGTGAAGCCACAGCCTCAGGAGGCGAGGACCGCGTCAAGCCCCACCGAGCTAAAATAATTCCAACATACGGGTGCACGGCACGGGAGCACAACGCAGAAATAGCAGAAGCAGCACGATGGTTAACAACAGCAGTTCTAACACGCCCCCGCGGGGCCCTATACTACCTTTTATTTCTGCACAGGAAAAGAAGCAAAGCAAAATGGGCGTGATTCGTCGTACACCAACCCACAGGAAGGTTCGAGCTGCTCCTGGGGCTCAGGCGGATCCCTCCTCTCGCTTTGCCGGGGCGCGATGACGGGCTGACCCGCTACCTTCACCCAGGCGGGCGCGATGGCGCGGGGGCTGGTCACGGCCACCGCTGGAGGAGCTGCTGCCTCAGAGGGAGTCGCCGAAGCTCAGCGAACCCCGAGCACCGCCGCCTCTACGCCCGTCGCCGTCTTCATCCTGGTCAGTACCGGGGCTGGGCAGGCGGCCGCCGTCGTCGTCTTTGGGGTAGCACCCAGCACGATGACCGTCTTCCCCGAACACCCTCACGTGGAGGGTGGCGTCGCCATAGAACTTGAAGTGCAGGGTGCACCACCGGCCCAGGCCGCGCGCGTGGGCAAACATTTGCCAGCTGTGGGTCAGGGCCCCATTCCCAGAAACGGAGACCTCTAGCGAAGCCCAGGAGGCCCTGCTGCAGCAGCCATCTGCCTGGAGCCAGAAGCCGCACCGGGCGCTGGCTGGCAGATCACCTACGAAGAAACACGGGAGGTGGAGCCGGGTGCAGGTTGGGTCCGCTGACCACACGACAAACTCTGGGAGCACCTCCGTAGAGCGAAAGCGTGGCCTAGGGAGCGCACACCCACGGCGTGCCCCGCAACGGCGGCCGGGCGCTCACCACCGCGCAGGGAACCGCCTCCATGGCCGCGGGAAGCCACTACGGGGACCGTGGAATACTTGTGAGGGCGGCCTCGGCCGCGCTTGGCCGGGGGGGAGTCAGGCCCAGCCTGGGGGGCCTTTCCTTTCTCCGCGGCCGAGAATCTCTTTGGAGCCATGGGAGCGGCGAGTAGCCAAGAAGAAGAAAAGGAGCAGCAAGAAGGGACGGGCTGAGGGGACTCGCGTAGCCCCGTACTTATAGTCGGAGGAGGCCAACCATCGAGCACCATGATCGCAGGTAATCATGACCGGTTTCTCTGCATGCAGGGACTCATCAAGTCGTGCGGTCGCCGAGGCATCATGGGGAAGCGCAGATGCCCACGTCCAATCAATCGCCACGCGGAGCCCAAGGCCGCAGGCTGTTGGGGCCTGCGGCGCTTCACGCTCGCCCCTTCGCTTCCCTGCTTGGCCAAGCCCGGGCGCGCCATGGGCCCAGGGGCTACTGTTGGCGTTCTAGGAACGGGGGTCCCCAGACTTGCCTGCCTGCGGCGTGGCTCAAGTGGGGGCCCAGCGCGGCCCATCTTCATCAGCTCAAGCTCAAGACCCTCGCGAGGGGCCAAGCCTCGCAGGGCGGACGACCGGAAGCTTCCTCAGAGGCAGCCTCATTAGGCCGGCTCATGAGGAGGAGGAGAGATCAAGGCAGGGGTACCTCACGAGGAGCCCGTGACGCAAGCCATGACGATCGAGACCAGGCGGGCGCCAGGCGGGCGCTGGCCTGCGCAGTGTCCTTGTTTCCCCTTTGGTGCAAAGGGGGCAAGCACAGGCCAAGGCACCGGGCAAAGGGTACCATTCCGGTGCAACGAGACCAAGACCAGCAGAGCGGCAGGACGGAGGTCACCGTGGATCCCAAGATGGCGTCATCACTAGTGCTTTTGGCAGCCGAAGACCACCTTTGGTCAGGATAACTTGTACTAGATGTTCCCCTTCAAAATGGCCAATTGTTGGCGCCCTTCCCGGTCATTATTTGGGGACAGGCCCAGGGCCTCTATAAATAGAGCTAGCCACCACAGAGTAGAGGACGGACGAGAAGAGACCGAAAAAGAGAGATAGAGAGAGAGAGAGGCGATTGAACTCACCCAAGCAGTTCATCACACCAGCTCAAGAACACCTCTCGCGAGGCTGTTCTTCCCCTGTACTATTCCTCATCAGCCCCTGAGGCAATCCACCACACCACACACTGGAGTAGGGTATTACACCACAACGGTGGCCCAAACCAGTATAAACCTTGTGTCCCTTGTGTTGTTCATTGTTTCCAGCTTAGATCACGCGAGGAGATTGGACGTAGATCAGTAGGGGAGAGATCTCCACGCGCACCCCAGTGTTCGAACCTCAAGGGTCTGCCGGAACCCGAAATCCGACAGGAACAATTTTGGTAATAACGCGTATAGAGGTAATTTTAATCCTAGGCCTTTTCCTAGTAATTCCTCTAATAATTATGGTAATTCCTACAACAATTCTTATGGAAATTATAATAAGATGCCCTCTGCTTTTGAATCTAATATTAAAGAATTTATTAGTTCGCAAAAGAGTTTCAATGCTTTGATTGAAGAAAAATTGTCTATGATTGATGAGTTGGCTAGGAACATGGATAGAATTTCTCTTGATGTTGATTCTTTGAAACTTAGATCTATCCCACATAAGCATCTTATCAATTAGTCTCTCAAAGCTATGAGAATTTCCATTGATGAGTGCAAAGAAAGAACCGCTAGGATGCGTGCTAAAAAAGATTGCTTTGTGAAAGTGTGTTATTCTAGTTTTGATGATAATAAGGATGAAGATCTAAAAGTGATTGATGTGTCTCCTATTAAATCTTTGTTTTGCAATATGAATCTTGATAATGATGGGACTGGAGATGAGTCAACTTTAGTTAAAAGGCGTCCCAATGATTCGGAGTTTTTAGATCTTGATGCAAAAATTAACAAAAGTGGGATTGGAGAGTTCAAAACTTTACATAGAAATGAACCCAGTATTTTGGATTTCAAGGAATTTAATTATGATAATTTTTCTTTAATAGATTTTATTTCCTTGTTGCAATGCGTTCTAAATTCTGCGCATGGTTATAATCAAAATAAAGCTTTTACTAAACATAGTGTTGATGCTTTAATGCAATCTTACGAAGAAAAGCTTGAATTGGAAGTTTCTATCCCTAGAAAACTTTATGATGAGTGGGAACCTACTATTAAAATTAAAATTAAAGATCATGAATGCTATGCTATATGTGATTTGGGTGCTAGCGTTTCCACGATTCCAAAAACTTTGTGTGATGTGTTAGGTTTCCGTGAATTTGATGATTGTTCTTTAAATTTGCATCTTGCGGATTCCACTATTAAGAAACCTATAGGAAAATTAATGATGTTCTTATTGTTGCAAATAGGAATTATGTGCCCGTAGATTTCATTGTTCTTGATATTGATTGCAATCCTACATGTCCCATTATTCTTGGTAGACCTTTCCTTAGAACGATTGGTGCAATTATTGATATGAAAGAAGGAAATATTAGATTCCAATTTCCGTTAAGGAAAGGCATGAAACACTTCCCTAGAAAGAAAATTAAATTACCTTATGAATCCATTATGAGAGCCACTTGTGGATTGCATACCAAATATGATAACACCTAGATCTATCCTTGCTTTTATGCCTAGCTAGGGGCGTTAAACGATAGCGCTTGTTGGGAGGGAACCCAATTTTATTTCTGTTCCTTGCTTTGTGGTTCTGCTTAGTAATAAATAATTCATCTAGCCTCTGTTTAGATGTGGTTTTATGATTTTAATTAGTGTTTGTGACAAGTAGAACCTTTGGGAAGACTTGGGGGAGTTTTAGCAATCTTGCGGTAAAAAAAACAGAAACCTTAGTGCTCACGATATTTGCTGCCATATTTTACTGGAGAGTGCGATTAAGTTGATTCTTTTTTAAGATGATTAATAGATAAATTCCTCACGTCCAGCAATATATTTTATAATTTTTGGGGTTACAGAAGTATTCGAAACCTACAGATTACTACATAATATTCTGTTTTTGACAGATTCTGTTTTTCGTCTGTTGTTTGCTTATTTTGATGAATCTATGGCTAGTATCGGAGGTTATGAACCATAGAGAAGTTGGAATAGTAGTTATAACACCAATATAAATAATGAATGAGTTCATTACAGCACCTTAAGTGGTGGTTTGTTTTCTTTTACTAATGGAGCTCATGAGATTTTCTGTTTAAGTTTTGTGTTGTGAAGTTTTCAAGTTTTGGGTAAAGATTTGATGGATTATGGAACAAGGAGTGGTAAGAGCCTAAGCTTGGGGATTCCCATGGAACCCCAAGGTAAAATTCAAGGACAACCAAAATCCTAAGCTTGGGGATGCCCCGGAAGGCATCCCCTCTTTCGTCTTCTTCTATCGGTAACTTTACTTGAGGCTATTTTTTTATTCACCACATGATATGTGTTTTGCTTGGAGCGTCTTGTATGATTTCAGTATTTGCTTTTTAGTTTACCACAATCATCCTTGCTGTACACACATTTTGGGAGAGACACACATGAATTGGAATTTATTAGAATACTCTATGTGCTTCACTTATATCTTTTGAGCTAGATAACTTTGCTCTAGTGCTTCACCTATATCTTTTAGAGCACGATGCTGGTTTTATTTTATAGAAATTATTGATCTCTCATGCTTCACTTATATTATGTTGAAAGTCCTTTAGAACAGCATGGTAATTTTCTTTGGTTATGAAATTGGTCCTAATATGATAGGCATCCAAGATGGGTATAATAAAAACTATCATAGAAAGTGCACTGAATACTATGAGAAGTTGGATGCTTGATAATTGTTTTGAGATATAAAGATGATAATATTAGAGTGTGATAGTTGAGTAATTGTGAATTTGAGAAATACTTGTGTTGAAGTTTGCAAGTCCCGTAGCATGCACGTATGGTAACCGTTGTGTAACAAATTTGAAACATGAGGTGTTCTTTGATTGTCTTCCTTATGAGTGGCGGTCGGGGGCGAGCGATGGTCTTTTCCTACCAATATATCCCCCTAGGAGCATGCGCGTAGTGCTTGGTTTTTGATGACTTGTAGATTTTTGCAATAAGTATGTGAGTTCTTTATGACTAATGTTGAGTCCATGGATTATACGCACTCTCACCCTTCCATCATTGCTAGCCTCTTCGGTACCGTGCATTGCCCTTTCTCACCTTGAGAGTTGGTGCAAACTTCACCGGTGCATCCAAACCCCGTGATATGATACGCTCTATCACACATAAACCTCCTTATATGTTCCTCAAAACAGCCACCATACCTACCTATTATGGCATTTCCATAGCCATTCTGAGATATATTGCCATGCGACTTTCCACCCTTACATTTATGACACGCTTCATCATTGTCATATTGCTTTGCATGATCATGTAGTTAACATCGTATTTGTGGCAAAGCCACCATGCATAATCTATCATACATGTCACTCTTGATTCATTGCACTTCCCTATACACCGCCAGAGGCATTCATATAGGGTCATATTTTGTTCTAGTATCGAGTTGTAATCATTGAATTGTAAATAAATAGAAGTGTGATGATCATCATTAATAGAGCATTGTCCCAAATAAAAAAAAGAAGAAAGGCCAAATAAAAAAAGTAAAGGCCCAAAGAAGAAAAAAAAGAAATAAAAAGAAATAAAAGGGGCAATGCTACTATCCTTTTTTCCACACTTGTGCTTCAAAGTAGCACCATGATCTTTATGATAGCGAGTCTCTTTATTTTGTCACTTTAATATACTAGTGGGAAATTTTCATTATAGAACTTGGCTTGTATATTCCAACAATGGGATTTCTCAAATGCCCTAGGTCTTCGTGAGCAAGCAAGTTGGATGCACACCCACTTAGTTTCTTTTGTTGAGCTTTCATACATTTATAGCTCTAGTGCATCCGTTGCATGGCAATCCCTACTCCTTGCATTGACATCAATTGATGGGCATCTCCCTAGCCCATTGATTAGCCTCGTCAATGTGAGACTTTCTCCTTTTTTGTCTTCTTCACATAGCCCCTATCATTATCCTATTCCACCCATAGTGCTATATCCATGGCTTACGCTCATGTATTGCATCAAATTTGAAAAAGTTTGAGATTACTAAAGTATGAAACAATTGCTTGGCTTGTCATAGGGGTTGTGCATGATGAGAACATTCTCGTATGACGAAAATGGAGCGTGACCAAACTATATGATTTTGTAGGGATGAACTTTCTTTTGCCATGTTATTTTGAGAAGACATGATTGCTTAGTTAGTATGATTGAAGTATTATTATTTTTATGTCAATATTAAACTTTTGTCTTGAATCTTTCAGTTCTGAACATTCATGCCACAATAAAGAAAATTACATTGAGAATTATGCTAGGTAGCATTCCACATCAAAAATTCTGCTTTTATCATTTACCTACTCGAGGACGAGCAGGAATTAAGCTTGGGGACGCTTGATACGTCTCCAATGTATCTATAATTTTTTATTGTTCCATGCTATTATATTATCTGTTTTGGATGTTAATGGGCCTATTTATACACTTTTATATTATTTTTGGGACTAACCTTCTAACCCAAGGCTCAGTGCAAATTGCTGTTTTTTTTGCCTATTTCAGTGTTTCGCATAAAAGGAATATCAAATGGAATCCAAACCGAATAAAACCTTCGGGGGAGTTATTTTTGGAACATATGTGATCCATGGGACTTGGAGTGGACGCCAAGCAACCAACGAGGAGGCCACGAGGCAGGGGGTGCGCCTACCCCCCTGGGCGCGTCCTCCACCCTCGTGGGCCCCTCGTGGCTCCACCGACCTACTTTTTCCTCCTATATATGTTCACATACCCCGAAAACATCCAGGAGCACCATGAAACCCTATTTCCACTGCCGGAACCTTCTGTACCCAAGAGATCCCATCTTGGGGCCTTGTCCGGAGCTCCACCGGAGGGGGAATCAATCACGTAGGGCCTCTACATCAACTCCTGACCCCTCCGATGATGTGTGAGTAGTTTACCTCAAACCTTCGGCTCCATAGTTATTAGCTAGATGGCTTCTTCTCTCTCTTTGGATCTCAATACAATGTTCTCCTCGATCTTCTTGGAGATCTATTTGATGTAACTCTTTTTGCGGTGTGTTTGTCAAGATCCGATGAATTGTGGGTTTATGATCAAGTTTATCTATGAACAATATTTGATTCTTCTCTGAAATCTTTTATGTATGATTGGTTATCTTTGCAAGTCTCTTCGAACTATCAGTTTGGTTTGGCCTACTAGATTGATCTTTCTTGCAATGGGAGAAGTGCTTAGCTTTGGGTTCAATCTTGCAGTGTCCTTTCCAAGTGATAGCAGGGGCAGCAAGGCACGTATTGTATTGTTGCCATCGAGGATAAAAAGATGGGGTTTATATCATATTTCTTGAGTTTATCCCTCTACATCATGTCATCTTGCCTAATGCGTTACTCTGTTCTTATGAACTTAATACTCTAGATGCATGCTGGATAGCGGTCGATGTGTGGAGTAATAGTAGTAGATGCAGAATCGTTTCGGTCTAGTTGTCACGGACGTGATGCCTATATACATGATCATGCCTAAATATTCTCATAATTATTCACTTTTCTATCAATTGCTCGACAGTAATTCGTTCACCCACCGTAATACTTATGCTATCTTGAGAGAAGCCACTAGTGAAACCTATGGCCCCCGGGTCTATCTTTTATCATATAAGTTTCCAATCTATTTTATTTTGCAATATTTACTTTCAATCTATATCATAAAAATACCAAAAAATATTTATCTTATTATTATTATCTCTATAAGATCTCACTCTCGTAAGTGACCGTGCAGGGCTTGATAACCCTTTTATCACGTTGGTTGCGAGGTTCTTATTTATTTGTGTAGGTACGAGGGACTTGCATGTAGTCTCCAACTGGATTGATAACTTGGTTCTCAAAAACTGAGGGAAATACTTACGCTACTTTGCTGCATCACCCTTTCCTCTTCAAGGGAAAACCAACGCAATGCTCAAGAGGTAGCAATCTCCTAGATAGATCTTGCGTGATTGTAGGTAAAATTTTGAAATATTGCGTTCCCCAACAGTGGCATCCGAGCCAGGTCTATGCGTAGATGTTATATGCACGAGTAGAACACAAAGAGTTGTGGGCGATAATAGTCATACTGATTACCAGCAATGTCTTACTTTGATTCGGCGGTATTGTTGGATGAAGCGGCCCAAACCGACATTACATGACCGCGTTCATGAGACTGGTTCTACCGACATGCTTCGCACACAGGTGGCAAGTGGGTGTCTGTTTCTCTAGCTTTAGTTGAATCGAGTTTGACTACGCCCGGTCCTTGTTGAAGTTTAAAGCAGCACACTCGACGAAAAATCGTTGTGGTTTTGATGCGTAGGTAAGAACGGTTCTCGCTAGAAGCCCGTAACAGCCACGTAAAACTTGCAACAACAAAGTAGAGGACGTCTAACTTGTTTATGCATGGCTTGCTGTGAAGTGATATGGTCAAGATGTGATGATATAGAAATTGTTGTATGAGATGATCATGTTTTGTAACAGTTATCGGCAACTGGCAGGACCCATATGGTTGTCGCTTTATTGTATGAATGCAATCGCCATGTAATTGCTTTACTTTATCACTAAGCGGTAGCGATAGTCGTACAAGCAGTAGTTGGCGAGACAAAAACGATGCTTCGATGGAGATCAAGGTGTCAAGCCAGTGAGATGGTGATCATGACGGTGCTTTGGAGATGGAGATCAAAGGCACAAGATGATGATGGCCATATCATATCACTTATTTGATTGCATGTGATGTTTATCTTTTTATGCATCTTATTTTGCTTAGTTCAGCGGTAGCATTATAAGATGATCTCTCACTAAATTTCAAGGTATAAGTGCTCTCCCTGAGTATGCACCATTGCTACAGTTCGTCGTGCCGAGACACCACGTGATGATCGGGTGTGATAAGCTCTACATTATACAACGGGTGCAAGCCAGCTTTGCACAAGCAGAATACTCAGGTTAAAATTGACGAGCCTAGCATATGCAGATATGGCCTCAAAACACTGAGACCGAAAGGTCGAGCGTGAATCATATAGTAGATATGATCAACATAGTGATGTTCACCATTGAAAACTTCTCCATCTCATGTGATGATCGGACATGGTTTAGTTTATATGGATCACGTGATCACTTAGATGACTAGAGGGATGTGTATCTAAGTGGGAGTTCTTAAGTAATATGATTAATTGAACTATAATTTATCATGAACTTAGTACCTGATAGTATTTTGCATGCCTATGTTGTTGTAGATAAATGGCCCGTGCTACTGTTCCTTTCAATTTTAATGCGTTCCTAGAGAAAGCTAAGTTGAAAGATGATGGTAGCAACTACACGGACTGGCTCCGTAACTTGAGGATTATCCTCATTGCTGCACAAAAGAATTACGTCTTGGAAGCACCACTAGGTGCAAAGCCCGCTGCAGGAGCAACTGCAGATGTTATGAACATCTAGCAGAGAAAAGCTGATGACTACTCCATAGTTCAGTTTGCCATGCTTTACGGCTTAGAATCGGGACTTCAACGATGTTTTGAATGTCATGGAGCATATGAGATGTTCCAGGAGTTGAAGTTAATATTTCAAGCAAATGCCCAAATTGAGAGATATGAAGTCTCCAATAAGTTCTACAGCTGCAAGATGGAGGAGAATAGTTCTGTCAGTGAACATATACTCAGAATGTCTGGGTACCGCAACCACTTGACTCAACTGGGAGTTAATCTTCCTGATGATAGTGTCATTGACAGAGTTCTTCAATCACTGCCAGCAAGCTACAAAAGCTTTGTGATGAACTATAATATGCAAGGGATGGATAAGACAATTCCCGAGCTCTTCGCAATGCTAAAGGCTACGGAGGTAGAAATCAAGAAGGAGCAACAAGTGTTGATGGTCAACAAGACCACTAGTTTCAAGAAGAATGGCAAAGGGAAGAAGGGGAACTTCAAGAAGAACGTCAAGCAAGTTGCTGCTCAATTAAAGAAGCCCAAGTCTGGACCTAAGCCTGAGACTAAGTGCTTCTACTACAAAGGGACTGGTCACTGGAAGCGGAACGGACCCAAGTATTGGGCGGATAAGAAGGATGGCAAAGTGAAAGGTATATTTGATATACATGTTACTAATGTGTACCTTACTAATGCTTGTAGTAGCGCCTGGGTATTTGATACTGGTTCTGTTGCAAATATTTGCAACTCGAAACAGAGGCTACGGATTAAGCGAAGATTTGCTAAGGACGAGGTGACGATGCGTGTGGGAAATGGTTCCAAAGTCTATGTGATCGTGGTCGGCATGCTACCTCTACATCTACCTTCGGGATTCGTTTTAGACCTGGATAATTGTTATTTGGTGCCAGCGTTAAGCATGAACATTATATCTGGATCTTGTTTGATGCGAGATGGTTATTCATTTAAATCATAGAATAATGGTTGTTCTATTTATATGAGTAATATCTTTTATGGTCATGCACCCTTGATGAGTGGTCTATTTTTATTGAATCTCGATAGTAGTGATACACACATTCATAGTATTGAAGCCAAAAGATATAAGTTTAATAATGATAGTGCAACTTATTTGTGGTACTGCCGTTTAGGTCATATTGGTGTAAAGCGCATGAAGAAACTCCATGCTGATGGGCTTTTGGAATCACTTGATACTTGTGAACCATGCCTTATGGGCAAGATGACTAAGACTCCATTATCCGAAAGAATGGAGTGAGCAATAGACTTATTGGAAATAATACATACTGATGTATGCGGTATGATGAGTGTTGATGCTCGCAGCAGGTATCGTTATTTTCTGACCTTCACAGATGATTTGAGCAGATATGGGTATATCTACTTGATGAAACATAAGTCTGAAACATTTGAAAAGTTCAAAGAATTTCAGAGTGAAGTGGAAAATCATCCTAACAAGAAAATAAAGTTTCTATGATCTGATCGTGGAGGAGAATATTTGAGTTACGAGTTTGGTCTTCATTTGAAACAATGTGGAATAGTTTCGCAACTCACGCCACCTGGAACACCACAGTGTAATGGTGTGTCCGAACGTTGTAACCACACTTTATTAGATATGGTGCGATCTATGATGTCTCTTACTGATTTACCGCTATCGTTTTGGGGTTATGCTTTAGAGACGGTTGCATTCACGTTAAATAGGGCACCATCTAAATCCGTTGAGATGACACCATATGAACTGTGGTTTGGCAAGAAACCCAAGTTGTCATTTCTTAAAGTTTGGGGCTGTGATGCTTATGTGAAAAAGCTTCAACCTGATAAGCTCGAACCGAAATTGGAGAAATGTCTCTGCATAGGATACCCAAAGGAGACTATTGGGTACACCTTCTATCGCAGTTCCGAAGGCAAGATATTCATTGCTAAGAATGGGTCCTTTCTAGAAAAAGAGTTTCTCTCGAAAGAAGTGAGTGGGAGGAAAGTAGAACTTGATGAGGTAATCGTACCTGCTCCTTTATGGAAAGTAGTTCATCACATAAATCAGTTCTGGTGATTCCTACACCAATTAGTGAGGAAGCTAATGATGATGATCGTGAAACTTCTAATCAAGTTACTACCGAACCTCGTAGGTCAACCAGAGTAAGATCCGCACCGGAGTGGTACGGTAATCCAGTTCTAGAAGTCATGTTACTTAACCATGACGAACCTACGAACTATGAGGAAGTGATGATGAGCCCAGATTCCGCAAAATGGCTTGAGGCCATGACATCTGAGATGGGATCCATGTATGAGAACAAAGTGTGGACTTTGGCCCGATGATCGGCAAGCAATAGAGAATAAATGGATCTTCAAGAAGAAGATTGACGCTGACGGTAATGTTACTGTCTACAAAGCTTGACTTGTTGCAAAAGGTTTTTGACAAGTTCAAGGAGTTGACTACGATGAGACCTTCTCACCCATAGCGATGCTTAAGTCCGTTTGAATCATGTTAGCAATTGCCACATTTTATGATTATGAAATTTGGCAAATGGATGTCAAAACTGCATTCCTTAATGGAAATCTTAAATAATATTTATATATGGTGCAACCAGAAGGTTTTGTCGATCCAAAAGGTGCTAACAAAGTGTGCAAGCTCCAGCGATCCATTTATAGACTCGTGCAAGCATCTCAGAGTTGGAATATACGCTTTAATAGTGTGATCAAAGCATATGGTTTTATACAGACTTTTGGAGAAGCCTGTATTTACAAGAAAGTGAGTGGAAGCTCTGTAGCATTTCTGATATTATATGTGGATGACATATTATTGATCGGAAATGATACTGAATTTCTGAATAGCATAAAAGGATACTTGAATAAGAATTTTTCAATGAAAGACCTCAGTGAAGTTGCTTATATATTGGGCATCAAGATCTATAGAGATAGATCAAGATGCTTAATTGGACTTACATAAAGCACATACCTTGATAAAGTTTTGAAGAAGTTCAAAATGGATCAGTCAAAGAAAGGGTTCTTGCCTGTGTTACAAGGTGTGAAGTGTTGGGGAACGTAGTATTTCAAAAAAAATCCTACGATCACGCAAGATCTATCTAGGAGATGCATAGCAACGAGAGGGGAAGAGTGTGTCTACGTAGACCGAAAGCGGAAGTGTTATGAAACACGGTTGATGTAGTCGAACGTCTTTGCGATCCAACCGATCAAGTATCGAATGCACGACACCTCCGCAATCTGCACATGTTCAGCTCAATGACGTCCCTCATACTCTTGATCCAGTTGAGGCCGAGGGAGAGTTTTGTTAGCACGACGGCGTGATGACGGTGATGATGAAGTTACTGACGCAGGGCTTCGCCTAAGCACTACAATGATATGACCAAGGTGGAATTCTGTGGAGGGGGCACCGCACACAACTAAATAATCAACTTGTGTGTCTATGGAGTGCCCCCTTCCCCCGTATATAAAGGAGGGGAGGAGGGGAGGGCCGGCCCTCTCTATGGCGCGCCCAAGGGGGAGTCATACTCCCAGTAGGAGTAGGTTTCCCCCCTTCCCTAGTTGGAGTAGGAGAAGATGGAAGAGGGAGAGAGAGGGAAGGAAAGAGAGGGCCGGCCCCCCACCCAATTCGGATTGGGCTTGGGGGCGCCCTCCACCTGGCCACGTCCTCCTCTCTTCCACTAAGGCCCAATAAGGCCCATTGACTCCCCAGGGGGTTCCGGTAAACCCCCGGTACTCCGGTAAATGAATGAACTCATCCGGAACCATTCCAATGTCCAAAAGTAGCCTTTTGATATATCGATATTCATGTCTCGGCCATTTCGAGACTCCTCGTCATGTCCGTGATCACATCCGGGACTCTAAACTACCTTCGGTACATCAAAACACATAAACTCATAATACCGATCGTCATCGAACGTTAAGCGTGCGGACCCTACGGGTTTGAGAACTATGTAGACATGACCAAGACTCACTTCCGGCCAATAACCAATAGCGGAACCTGGATGCTCATATTGGTTCCTACATATTCTACAAAAATCTTTATCGGTCAAACCACATAACAACATACGTTGTTCCCTTTGTCATCGGTATGTCACTTGCCCGATATTCGATCGTCGGTATCTCAATACCTAGTTCAATCTCATTACTGGCAAGTCTCTTTACTCATTCCGTAATGCATCATCCCGTAACGAACTCATTAGTCACATTGCTTGCAAGGCTTATAGTGATGTGCATTACCGAGAGGGCCCAGAGATACATCTCCGATAATCGGAGTGACAAATCCTAATCTGGATCTATGCCAACTCAACAAACACCATCGGAGACACCTATAGAGCATTTTTATAATCACCTAGTTACGTTGTGAAGTTTGATAGCACACTAAGTGTTCCTCGGGTATTTGGGAGTTGCGCAATCTCATAGTCATAGGAACATGTATAAGTTATGAAGAAAGCAATAGCAATAAACTAAACGATCATAGTTCTAAGCAAACGGATGGGTCAAGTCAATCACATCATTATTTAATGATGTGATCCCGTTCATCAAATGTCAACTCTTGTCAATGGCTAGGAAACTTAACCATCTTTGATTAACGAGCTAGTCAAGTAGAGGCATACTAGTGACACTCTATTTGTCTATGTATTCACACATGTACTAAGTTTCCGGTTAATACAATTCTAGCATGAATAATAAACATTTATCATGATATAAGTACATATAAATAACAACTTTATTATTGTCTCTAAGGCATATTTCATTCATGAAGTTGAGTCAGACTTAATGCCCGACCACTGCAGAAGATAGAGAGAAAATGGAAGTCATTCCCTATGCTTCAACCATAGGTTCTATCATGTATGCAATGCTGTGTACCAGACCTAATATGTGCCTTGCTATTAGTTTAGCGGGGAGGTACCAAAGTAATCCAGGAGTGGATCACTGGACAGCGGTCAAGAACATCCTGAAATACCTGAAAAGGACTAAGGATATGTTTCTCGTTTATGGAGGTGATAAAGAGCTCATTGTAAATGGTTACGTCGATGCAAGCTTTGACATTGATCCGAAAGAATATAAGCCACAAAACAGATACGTATTTTTATTGAATGGTGGAGCTTTCAGTTGGTACAGTTCTAAGCAGAGCATCGTGGCGGGATCTACGTGTGAAGCGGAATACATAGTTGCTTCGGAAGCAGCAAATGAAGGAGTCTGGATGAAGGAGTTCATATCCGATCTAGGTGTAATACCTAGTGCATCAGGTCCAATGAAAATCTTTTGTGACAATACTGGTGCAATTGCCTTGGCAAAGGAATCCAGATTTCACAAGAGAACCAAGCACATCAAGAGACGCTTCAATTCCATCTGCGATCAAGTCAAGGAGGGAGACATAGAGATTTGCAAGATACATATGGATCTGAATGTTGCAGACCCATTGACTAAGCCTCTCTTGCGATCAAAACATGATCAGCACCAAGACTCCATGGGTGTTAGAATCATTACTATGTAATCTAGATTATTGACTCTAGTGCAAGTGGGAGACTGAAGGAAATATGCCCTAGAGGCAATAATAAAGTTGTTATTTATATTTCCTTATATCATGATAAATGTTTATTATTCATGCTAGAATTTTATTAACCGGAAACTTAGTACATGTGTGGATACATAGACAAACAGAGTGTCCCTAGTATGCCTCTACTTGACTAGCTCATTAATCAAAGATGGTTAAGTTTCCTATCCATAGACATGTGTTGTCATTTGATGAACGGGATCACATCATTAGAGAATGATGTGATGGACAAGACCCATCCGTTAGCTTAGCACTATGATCATTTAGTTTATTGCTATTGATTTCTTCATAACTTATACATGTTCCTATGACTATGAGATTATGCAACTCCCGAATACCGGAGGAACACTTAGTGTGCTATCAAACATCACAACGTAACTGGGTGATTATAAAGATGCTTTACAGGTGTCTCCGGTGGTGTTTGTTGGGTTGGCATAGATCGAGATTAGGATTTGTCACTCCGTGTATCGGAGAGGTATCTCTGGGCCCTCTCGGTAATGCACACAACTATAAGCCTTGCAAGCAATGTGACTAATGAGTTAGTTGCGGGCTGATGCATTACGGCACAAGTAAAGAGACTTGCCGGTAACGAGATTGAACTAGGTATGATGATACCTATGATCGAATCTCGGGCAAGTAACATACCGATGACAAAGGGAATGATGTATGTTGTTATGCGGTTTGACCGATAAAGATCTTCGTAGAATATGTAGGAGCCAATATGAGCATCCAGATTCTGCTATTGGTTATTGACCGGAGATGTGTCTCAGCCATGTCTACATAGTTCTCGAACCCGTAGGGTCCACACGCTTAATGTTCGTTGACGATTTGTATTATGAGTTATGTGATTTGATGTACCGAAGGTTGTTTGGAGTCCCGGATGAGATCATGGACATGACGAGGATTTTCAAAATGGTCGATACATAAAGATTGATATATTGGACCATGTTATTCGGACACCGGAAGTGTTCCGGATAGTTTCGGGTAAAATCGGAGTGTCGAAAGGGTTACCGGAACCCCCCAGGGAAGTAATGGGCCTTAGTGGGCCTTAGGGCAGAGAGAGGGCAGCAGCCAGGAGGTGCCCCCCCCAAGGGGAGTCCGAATAGGACTAGGGGAGGGGGCGTGGCCCCTCTTTCCCTCTCCCTCTCCCTCTCCCTCTCCCTCTCCTTCCTTCTTCTCTTACTTGGACTAGGAAAGGGGGGAACCGATTCCTACTTAAAGTAGGACTCCCCCCTTGGGTGCGCCCCCTAGGTCCGGCCGGCCTCCTCCTCCCCTCCTTTACATACGGGGGAGGGGGCACCCCATAGACACACAAGTTGATCATTAGCCGTGTGCGGTGCCCCCCTCCACAGTTTTACACCTCGGTCATATTGTCGTAGTGCTTAGGTGAAGCCCTACGTCAGTGCTACGTCTTGAGCTTGCGTTGGTTTTCCCCGAAGAGGAAGGGATGATGCAGCAGAGTAGCGTAAGTATCTCCCTCAGTTTTTGAGAACCAAGGTATCAATCCAGTAGGATCCCACGCTCAAGTCCCTCGTACCTGCACAAAGCGATAGCTACTCGCAACCAACACGATTAGGGGTTGTCAAGCCCTTCACCGTCACTTACGAGAGTGAGATCTGATAGATAGAATATTTTTTGGTATTTTTGATATAAAGATGCAAAGTAAAAAGTAAAAGCAAAGTAAATAGCAAAACAATATAAAAGTGATGGAGGTTGATATAATGAGAATAGACCCGGGGGCCATAGGTTTCACTAGTGGCTTCTCTCAAGAGCATAAGTATTCTACGGTGGCTGAACAAATTACTGTTGAGCAATTGATAGAATTGTGCATAATTATGAGAATATCTAGGCATGATCATGTATATAGGCATCACGTCCGTGACAAGTAGATCGAAACGATTCTGTATCTACTACTATTACTCCACTCATCAACCGCTATCCAGCATGCATCTAGAGTATTAAGTTAAAAACAGAGTAACGCCTTAAGCAAGATGACATGATGTAGAGAGATAAATTCATGCAATATGAAATAAACCCCATCTTGTTATCCTCGATGGCAACAATACAATACGTGCCTTGCTGCCCCTTCTGTCACTAGGTAAGGACACCGCAAGATCGAACCCAAAGCTAAGCACTTCTCCCATGGCAAGAACTACCAATCTAGTTGGCCAAACCAAACGGATAATTCAAATAGACTTGCAAAGATAACCAATCATACATAAAAGAATTCACAGAAGATTCAAATATTATTCATAGATAGACTTGATCATAAACCCACAGTTCATCGATCTCAACAAACACACCGCAAAAAGAAGATTACATCGAATAGATCTCCACGAGAGAAGGGGAGAACTTTGTATTGAGATTCAAAGAGAGAGAAGAAGCCATCTAGCTACTAACTATGGACCCGAAGGTCTAAGGTAAACTACTCACACTTCATCGGAGGGGCTAGGATGATGTTGAAGCCCTCCGTGATGACGGCCCTCTTCCGGCGGAGCTCTGAAATAGGCCCCAAGATGGGATCTCGTGGATACAGAAAGTTGCGGCGGTGGAATTAGGTTTTTGGCTCCTGTTCTGATCGTTTGGGGGTACATGTGTATATATAGGAGGAAGGAGTACGTCGGTGGAGCACCGAGGGGCCCACGAGGCAGGGAGGCGCGCCCTAGGGAGGCACGCCCCCCACCCTCGTGACCACCTCTTTGATCCCTTGCAGTAGGGTCAAAGTCTCCTGGATCACGTTCGGTGAGAAAATCACGTTTCCGAAGATTTTATTCCGTTTGGATCCGTTTGATATTCCATTTATCCGAAACACTGAAATAGGCAAAAACAGCAATTCTGGGCTGGGCCTCCGGTTAATAGGTTAGTCCCAAAAATAATATAAAAGTGGAAAATAAAGCCCAATATAGTCCAAAACGGTAGATAATATAGCATGGAGCAATCAAAAATTATAGATACATTGGAGACGCATCAGGCATCCCCAAGCTTAATTCCTGCTCGTCCTCAAGTAGGTAAATGATAAAAAGAGAATTTTTGATGCGGAGTGCTACTTGGCGTAATTTCAATGCAAATCTTCTTAATTGTGATATGAATATTCAGATTAGAAAGATTCAAGATAAAAGTTTATATTGACATAGAAAATAATAATACTTCAAGCATACTAACAAAGCAATTATGTCTTCTCAAAATAACATGGCCAAAGAAAGTTATCCCTACAAAATCATATAGTCTGGCTATGCTCCATCTTCTCCACACAAAGTATTTAAATCATGCACAACCCCGATGACAAGCCAAGCAATTGTTTCATACTCTAACTTTTTCAATCTTCACGCAATACATGAGCGTGAGCCATGGATATAGCACTATAGGTGGAATAGAATGGTGGTTGTGGAGAAGACAAAAAGGAGAAGATAGTCTCACATCAACTAGGTGTATTAACTGGCTATGGAGATGCCCATCAATAGATATCAATGTGAGTGAGTAGGGATTGCCATGCAACGGATGCACTAGAGCTATAAGTATATGAAAGCTCAAAAATAAACTAAGTGGGTGTGCATCCAACTTGCTTGCTCATGAAGACCTAGGGCAATTTTAGGAAGCCCATCATTGGAATATACAAGCCAAGTTCTATAATGAAAAATTCCCACTAGTATATGAAAGTGATAACATGAGAGACTCTCTACTATGAAGATCATGGTGCTACTTTGAAGCACAAGTGTGGTAAAAGGATAGTAACATTGTCCCTTCTCTCTTTTTCACTCATCATTTTTTTGTTTGGGACTTTTCTCTTTTTTTATGGCCTCTTTTTTATTTTTTTATTTTTCGTCCGGAGTCCCATCCTGACTTATGGGGGAATCATAGTCTCCATCATTCTTTCCTCACTGGGACAATGCTCTAATAATGATGATCATCACACTTTTATTTTTCTTATAACTCAATAATTACAACTCGATACTTAGAACAAAATATGACTCTATGTGAATGCATCCGGCGGTGTGCCGGGATATGCAATATGACAATGATGAAGTGTGTCATGATGAACTAGATGGTGGAAAGTTGCATGGCAATATATCTCTGAATGGCTATGGAAATGCCATAATAGGTAGGTATGGTGGCTGCTTTGAGGAAGGTATATGGTAGGTGTATGATACCGGCGAAAGTTGCGCGGTATTAGAGAGGCTAGCAAAGGTGGAAGGGTGAGAGTGCGTATAATCCATGGACTCAACATTAGTCATAAAGAACTCATATACTTATTGCAAAAATCTAGAAGTTTTCAAAGCAAAGTATTACGCACATGCTCCTAGGGGGATAGATTGGTAGGAAAATACCATCGCTCGTCCCCGACCGCCACTCGTAAGGAAGACAATCAATAAATAAATCATGCTCCGACTTCATCACATAACGGTTCACCATACGTGCATGCTACGGGAATCACAAACTTCAACACAAGTATTCTTTAAATTCACAACTACTCAACTAGCATGACTTTAATATTATCACCTCCATAACTCAAAACAATTATCATGCTTCAATCTTTTCTTAGTATTCAACACACTCAAAAGAGAGTTTCACAAATCTTGAATACCAAGCATATTATTATTAGGCAAATTACCATGCTATTAAGAGACTCTCAAATTAATTTAAGTGAAGCATGAGAGATCAATAGTTTCTTTAAAACATATCCACCACCGTGCTCTAAAAGATCTAAGTGAAGCACATAGAGCAAAATTATAACGCTCAAAAGATATAAGTGAAGCACATAGAGCAAAATTATCTAGCTCAAAGGATATAAGTGAAGCGCATAGAGCAAAACTACTTAGCTCAATAGATATAAGTGAAGCACATAGAGCAAAATTATCTAGCTCAAAGGATATAAGTGAAGTACATAGAGCAAAACTACTTAACTCAATAGATATAAGTGAAGCACATAGAGCAAAACTACTTAGCTCAAAAGATATAAGTGAAGCACATAGAGCAAAATTATCTAGTTCAAAGGATATAAGTGAAGCACATAGAGTATTCTATCAGATTTTAATTTATGTATGACTCTCTCAAAAGGTGTGTACAGCAAGTATGATTGTGGCATACTAAAAAACAAAGACACAAATAATACAAGACGCTCCAAGCAAAACACATATCATGTTGGTGAATAAAAATATAGCTCCAAGTAGAATTACCAATGGAAGTGGACGAAAGAGGGATGCCTTCCGGGGGCATCCCCAAGCTTTGAATTTTTTGTGTCCTTGGATTATCTTGGGGGTGCCATGGGAATCCCCAAGATTAGGCTCTTTCCACTCCTTGTCCCATGATCCATCAAAAGAATTCACCCAAAACTTGAAAACTTCACAACACAAAACTCAAAATAGAAAACTCGTGAGCTCCGTTAGCGAAAGAAAACAAAAGACCACTTCAAGGTACTGTAATGAACTCATTCTTTATTTATATTGGTGTTAAACCTACTGTATTCCAACTTCTCTATGTATTATAAACTATATTACTAGCCATAGATTCATCAAAATAAGCAAACAACACACGAAAAACAGAATCTATCAAAAACAGAACAGTCTGTAGTAATATGTAGCTAGCGCAAGATCTGGAACCCCAAAAATTATAAAATAAATTGCTGGACGTGAGGAATTTATCTATTAATCATCTGCAAAAGGAATTAACTAAATAGCACTCTTCAAATAAAAATGACAGAAGTTCTCGTGAGCGCTAAAGTTTCCGTTTTTTACAGCAAGTTCAACAAGACTTTCCCCAAGTCTTCCCAACGGTTCTACTTGGCACAAACACTAATTAAACACAAAAACACAACCAAAACAGAGGCTAAATAATTTATTTATTACTAAACAGGAGCAAAAAGCAAGGAATAAAAATAAAATTGGGTTGCCTCCCAACAAGCGCTATCGTTTAACGCCCCTAGCTAGGCATAACGAGCAAGAATAGATCTAGGTATTGCCATCTTTGGTAGGCAATCCATAAGTGGCTCTCATGATAGTTTCATATGGTAATTTTATTTTATTTCTAGGAAAGTGTTCCATGCCCTTTTTTAATGGAAATTTAAATCTAATATTCCCTTCCTTCATATCAATAATCGCACCAACCGTTCTAAGGAAAGGTCTAACAAGAATAATAGGGCAAGAAGAATTGCAATCTATATCAAGAACAATGAAATCTACGGGCACATAATTCTTATTTGCAAAAATAAGAACATCATTAATCCTTCCCATAGGTTTCTTAATAGTGGAATCCGCAAGATGCAAGTTTAGAGAGCAATCATCAAAGTTACGGAAATCTAGTAAATCACACAAAGTCTTGGGAATAGTAGAGACACTAGCACCCAAATCACACAAATCATATAACTCATGATCTTTAATTTTAATTTTAAAAGTTGGTTCCCACTCATAATAGAGTTTTCTAGGGATAGTAACTTTCAATTCAAGTTTTTCTTCATAAGATTGCATCAAGGCATCAACAATATGTTCGGTGAAGGCTTTATTTCAATTATAAGCATGTGGAGAATTTAGCACAGATTGCAACAAGGAAATACACTTATAGGAATATCCCAACGGATTGATTGGAAAGAATAACTTTGAGGTGGTTTCGTACCCTACCATAATCTCTTCGTTCGTTCTCCGCTATTAGTGACTTTGGAGTGACTCTTTGTTGCATGTTGAGATATAGTTATGTGATCCAATTATGTTAGTATCGTTGAGGGAACTTACACTAGCGAAAGTATGAACCCTAGGCCTTGTTTCAACACATTGCAATACCGTTTACGCTCACTTTTATCATTAGTTACCTTGCTGTTTTTATATTTTCAGATTACAAAAACTATTATCTACTATCAATATAACCCTTGTATCACCATCTCTTCGCCAAACTAGTGCACCTATACAATTTATCGTTGTATTGGGTGTGTTGGGGACACAAGAGACTCTTTGTTATTTGGTTGCAGGGTTGCTTGAGAGAGACCATCTTCATCCTACGCCTCCTACGGATTGATAAACCTTAGGTCATCCACTTGAGGGAAATTTGCTATTGTCCTACAAACCTCTGCACTTGGAGGCCCAACAACGTCTACAAGAAGAAGGTTGTGTAGTAGACATCAAGCTCTTTTCTGGCGCCGTTGCTGGGGAGGTGAGTGCTTGAAGGTATATCTTTAGATCTTGCAATTGAGTCTTTTAATTTCTTGTTTTATCACTAGTTTAGTCTATAAAAGAAAACTATAAAAATGGAATTGAGTTTGGCTCATACGCTTCACCTTTTTAATATCTTTCGTGAGTATGATGGAAAGGATAATTGCGCTCAAGTGCTAGAAGAAGAAATATATAAAATGTTTGGCACTAAATATTTGAATGATGAGCATGATTGCAATGTTTTTAGTATGAATTCCTTGAATATCCATGACGCTAATGATATGCAAAGCCACAAGCTTGGGGAAGCTATGTTTGATGAAGATGATATTTTTTGTCCCCCAAGTTTTGATGAGAAAATTTATTATGATGGAAGCATGCCTCCTATCTATGATGATTATTGTGATGACACGTATGCTTTAAAGAATAATGATAACCATGAAACTTGTCATCTTGATCTTAATTTTCAATCACATGATAGTTATCTTGTTGAGTTTGCTCCCACTATTGTTCATGAGAAGAAATTTGCTTATGTGGAGAGTAATAAAATTTCTATGCTTGTAAATCATGAAAAGAATGCTTTAAGTGCTGGTTATATTGTTGAATTCATTCATGATGCTACTGAAAATTATTATGAGGGAGGAACATATGCTTGTAGGAATTGCAATAATATCAAGTTTCCTCTCTATGTGCTTAAAGTTTTGAAGTTATGCTTGTTTTACCTTCCTATGCAAGTTGATTCTTGTTCCCATAAATTGTTTGCTCACAAAATCCCTATGCATAGGAAGTATGTTAGACTTAAATGTGCTAGTCATATTCTTCATGATGCTCTCTTTATGTTACAATCCTTATCTTTTATATGAGCATCATTGAAATCATCGTGCCTAGCTAGGGGCGTTAAACGATAGCGCTTGTTGGGAGGCAACCCAACTTTATGTTTGTCCCTTGATTTTTGTTCCTGTTTATTAATAAATAATTCATCTAGCCTCTGTTTAAGATGTGGTTTTATGCTTTTAATTAGTGTTTGTGCCAAGTAGACCCGTTGGGAAGACTTGGGGAAAGTCTTGTTGATCTTGCTGTAAAAAACAGAAACTTTAGCGCTCACGAGAATTGCTGCCATTTTTATTTGGAGAGTGATATTTAGTTAATTCTTTTTTCAAATGATTAATAGATAAATTCCTAAGGTCCATAAAGTTATTTGAGAATTTTATGAGTTCCATAAGTATACGTTTGATCCAGATTACTACAGACTGTTCTGTTTTTGACAGATTCTATTTTTCGTGTGTTGTTTGCTTATTTTGATGAATCTATGAGTAGTATCGGAGGGTATGAACCATAGATAAGTTGTAATACAGTAGGTTTAACACCAATATAAATTAAGAATGAGTTCATTACAGTACCTTGAAGTGGTGATTTATTTTCTTATACTAACGGAGCTCACGAGTTTTCTGTTAAGTTTTGTGTTGTGAAGTTTTCAAGTTTTGGGTAAGGATTCGATGGACTATTGAATAAGGAGTGGAAAGATGCTAAGCTTGGGGATGCCCAAGTCACCCCAAGGTAATATTCAAGGATATCCAAGAGCCTAAGCTTGGGGATGCCCTAGAAGGCATCCCCTCTTTCGTCTTCGTTCATCGGTAACTTTACTTGGAGCTATATTTTTATTTACCACATGATATGTGTTTTTCTTGGAGCGTCAATTTTTTTTTTAGGATTTTCTTTCTGTTATTTAGAACAATGTTTTGCATCTTTTATTTCAATAAAAGTGGCATTGATAGCCTTTACTATGCCTATGTTGCAAGTATACATGTTGCTGTTTGAAAACAGAAAGTTTACCACTGTTGCAATAATTCCCTAGGAAATTCAGAATGTGATAAAATGTTGAAACCTTTTGAATATTAAGATCTGATAAATTTACTACAGTGGGAATTTTCTTTCATAATTTTTGGAGCTAGGGAAGTATGGATGTTGCAGCATCCTTTACAGACTATCCTGTTTAGGCAGATTGCTGTTATGTTTGCATTGTTTGCATATGTTTGCTTCTTTAATGATTCTATTTGAGGATAGGACTATTAAATATGCAGAGGCATTTAGTATGCAATGTTGAATATGATGGGGAACGTAGCATAAATTCAAAATTTTCCTACGTGTCACCAAGATCTATCTATGGAGAAATCAGCAACGAGGGGAAGGAGAGTGCATCTACATACCCTTGTAGATCGCTAAGCGGAAGCGTTCAAGAGAACGGGGTTGAAGGAGTCGTACTCGTCGTGATCCAAATCACCGGAGATCCTAGTGCCGAACGGACGGCACCTCCGCGTTCAACACACGTACAGCCCGGTGACGTCTCCCACGCCTTGATCCAGCAAGGAGAGAGGGAGAGGTTGAGGAAGACTCCATCCAGCAGCAGCACAACGGCGTGGTGGTGGTGGAGGAGCGTGGCAATCCAGCAGGGCTTCGCCAAGCACCACGGGAGAGGAGGAGGAGGAGAGGCAGGGCTGCACCAAGAGGGAGAAGTTCTCATGTTTTGGGCTGCTCCACAACCTCCAATATATATAGGGGAAAGGGGGGCTGCGCCCCCTTTAGGGTTTCCCACCCCAAGGGGTGCGGCCATCCCTAGATGGGACTTGGGGGGCGGCCAAGAGTGGGAGAGAGGGGAGGCGCGCCTGGGGTGGGCCTTAGGGCCCATCTGCCCTAGGGTTTGCCCTCTCCCCTCCTAGTTGCGCCTTGGGCAAGGGTGGGAGGCGCACCAGCCCACTCTGGGGCTGGTCCCTTTCCACTCTAGGCCCATGAAAGCCTCCCGGGCCGGTGGCCCCACTTGGTGGACCCCCGGGACCCTCCCGGTGGTCCCGGTACGTTACCTATAAAACCCGAAACTTTTCCGGTGACCAAAACAAGACTTCCCATATATAAATCTTTACCTCCGGACCATTCCGGAACTCCTCGTGACGTCCGGGATCTCATCTGGGACTCCAAACAACATTCGGTAACCACAGACAAACTTCCTTTATAACCCTAGTGTCATCGAACCTTAAGTGTGTAGAGCCTACGGGTTCGGGAGACATGTAGACATGACCGAGACGTTCTCCGGTCAATAACCAACAGCGAGATCTGGATACCCATGTTGGCTCCCACATGTTCCACGATGATCTCATCGGATGAACCACGATGTCAAGGACTCAATCGATCCCGTATACAATTCCCTTTGTCTAACGGTATTGTACTTGCCCGAGATTCGATCGTCGGTATACCGATACCTTGTTCAATCTCGTTACCGGCAAGTCTCTTTACTCGTTCCGTAACACATCATCCCGTGATCAACCCCTTGGTCACATTGTGCACATTATGATGATGTCCTACCGAGTGGGCCCAGAGATACCTCTCCGTTTACACGGAGTGACAAATCCCAGTCTCGATTCGTGCCAACCCAACAGAAACTTTCGGAGATACCTGTAATGCACCTTTATAGCCACCCAGTTACGTTGTGACGTTTGGTACACCCAAAGCATTCCTACGGTATCTGGGAGTTGCACAATCTCATGGTCTAAGGAAAAGATACTTGACATTAGAAAAGCTTTAGCATACGAACTACATGATCTTTGTGCTAGGCTTAGGATTGGGTCTTGTCCATCACATCATTCTCCTAATGATGTGATCCCGTTATCAACGACATCCAATGTCCATAGCCAGGAAATCATGACTATCTGTTGATCACAACGAGCTAGTCAACTAGAGGCTCACTAGGGACATATTGTGGTCTATGTATTCACACGTGTATTACGATTTCCGGATAATACAGTTATAGCATGAATAAAAGACAATTATCATGAACAAGGAAATATAATAATACTTTTATTATTGCCTCTAGGGCATATTTCCAACAGTCTCCCACTTGCACTAGAGTCAATAATCTAGTTCACATCGCCATGTGATTAACACTGACAGGTCACATCGCCATGTGATCAACATCCAAAGAGTTTACTAGTGTCATTAAACTAGTTCACATCATCATGTGATTAAGACTCAATGAGTTCTGGGGTTTGATCATGTTTTGCTTGTGAGAGAGGTTTTAGTCAACGGGTCTGCAACAATCAGATCCGTATGTGCTTTACAAATCTCTATGTCATCTCCTAGATGCAGCTACCACGCTCTATTTGGAGCTATTCCAAATAACTGTTCTACTTGGAGCTATTCTAAATTGTTTCTCCATTATACGTATCCGGTATCTCTACTCAGAGCTATCCGGATAGGTGTTAAGCTTGCATCGTCGTAACTCTTTACGTCGAACTCTTTATCACCTCCATAACCGAGAAAATTCCTTAGTCCATTAGTTACTAAGGATAACTTTGACCGCTGTACTGTGATCTATTCTTGGATCACACTTGTACCCCTTGACTGACTCATGGCAAGGCACACTTCAGGTGCGGTACACAGCATAGCATACTGTAGAGCCTACGTCTAAAGCATAGGGGGCGACCTTCGTCCTTTCTCTCTTTTCTGCCGAGGTCGAGCTTTAAGTCTTAACTTCGTACCTTACAACTCAGGCAAGAACTTCTTCTTTGACTGATCCATCTTGAACACCTTCAAGATCATGTCAAGGTATGTGCTCATTTGAAAGTATTATTAAGCATATTGATCTATCCTAATAGATCTTGATGCTCAATGTTCAAGTAGCTTAATCCAGGTTTTCTATTGAAAAACACCTTTCAAATAACCCTATATGCTTTCTAGAAAAACTACGTCATCTCTGATCTACAATATGTCAACAACATATACTTATCAGAAATTCTATAGTGCTCCCACTCACTTATTTGGAAATACAAGTTTCTCATAAACTTTGTATAAACCAAAATCTTTGATCATCTCATCAAAGCGCACATTCCAACTCCGAGATGCTTACTCCAGTCCTTAGAAGGATTGCTGGAGCTAGCATATATTTTAGCACCCTTAGGATCGACAAAACCTTTCTGATTGTATTACATACAACCTTTCCTTACAAAAACTGGTAAGAAGCTCGTTTTGACATCCATCTGCCAGATTTCATAAATGCAGCTAATGCTAACATGAATCCGACGGACTTAAGCATCGCTACGGATGAGAAAATCTCATCATAGTCAACTCCTTGAACTTGTGAAAAAACTCTTCGCCACAAGTCGAGCTTCATAGACGGTGACATTACCGTCCACGTCCGTCTTCTTCTTAAAGGATCCATTTATCAAATGGCTTGCCGATCATTGGGCAAGTCCACCAAAGTCCATGCTTTGTTCTGATACATGGATCCTATCTCGGAGTTCATGGTTTCTAACCATTTGTCGGAATTTGGGCCCACCATCGCTTCTCCATAACTCGTAGGTTCATTGTTGTCTAGCAACATGACCTTCAAGACAGGATTACTGTACCACTCTGAAGCAGTACACATCCTTGTCACCCTACGAGGTACGGTAGTGACTTGATCCGAAGTTTCATGATCACTATCACAAGCTTCTACTTCAATTGGTGTAGGTACCACAGGAATAACTTCATGTGCCCTGCTACACACTAGTTGAAGTGATGGTTCAATAACCTCATCAAGTCTCCACCATCCTCCCACTCAATTTTTGAGACAAACCTTTCTTCGAGAAAGGACCCGATTTAAAAAACAATCCTGTTGCTTTCGGACCTGAATTAGGAGGTATACCCAACTGTTTTGGGTGTCCTATGAAGATGCATTTTATCCGCTTTGGGTTCGAGCTTATCAACCTGAAACTTTTTCACATAATCGTCGCAGCCCCAAACTTTTAAGAAATGACAACTTAGGTTTCTCCAAACCATAATTCAAACAGTGTCGTCTCAACAGAATTACGTGGTGCCCTATTTAAAGTGAATGTGGTTGTCTCTAATGCCTAACCCATGAACAATAGTGGTAATTCGATAAGAGACATCATGGTACGCACCATATCCAATAGGGTGCAACTATGATGTTCGGACATACCATCACACTAGGTGTTCCAGGCGGTATTAATTGCGAAACAATTTCCACAATGTCTTAATTGTGTGCCAAAACTCGTAACTCAGATATTCATCTCTATGATCATATCATAGACATTTTATCCTCTTGTCACAATGATCTTCTACTTCATTCTGAAATTACTTGAACCATTCAATAATTCAGACTTGTGTTTCATCAAGTAAATATTCTCAACATCTACTCGAATCATCTGTGAAGTAAGAACATAACGATATTCACTGCATGCCTCAGCACTCATTGGACTGCACACATCAAAATATGTTGCTTCCAACAAGTTGCTATCTTGTTCCATTTTACTGAAACCGAGGCTTTTCAGTCATCTTGCCTATGTGGTATGATTTGCATATCTCAAGTGATCCAAAATCAAGTGAGTCCAAACGATCCATCTGCATGGAGTTTCTTCATGCGTATACACCAATAGACATGGTTCGCATGTCTCAAACTTTTCAAAAACGAGTGAGCCCAAAGATCCATCAACATGGAGCTTCTTCATGCGTTTTATACCAATATGACTTACATGGAAGTGCCACAAGTAAGTGGTACCATCATTACTATCTTATATCTTTTGGCATGAAAATGTGTATCACTACGATCGAGATTCAATAAACCATTCAGGTTTAATACTAATCTTGATGGTAGAGGGAGCGTGCGATGTTTGATCACATCAAACTTGGAAACACTTCCAACACATATCGTCAGCTCACCTTTAGCTAGTCTCCGTTTATTCCGTAGCTCTTTTATTTCGAGTTACTAACACTTAGCAACCGAACTGGTATCTCATACCCTTGTGCTACTAGGAGTACTAGTAAAGTACACATTAACATAATGTATATCCAATATACTTCTATCGACCTTGCCAGCCTTCTCATCTACCAAGTATCTAGGGTAATTCTGCTCCGGTGGTTGTTCCCCTTATTCCAGGAGCACTTAGTCTCGGGTTTGGGTTCAACCTTGGGTTTCTTCACTAGAGCAGCAGCTGATTTGCCGTTTCATGAAGTATCCCTTTGTTCCCTTGCCCTTCTTGAAACTAGTGGTTTCACCAACCATCAAAAATTGATGCTCCTTCTTGATTTCTACTTTCGCGGTGTCAAACATCACGAATATCTTCAAGGATCATCATATCTATCCCTGATTTGTTATAGTTCATCACAAAGCTCTAGCAGCTTGGTGGTAATGACTTTGGAGAAACATTACTATCTGGAAGATCAACTCCCACTCGATTCAAGTGATTGTTGCACTCAGACAATCTGAGCACAAGCTCAACAATTGAGCTTTTCTCCCTTAGTTTGCAGGTTAAGAAAATCGTCGGAGGTCTTATACCTCTTGACGTGGGCATGAGCCTGAAATCCCAATTTCAGCCCTCGAAACATCTTATATGTTCCGCGACGTTTCGAGAACGTCTTTGGCGCCTCTACTCTAAACCATTTAACTGAACTATCACGTAGTTATCAAAACATGTATGTCCGATATCCACAAACAACGTTTGGGGTTTAGCACACTGAGCAGTGCATTAAGGACATAAGCTTTCTACTGTCTGCATAATTGCTACTTTCAACTTTCAACTATATTTTCTCTAGGAACATATCTAAAACAGTAGAACTAAAGCGCGAGCTACGACATAATTTGCAAAATCCTTTTTTTTTACTATGTTCAGGATAATTAAGTTCATCTTATGAACTCCCACTCAGATAGACATCCCTCTAGTCATCTAAGTGATTACATGATCCGAGTCAACTAGGCCGTGTCCGATCATCACGTGAGACGGACTAGTCATCATCGGTGAACATCTTCATGTTGATCGTATCTACTATACGACTCATGCTCGACCTTTCGGTCTCTGTGTTCCGAGGCCATGTCTGTACATGCTAGGCTCGTCAAGTTAACCCTAAGTGTTTTCGCTGTGTAAAACTGTCTTACACCCGTTGTATGTGAACGTAAGAATCCATCACACCCGATCATCACGTGGTGCTTAGAAGCGACGAACTGTAGCAACGGTGCACAGTTAGGGGAGAACACTTCTTGAAATTGTTGTAAGGGATCATCTTATTTACTACCGTCGTTCTAAGTAAACAAGATGCATAAACATGATAAACATCACATGCAATCAAATAGTGACATGATATGGCCAATATCATTTTTGCTCCTTTTGATCTCCATCTTCGGGGCTCCATGATCATCATCGTCACCGGCATGACACCATGATCTCCATCATCATGATCTCCATCATCGTGTCTTCATGAAGTTGTCTCGCCAACTATTACTTCTACTACTATGGCTACCGGTTAGCAATAAAGTAAAGTAATTACATGGTGTTGTTCAATGACACGCAGGTCATACAATAAATTTAAGACAACTCCTATGGCTCCTGCCGGTTGTCATACTCATCGACATGCAAGTCGTGAATCCTATTACAAGAACATGATCAATCTCATACATCACATATCATTCATCACATTCTTCTTGGCCATATCACATCACAAAGCATACCCTGCAAAAACAAGTTAGACGTCCTCTAATTGTTGTTTGCATGTTTTATGTGGCTGCTATGGGTTTCTAGCAAGAACGTTTCTTACCTACGCAAAACCACAACGTGATATGCCAATTGCTATTTACCCTTCATAAGGACCCTTTTCATTGAATCCGTTATGACTAAAGTGGGAGAGACTGGCACCCGCTAGCCACCTTATGCACCAAGTGCATGTCAATCGGTGGAACCTGTCTCACGTAAGAGTACGTGTAAGGTCGGTCCGGGCCGCTTCATCCCACAATACCGTCGAAACAAGATTGGACTAGTAACGGTAAGCATATTGAACAAAATCAACGTCCACAACTACTTTGTGTTCTACTCGTGCAAAGAATCTACGCAATCGACCTAGCTCATGATGCCACTGTTGGGTAACGTAGCATAAATTCAAAATTTTCCTACGTGTCACCAAGATCTATCTATGGAGAAACCAGAAATGAGGGGAAGGAGAGTGCATCTACATACCCTTGTAGATCGCTAAGCGGAAGCGTTCAAGAGAACGGGGTTGAAGGAGTCGTACTCGTCGTGATCCAAATCACCGGAGATCCTAGTGCCGAACGGACGGCACCTCCGCGTTCAACACACGTACAGCCCGATGACGTCTCCCATGCCTTGATCCAGCAAGGAGAGAGGGAGAGGTTGAGGAAGACTCCATCCAGCAGCAGCACAACGGCGTGGTGGTGGTGGAGGAGCGTGGCAATCCAGCAGGGCTTCGCCAAGCACCACGGGAGAGGAGGAGGAGAGGCAGGTCTGCACCAAGAGGGAGAAGTTCCCATGTATTGGGCTGCTCCACAACCTCCAATATATATAGGGGAAAGGGGGGCTGCGCCCCCTTTAGGGTTTCCCACCCCAAGGGGTGCGGCCAGCCCTAGATGGGACTTGGGGGGTGGCCAAGAGGGGGAGAGAGGGGAGGCGCGCCTGGGGTGGGCCTTAGGGCCCATCTGCCCTAGGGTTTGCCCTCTCCCCTCCTAGTTGCACCTTGGGCAAGGGTGGGAGGCGCACCAGCCCACTCTGGGGCTGGTCCCTTTCCACTCTAGGCCCATGCAAGCCTCCCGGGCCGGTGGCCCCACTTGGTGGACCCCCGGGACCCTCCCGGTGGTCCCGGTACGTTACCGATAAAACCCAAAACTTTTCCGGTGACCAAAACAGGACTTCCCATATATAAATCTTTACCTCCGGACCATTCCGGAACTCCTCGTGACGTCCGGGATCTCATCCGGGACTCCGAACAACATTTGGTAACCACATAAAAACTTCCTTTATAACCCTAGCATCATCGAACCTTAAGTGTGTAGACCCTACGGGTTCGGGAGACATGTAGACATGACCGAGACGTTCTCCGGTCAATAACCAACAGCGGGATCTGGATACCCATGTTGGCTCCCACATGTTCCACGATGATCTCATCGGATGAACCATGATGTCAAGGACTCAATCGATCCCGTATACAATTCCCTTTGTCTAACGGTATTGTACTTGCCCGAGATTCGATCGTCGGTATACCGATACCTTGTTCAATCTCGTTACCGGCAAGTCTCTTTACTCGTTCCGTAACACATCATCCCGTGATCAACCCCTTGGTCACATTGTGCACATTATGATGATGTCCTACCGAGTGGGCCCAGAGATACCTCTCCGTTTACACGGAGTGACAAATCCCAGTCTCGATTCGTGCCAACCCAACAGACACTTTCGGAGATACCTGTAATGCACCTTTATAGCCACCCAGTTACGTTGTGACGTTTGGTACACCCAAAGCATTCCTGCGGTATCCGGGAGTTGCACAATCTCATGGTCTAAGGAAAAGATACTTGACATTAGAAAAGCTTTAGCATACGAACTACACGATCTTTGTGCTAGGCTTAGGATTGGGTCTTGTCCATCACATCATTCTCCTAATGATGTGATCCCGTTATCAACGACATCCAATGTCCATAGCCAGGAAATCATGACTATCTATTGATCACAACGAGCTAGTCAACTAGAGGCTCACTAGGGACATATTGTGGTCTATGTATTCACACATGTATTACGATTTCCGGATAATACAGTTATAGCATGAATAAAAGACAATTATCATGAACAAGGAAATATAATAATACTTTTATTATTGCCTCTAGGGCATATTTCCAACAGAATAATAATTTTAGTGATTTTATACAGTAGAGTATGACAAGTTTTTGGCAATGGTTTATACTAACTTATCTCACGAGTCCTTGTTGAGTTTTGTGTGGATGAAGCTTTTGAGATTTAGGGAGACCGTGATATGAGAGGAATTAAGGAGACACAAAATCTCAAGCTTGGGGATGCCCAAGGAATCCCAAGATAATATTTGAAGAAGTCTCAAGCGTCTAAGCTTGGGGATGCCCCGGTTGGCATCCCACCTTTCTTCTTCAACAACTATCGGTTAGTTTCGGTTGATCCTAAGTTTTTGCTTCTTCACATGATGTTTGCCATTCTTAGAATGTCATTTTATTTTGCTTTGCTTGCTGTTTGAATAAAATACCAAGATCTGAAATTCTTAAATGTTATATGGTCTTCACATAGTTGCATAATTATTCGACTACTCATTGATCTTCGCTTATATCTTTCGGAGTAGTTTGTCATTTGCTCTAGTGCTTCACTTATATCTTTTAGGGCATGGTGGTAGTTTTATTTTAAAGAAATAGGTGAACTCTCACGCTTCAATTATATTATTTTGATAGTCTTAAATAGCATGGTAATTTTCTTAAAGTCCTAATATGTAGGTATTCAAGAATAATAAAATTCTCTTATGAGTGTGTTGAATACTATGAGAAGTTTGATACTTGATAATTGTTTTGAGATATGGAGATGGTGATATTAGAGTCATGCTAGTTGAGTGGTTATGAATTTGAGAAATAATTGTGTCGAAGTTTGTGATTCCCGCGGCACGCATGTATGGTGAACCGTTATGTGATGAAGTCGGAGCATGATTTATTTATTGATTGCCTTCCTTACAAGTGGCGGTCGGGGACGAGCGATGGTCTTTTCCTACCAATCTATCCCCCTAGGAGCATGCACGTAATACTTTGCTTTGATAACTTGTAGATTTTTGCAATAAGTATATGAGTTCTTTATGACTAATGTTGAGTCCATGGATTATAGGCACTCTCACCCTTCCACCTTTGCTAGCCTCTCTAGTACCGCGCACCTTTCACCGGTATCATACACCCACCATATACCTTCCTCAAAACAGCCACCATACCTACCTATTATGGCATTTCCATAGCCATTCTGAGATATATTGCCATGCAACTTTCCACCGTTCCATTTATTATGACATGCTTCATCATTGTCATATTGCTTAGCATGATCATGTAGTTGACATTGTATTTGTGGCAAAGCCACCGTTCATAATTCTTTCATACATGTCACTCATGCATCATTGCACATCCCGGTACACCGCCGGAGGCATTCATATAGAGTCATATCTTGTTCTAAGTATCGAGTTGTAATTCTTGAGTTGTAAGTAAATAAAAGTGTGATGATTATCATTATTAGAGCATTGTCCCAGTGAGGAAAGGATGATGGAGACTATGATTCCCCCACAAGTCGGGATGAGACTCCGGACAAAAAATAAATAAAAGAGGCCAAAGAAGCCCAAATAAAAAAAGAGAAAGAAAAGAGGCCATAAAAAAGAGAAAAGGCCCAAATAAAAAAATAAAAAATGAGAGAAAAAGAGAGAAGGTACAATGTTACTATCCTTTTACCACACTTGTGCTTCAAAGTAGCACCATGATCTTCATAGTAGAGAGTCTCTCATGTTATCACTTTCATATACTGGTGGGAATCTTTCATTATAGAACTTGGCTTGTATATTCCAATGATGGACTTCCTCAAAATGCCCTAGGTCTTCGTGAGCAAGCAAGTTGGATGCACACCCACTTAGTTTCTTTTTGAGCTTTCATATACTTATATCTCTAGTGCATCCGTTGCATGGCAATCCCTACTCACTCACATTGATATCTATTGATGGGCATCTCCATAGCCCGTTGATACGCCTAGTCGATGTGAGACTATCTTCTCCCTTTTTGTCTTCTCCACAACCACCATCCTATTCCACCTATAGTGCTATGTCCATGGCTCACGCTCATGTATTGCGTGAAGATTGAAAAAGTTTGAGAACATCAAAAGTATGAAACAATTGCTTGGCTTGTCATCGGGGTTGTGCATGATTTAAATATTTTGTCTGGTGAAGATAGAGCATAGCCAGACTATATGATTTTGTAGAGATAGCTTTCTTTGGCCATGTTATTTTGAGAAGACATAATTGCTTAGTTAGTATGCTTGAAGTATTATCATTTTTATGTCAATATGAACTTTTGTCTTGAATCTTATGGATCTGAATATTCATACCACAATTAAGAAGAATCACATTGAAATTATGCCAAGTAGCACTCCGCCTCAAAAATTCTGTTTTTATCATTTACCTACTCGAGGACGGGCAGGAATTAAGCTTGGGGATGCTGATACGTCTCCAACGTATCTATAATTTTTGATTGCTCCATGCTATATTATCTACTGTTTTGGATGTTTATGGGCTTTATTATACACTTTTATATCATTTTCTGGGACTAACCTATTAACCCAGAGCCCAGTGCCAGTTTCTGTTTTTACCTTGTTTTAGGATTTCGAAGAAAAGGAAAATCAAACGGAGTCCAATTGACCTGAAACTTCACGGAACTTATTTTTGGATCAGAAGAAGCCCAGAAGACTTGGAGTGCACGTCAGGGGACCTTCGAGGAGGCCACGAGGTAGGGGGCGCGCCGACCCCCCTAGGGCGCGCCCTCCACCCTCGTGGGCCCCTCGTGGCCCCCCTGATGTACTTTTTCCACCTCTATATCTCCATATACCCTAAAAACATTGGGGAGCACAATAGGTCGGGAGTTCCGCCGCCAGAAGCCTCTGTAGCCACCGAAAGCCAATCTAGACCCGTTCCGGCACCCTTCCGGAGGGGGAAACCCCTCTCCGGTGGCCATCTTCATCATCCCGGTGCTCTCCATGACGAGGAGGGAGTAGTTCTCCCTCGGGGCTGAGGGTATGTACCACTAGCTATGTGTTTGATCTCTCTCTCGTGTTCTTGAGGTGATACAATCTTGATGTATCGCGAGCTTTGCTATTATATTTGGATCCTATGATGTTTCTTCCCCCCTCTACTCTCTTGTAATGAATTGAGTTTCCCCTTCGAAGTAATCTTATCGGATTGAGTCTTTAAAGATTTGAGAACACTTGATGTATGTCTTGCCGTGGATATCTGTGGTGACAATGGATACCACGTGATTCACTTGATGTATGTTTTGGTGATCAACTTGCGGGTTTCGCCCATGAACCTATGCATAGGGGTTGGCACACGTTTTCGTCGTGATTCTCCGGTAGAAACTTTTGGGCACTCTTTGAGGTTCTATGTGTTGGTTGAATAGATGAATCTGAGATTGTGTGATGCATATCGTATAATCATACCCACGGATACTTGGGGTGACATTGGAGTATCTAGGTGACATTAGGGTTTTGGTTGATTTGTGTCTTAAGGTGTTATTCTAGTACGAACTCTAGGGCTGTTTGTGACACTTATAGGAATAGCCCAACGGATTGATTGGAAAGAATAACTTTGAGGTGGTTTCGTACCCTACCATAATCTCTTCGTTCGTTCTCCGCTATTAGTGATTTTGGAGTGACTCTTTGTTGCATGTTGAGATATAGTTATGTGATCCAATTATGTTAGTATCGTTGAGGGAACTTACACTAGCGAAAGTATGAACCCTAGGCCTTGTTTCAACACATTGCAATACCGTTTACGCTCACTTTTATCATTAGTTACCTTGCTGTTTTTATATTTTCAGATTACAAAAACTATTATCTACTATCGATATAACCCTTGTATCACCATCTCTTCGCTGAACTAGTGCACCTATACAATTTACCATTGTATTGGGTGTGTTGGGGACACAAGAGACTCTTTGTTATTTGGTTGCAGGGTTGCTTGAGAGAGACCATCTTCATCCTACGCCTCCTACGGATTGATAAACCTTAGGTCATCCACTTGAGGGAAATTTGCTATTGTCCTACAAACCTCTCCACTTGGAGGCCCAACAACGTCTACAAGAAGAAGGTTGTGTAGTAGACATCAAGCTCTTTTCTGGCGCCGTTGCTGGGGAGGTGAGTGCTTGAAGGTATATCTTTAGATCTTGCAATCGAGTCTTTTAATTTCTTGTTTTATCACTAGTTTAGTCTATAAAAGAAAACTATAAAAAATGGAATTGAGTTTGGCTCATACGCTTCACCTTTTTAATATCTTTCGTGAGTATGATGGAAAGGATAATTGTGCCCAAGTGCTAGAATAAGAAATCTATAACATGTTTGGCACTAAATATTTGAATGATGAGCATGATTGCAATGTTTTTAGTATGAATTCCTTGAATATCCATGATGCTAATGATATGCAAAGCCACAAGCTTGGGGAAGCTATGTTTGATGAAGATGATATTTTTTGTCCCCCAAGTTTTGATGAGAAAATTTATTATGATGGAAGCATGCCTCCTATCTATTATGATTATTGTGATGACACGTATGCTTTAAAGAATAATGATAACCATGAAACTTGTCATCTTGATCTTAATTTTCAATCACATGATAGTTATCTTGTTAAGTTTGCTCCCACTATTGTTCATGAGAAGAAATTTGCTTATGTGGAGAGTAATAAAATTTCTATGCTTGTAGATCATGAAAAGAATGCTTTAAGTGCTGGTTATATTGTTGAATTCATTCATGATGCTACTGAAAATTATTATGAGGGAGGAACATATGCTTGTAGGAATTGCAATAATATCAAGTTTCCTCTCTATGTGCTTAAAGTTTTGAAGTTATGCTTGTTTTACCTTCCTATGCAAGTTAATTCTTGTTCCCATAAATTGTTTGCTCACAAAATCCCTATGCATAGGAAGTATGTTAGACTTAAATGTGCTAGTCATATTCTTCATGATGCTCTCTTTATGTTACAATCCTTATCTTTTATATGAGCATCATTGAAATCATCGTGCCTAGCTAGGGGCGTTAAACGATAGCGCTTGTTGGGAGGCAACCCAACTTTATGTTTGTCCCTTGATTTTTGTTCCTGTTTATTAATAAATAATTCATCTAGCCTCTGTTTAAGATGTGGTTTTATGCTTTTAATTAGTGTTTGTGCCAAGTAGAACCGTTGGGAAGACTTGGGGAAAGTCTTGTTGATCTTGCTGTAAAAAACAGAAACTTTAGCGCTCACGAGAATTGCTGCCATTTTTATTTGGAGAGTGATATTTAGTTAATTATTTTTCCAAATGATTAATAGATAAATTCCTAAGGTCCATAAATTTATTTGAGAATTTTATGAGTTCCATAAGTATACGTTTGATCCAGATTACTACAGACTGTTCTGTTTTTGACAGATTCTGTTTTTTGTGTGTTGTTTGCTTATTTTGATGAATCTATGAGTAGTATCGGAGGGTATGAACCATAGATAAGTTGTAATACAGTAGGTTTAACACCAATATAAATTAATAATGAGTTCATTATAGTACCTTGAAGTGGTGATTTATTTTCTTATACTAACGGAGCTCACGAGTTTTCTGTTAAGTTTTGTGTTGTGAAGTTTTCAAGTTTTGGGTAAGGATTCGATGGACTATTGAATAAGGAGTGGAAAGATGCTAAGCTTGGGGATGACCAATTCAACCCAAGGTAATATTCAAGGATATCCAAGAGCCTAATCTTGGGGATGCCCCAGAAGGCATCCCCTCTTTCGTCTTTGTTCATCGGTAACTTTACTTGGAGCTATATTTTTATTTACCACATGATATGTCTTTTTCTTGGAGCGTCAATTTATTTTTTTAGGATTTTCTTTCTGTTATTTAGAACAATGTTTTGCATCTTTTATTTCAATAAAAGTGGCATTGATAGCCTTTACTATGCCTATGTTGCAAGTATACATGTTGCTGTTTGAAAACAGAAAGTTTACCACTGTTGCAATAATTCCCTAGGAAATTAAGAATGTGATAAAATGTTGAAACCTTTTGAATACTAAGATCTGATAAATTTACTACAGTGGGAATTTTCTTTCATAATTTTTGGAGCTAGGGAAGTATGGATGTTGCAGCATTCTTTACAGACTATCCTGTTTAGGCAGATTGCTGTTATGTTTGCATTGTTTGCATATGTTTGCTTCTTTAATGATTCTATTTGAGGATAGGACTATTAAATATGCAGAGGCATTTAGTATGCAATGTTGAATAATAATTTTAGTGATTTGCTACAGTAGAGTATGATAAGGTTTTGGCAATGGTTTATACTAACTTATCTCACGAGTCCTTGTTGAGTTTTGTGTGGAGGAAGCTTTTGAGATTTAGGGAGACCGTGATATGAGAGGAATTAAGGAGACACAAAATCTCAAGCTTGGGGATGCCCAAGGAATCCCAAGATAATATTTGAAGAAGTCTCAAGCGTCTAAGCTTGGGGATGCCCCGGTTGGCATCCCACCTTTCTTCTTCAACAACTATCGGTTAGTTTCGGTTGATCCTAAGTTTTTGCTTCTTCACATGATGTTTGCAATTCTTAGAATGTCATTTTATTTTGCTTTGCTTGCTGTTTGAATAAAATACCAAGATCTGAAATTCTTAAATGTTATATGGTCTTCACATAGTTGCATAATTATTCGACTACTCATTGATCTTCGCTTATATCTTTCGGAGTAGTTTGTCATTTGCTCTAGTGCTTCACTTATATCTTTTAGGGCATGGTGGTAGTTTTATTTTAAAGAAATAGATGAACTCTCACGCTTCAATTATATTATTTTGATAGTCTTAAATAGCATGGTAATTTTCTTAAAGTCCTAATATGTAGGTATTCAAGAATAATAAAATTCTCTTATGAGTGTGTTGAATACTATGAGAAGTTTGATACTTGATAATTGTTTTGAGATATGGATATGGTGATATTAGAGTCATGCTAGTTGAGTGGTTATGAATTTGAGAAATAATTGTGTCGAAGTTTGTGATTCCCGCGGCACGCATGTATGGTGAACCATTATGTGATGAAGTCGGAGCATGATTTATTTATTGATTGCCTTCCTTACAAGTGGCGGTCGGGGACGAGCGATGGTCTTTTCCTACCAATCTATCCCCCTAGGAGCATGCACGTAATACTTTGCTTTGATAACTTGTAGATTTTTGCAATAAGTATATGAGTTCTTTATGACTAATGTTGAGTCCATGGATTATAGGCACTCTCACCCTTCCACCTTTGCTAGCCTCTCTAGTACCGCGCACCTTTCACCGGTATCATACACCCACCATATACCTTCCTCAAAACAGCCACCATACCTACCTATTATGGCATTTCCATAGCCATTCTGAGATATATTGCCATGCAACTTTCCACCGTTCCATTTATTATGACATGCTTCATCATTGTCATATTGCTTAGCATGATCATGTAGTTGACATTGTATTTGTGGCAAAGCCACCGTTCATAATTCTTTCATACATGTCACTCATGCATCATTGCACATCCCGGTACACCGCCGGAGGCATTCATATAGAGTCATATCTTGTTCTAAGTATCGAGTTGTAATTCTTGAGTTGTAAGTAAATAAAAGTGTGATGATTATCATTATTAGAGCATTGTCCCAGTGAGGAAAGGATGATGGAGACTATGATTCCCCCACAAGTCGGGATGAGACTCCGGACAAAAAATAAATAAAAGAGGCCAAAGAAGCCCAAATAAAAAAAGAGAAAGAAAAGAGGCCATAAAAAAGAGAAAAGGCCCAAATAAAAAAATAAAAAATGAGAGAAAAAGAGAGAAGGTACAATGTTACTATCCTTTTACCACACTTGTGCTTCAAAGTAGCACCATGATCTTCATAGTAGAGAGTCTCTCATGTTATCACTTTCATATACTGGTGGGAATCTTTCATTATAGAACTTGGCTTGTATATTCCAATGATGGACTTCCTCAAAATGCCCTAGGTCTTCGTGAGCAAGCAAGTTGGATGCACACCCACTTAGTTTCTTTTTGAGCTTTCATATACTTATATCTCTAGTGCATCCGTTGCATGGCAATCCCTACTCACTCACATTGATATCTATTGATGGGCATCTCCATAGCCCGTTGATACGCCTAGTCGATGTGAGACTATCTTCTCCCTTTTTGTCTTCTCCACAACCACCATCCTATTCCACCTATAGTGCTATGTCCATGGCTCACGCTCATGTATTGCGTGAAGATTGAAAAAGTTTGAGAACATCAAAAGTATGAAACAATTGCTTGGCTTGTCATCGGGGTTGTGCATGATTTAAATATTTTGTCTGGTGAAGATAGAGCATAGCCAGACTATATGATTTTGTAGGGATAGCTTTCTTTGGCCATGTTATTTTGAGAAGACATAATTGCTTAGTTAGTATGCTTGAAGTATTATCATTTTTATATCAATATGAACTTTTGTCTTGAATCTTATGGATCTGAATATTCATACCACAATTAAGAAGAATCACATTGAAATTATGCCAAGTAGCACTCCGCCTCAAAAATTCTGTTTTTATCATTTACCTACTCGAGGACGGGCAGGAATTAAGCTTGGGGATGCTGATACGTCTCCAACGTATCTATAATTTTTGATTGCTCCATGCTATATTATCTACTGTTTTGGATGTTTATGGGCTTTATTATACACTTTTATATCATTTTCTGGGACTAACCTATTAACCCAGAGCCCAGTGCCAGTTTCTGTTTTACCTTGTTTTAGGATTTCGAAGAAAAGGAAAATCAAACGGACTCCAATTGACCTGAAACTTCACGGAACTTATTTTTGGATCAGAAGAAGCCCAGAAGACTTGGAGTGCACGTCAGGGGACCTTCGAGGAGGCCACGAGGTAGGGGGCGCGCCCACCCCCCTAGGGCGCGCCCTCCACCCTCGTGGGCCCCTCGTGGCCCCCCTGACGTACTTCTTCCACCTATATATCTCCATATACCCTAAAAACATTGGGGAGCACAATAGGTCGGGAGTTCTGCCGCCAGAAGCCTTCGTAGCCACCGAAAGCCAATCTAGACCCGTTCCGGCACCCTGCCGGAGGGGGAAACCCCTCTCCGGTGGCCATCTTCATCATCCCGGTGCTCTCCATGACGAGGAGGGAGTAGTTCTCCCTCGGGGCTGAGGGTATGTACCAGTAGCTATGTGTTTGATCTCTCTCTCGTGTTCTTGAGGTGATACAATCTTGATGTATCGCGAGCTTTGCTATTATATTTGGATCCTATGATGTTTCTTCCCCCCTCTACTCTCTTGTAATGAATTGAGTTTCCCCTTCGAAGTAATCTTATCGGATTGAGTCTTTAAAGATTTGAGAACACTTGATGTATGTCTTGCCGTGTGTCGGTGTACTAGAATAGGGGTACCCTAGTACCCCGAACTTGTGCACGGGCAGTTGCAGCACCCCGCGGCAAGGCTTGCCGAGCGAACACCAAGATCCTCCAAGGTTCCCTTGAAGCCATTCAAGAACAAATTATTTTAAGCTCAAGAGACAAGGCCCCGGCAAGAGGAGCTTGCCGGGAAGGCCAACCGAGGCACTCCAAAGAACTTGCCGCGACGCGCCACGCGCTCCGGCAAGGCAACAAGGCCCCGGCAAGAGGAGCTTGCCGGGAAGACCAAACAAGGTACCTCGAGGCCCGGTGAGCGACAAGTTTACGGACCCGACAAGATAACAACAGCGGCAAGGCGCTTGCCGCGGCAGGCGGCCACTCTGCGCCCACGCTCCAGCGCATCCACCAACGTGTCGCTCTGGGGGCCTCTCCAGGCGCGCGTGGCGGGAGGCTATGCAGCCAGCGGTGCGCAGTGGCATGCGAAGCTGACAAGATCGCCGTCGTGGCGAACAGTGGCACCCCTAACGGTCCTTTTCTGCACTGTTTGGGCGACTCAGACGGGCCTTTAATGCCCTTGTCCCCTGCCGTCAGGGTTAGGTAGGGTGCACTGTACAAGTAACTGTACCAACCACCTCACTTTTTACATTTGTACCCTTCTCTGCGTTGCCACCTGTCGGTGACCCCTTTGGCATATAAAAGGAGGCCCATGCGCAACGTAGAGGGGGTTCGGTTCGTTTCAACTCATTCGTAACCCAGAAAGACACTACGCTCTCTCTAGAGCAAGAACAGAATAGAACCAGACAAGCAGCAGTAGGAGTGTTATCTCTCCGGAGAGCTCCGAAGCTGGGTAAATTGCTCGTGTGCTTCGCCTCGATCTGCTCTTCGTGCGATCTCCGCCCCCTTCCGAACCGAAAGGGGCCCGGTCCGCCGGCCCCATAGGTGTTCGAGGATCAGTTTCCCCGACATCTTTGGCGCGCCAGGTAGGGGACGTCGAGATTGTGTGAACCTGATCCGGCGCTCACACGAGCTAGATCTTCATTCCCTTCATCAACATGCCACCGAAGAAGAAGACTTCGGCGGCAGCCGCTCCGTCCATGTCACTTCCACCACCGTTGGAGCAAACGGGTGGTGGAATGGACGTCAGCGGAAGAATGGACGTCAACGAGGAGGCTCATGATGCCGCCAGGTCCAAAGACAAAGCTGCACAAACCTCGGCGACTGTACATGTTCCGCGCCACTCTCAGGAGGCGCAAGATCAACAGCGTCATGGCACTCGCAGTGCCATACGCGTGATAGGCCAAGACCAAGCTGGTGGATCTCGGGGCGCTCAAGACCAGCATGCACGCCAGCATGTTGGCGCGAGCGGGGCACGGACGCCTGGATGGGATACTGCTCCTTCTAACATAGTTAGAAGTTCGAGCACGTCCCGCTCCTCGCGCCGTCCGCCCCTGCCACCCACCACTCCAGCAGAAGCTTTGGTGCGAGCTCAACTTCTCCTAGATTACCCTCCGACGTCAGACAAGATCGACGAATGGAGGGCCACGATTCAGAGTCTCATCGGCTACGCCAACGGCGACACTCCACGGCGGCCGAGCGCGTCGCCGCCGCGGCAGGGTTGCCGGGCGCGAGCCGGTGGCGACAAAACGGGTGGAGGTGCAACTACCATGCAATCACCGTCCCGAAGGCCAAGATCGCCGACTCGCCGGATCCACCTCGACAGCGACTCTACTGCATCGTCGGATCCATGAGCTCATCGCGATCAACGCCAAGTCCTTCATGATCGGCAACAAGAAGACGCTCGAACTCGCATCGAGCGCCAAAGAGAAGCGCGACGTCAATCCGACAAGCGCGCTGGGCCCTCTGATGACATGCATGCGCCAGGGGAACCAGGCGATCTGCCGTATGCGGTAGGTTGCCCTGCATTCACTCGTGAGCTGCGGCAAGTCTAGTGGCCCAGCACGAAAAACTTCAAGCCAGACGTACCGGAGAAGTACGATGGCAAGACGCATCCGTCAGAGTTCCTCAGCATCTACACCATCACGGTGCAGGCTGCCGGGGGACGGGATGACAAGATCCTTGCCAACTACTTCCCGCTGGTGCTCAAGCCCAACGTCAGATCTTGGCTCATGCACTTGCCGGACAACTCAATATCCTCTTGGGCTGATCTGTGCCATCAATTCGTCGGCGCCTTCACAGGCGGACACAAGCCTCATGGCCAGGAGAGTGATCTTCATCTGCTCGCCCAGAAGGAAGGAGAGCCCCTGCGCAAGTACATTCAGAGATTCAGCAGTGTGCAGCACAACATCCCAGACGTCCACCCTGCCGCGGTGATCAGTGCGTTCCATCAGAACGTGCGGAACCGCATGATGCGGGAGGAAATGGCGATGTGCAAGATCAGGGACGTCAGTGAGCTATATGCACTGGCCGACAAGTGTGCACGTGCTGAGGAAGGGAGGAGACTCCCCGGAGAGAATGTAGGAGCGGGAGGATCTGACAGTGAGGATGCTACCCCGCCAAGGAAAAACCGGCGGCGGAACAACAGAAGGAGGAAAGGCAAAGAGGTGCTAGTTGTTGAGCAGTCCGGCAATGGTGGTGGCGCCAAGGAAGCCAAAGCTGGTGACTCCGGCAAGGAGGTTGCCGCGGAGGTGGCGGTCGCCGACAAGCAGGACGGCACCAACAAGCAGTATTGCAAGATCCACCGCACCAAGGGCCATGATCTCCAGAACTGTAAGAAAGTCGAGCAGCTTGTTGAGCAACAGAAAGCTGAATACGAGCGGCGCGACAAGGAGAAGGCCCAGGAAGGTGCTGGGGGGTCCGGCAAGAAACGTCCCGGCTGAGGAGGACACCGCGGCAAGGCCAAGCAGCGGCAAGGAGACAGACCTCCCCGCGGCCGCGACAAGGATGAAGATGACAACGACGATGAAGACCTGGATGACGAGGAGACTGATGAGTAGGAGTTTCAGAAAGCCACAGAGGTCCTGTGCGTTGACGGTGGTGCTTCTCTGCATGCCTCGCACCGTCAGCTCAAGCAGTGGGTGCGGGAAGTTAATGCAACAGAACCACCCATCGAGTCACGCAAGCCTCTGAAATGGTCCAGCACGCCTATCATCTTTGATAATGAGGACCACCCGGATTGCATAACTGCGGTCGGGTGCTTGCCGATGTTGGTTTCACCAACAATCCGCAACGTCAAGGTCACTAAGATGCTAGTTGACGGCGGGGCCAGCTTGAACCTGATCTCCTCCGCGGTGCTCCAGAAACTCCAGATCCCCGACAGCGAGCTCGAAGAGACCGGTACATTTGAAGGAATCAACCCGGGAAGGAGCAAGCCGAAGGGAAAGATCACGTTGCCGGTAACATTTGGCAGCGAACTGAACTTCAGGACTGAGAGGGTCACATTCGATGTAGCCGACTTTCCATTACCTTAGAATGGAATCCTTGGCCGTCCGGCACTCGCCAAGTTCATGGCAGCCTCTCACTATGCGTACAACGTACTGAAAATGCCAGGCCCGATAAGTGTCATCTCTGTCCCTGGCGACAAGAAGGATGCTCTTATCTGTGCCGACAAGATCTACTAGGAAGCAGCAGCCGCAGCAGAACGCAAGACACTTGCCGCTGAAGCTCCCGGGAGGAAGAAGAAGACCAAGTCCGGCAAGAGCTCTGATGCCCACTCCGGCAAGCGCACCTCTTCGGAGTGCTGCGCTACCATCGAGGACGCACCATCGAGCTCCACCGGCAAGTGTAAGAAGGCAATGACAGCTCCACCTGAGACCAAGAAGGTGTCCGCCAAGGAGGATGGCGCTGGTGGTACCTTCACCATCAGCGCCACTCTTGACCCCAAATAGGAAAGCACGCTCGTTGCTTTCCTGCGGGCGAATGTTGACGTGTTTGCATGGCAACCGTCTGATATCCCCGGTGTTCCCAGGAAAGTAATTGAGCACCACCTTGCCGTCGGTCCTCATGCGCGGCCCGTCAAGCAGAGAGTCAGGAAGCAGGCAGTGGAGCGCCAAGAATTCATCGCAGAAGAAATCAAGAAGTTGGAAGCAGAAAGCCTTGTCAGAGGAGTGCTCCATCCCACGTGGTTGGCCAATCCTGTTGTTGTGCGCAAGGCTAACGGGAAATGGAGACTTTGTATTGACTTCACTGATGTTAATAAAGCTTGTCCCAAAGACCCATTTCCCTTGCCGCGCATTGACCAGATTGTTGACTCCACAGCCGGATGTGATTTGCTTTCATTTCTTGATGCATACTTAGGATACCATCAGATCTTCATGGCAGAAGAGGATGAAGAGAAAACCGCATTTATCACCCCGTGTGGCACGTACTGCTTCGTACGGGGGCCTTTCGGTCTGAAGAATGCTGGTTCAACATTCGCAAGGGTAGTCCACCATGCTTTTGAGCCACAAATGCACAGAAATGTGGAAGCTTACATGGATGACATAGTGGTCAAGAGCAAGAACAGGGCGACCCTGATTCAAGATTTAGACGAGACATTTGCAAATCTGCGCAAGATCAACCTCAAGTTTAACCCCGAGAAGTGCGTGTTTGGAGTCCCTTCCGGCAAGCTTCTCGGGTTCTTCGTGTCTCAGCGGGGAATTGAAGCCAATCTCGACAAGATCAAGGCCATTGAGCAGATCGAAGCACCAAAGCGCGTCAAGGATGTACGAAGGCTTGCCGGTTGCGTGGCTGCTCTCAGCAGGTTTATCTCTAGATCTGCTGAGCGTGCCCTGCCATTTTTCAAAATTTTGAAAAAGGCAGGTCCAATGAAATGGACTCCGGAGGCAGAGGCTGCGCTGCAAGACTTGAAGAGATACCTGTCCTCCATTCCAATACTTGTCGCACCTAAGCCGCAAGAGAAGTTGCTGCTGTATATAGCGGCAACCAATCAAGTGGTTAGTGCTGCGTTAGTGGCGGAGAGAGAGGCAGATGATGAGCCAGCAACCACGGCAGATGCATCCAGCGACAAGTAGGGGGCTTCGCCGACAAGCTCTGGTCCCGACAAAGATGGATCTGCGCAGGAGCATGATAAGATGCAGAAGAGAATGGTGCAGCGTCCAGTTTACTTTGTCAGTTCCCTTCTGCAGGGGGCTAGATCAAGGTACTCTGGTGTGCAGAAGTTGCTTTTCGGCCTCCTCATGGCCTCGAGAAAGCTGCGCCATTACTTCCAAGCACATGAAATCACAGTCATCACTCGCTTTCCGCTGAAGAGGATACTGCAAAATCCAGAAGCAACAGGCAGGATTGTTGAGTGGGCGCTGGAACTGTCAAGCTTTGGCCTCAAGTTTGAGAGCACTTCAACTATCCAAAGCAGAGCATTGGCAGAGTTCATAGCAGAGTGGACGCCAACCCCAGATGAAGAAATTCCAGAGACGAGCATCCCCGTCAAAGAGGCAAGCAGAGAGTGGCTGATGTACTTTGATGGTGCCTTCTCGCTGCAAGGCGCTGGAGCGGGCGTGCTGCTTGTCGCACCCACCGGAGAGCACCTCAAGTACGTAGTCCAGATGCACTTTCCCAAGGAGCAAGCAACCAACAATACTGCAGAGTATGAAGGATTGCTTGCCGGACTCAGAATCGCAGCAGACCTTGGGATCAAGAAGCTCATTGTCAGGGGTGACTCATAGCTTGTCGTCCGACAAGTGAACAAGAACTACCAGAGTCCATTGATGGAAGCATATGTTGATGAAGTGAGGAAGCCAGAAGAGCACTTTGACGGCCTACAGATGAAGCATATCCCAAGAGCTTAGAATGACATTGCTGATGGCCTGTCAAAGTGCGCAACACTAAAGTTACCTGTGGAACCAGGGATCTTTGTGCTCAAGTTGACTCAACCATCCGTAACACCATTAACTGGACAAAGCAAGAAGAGGAAGTTGATTTCTGGTGACTACTTTCCGGCAGAGCTCCCCGAAGCCGGCGCTAAGAAAGTCCCCAAGATCAACACCAAGGATGCTGAGGGGCAGTCTGCTCCGGCAAACCTTATGGTTTGTTCCGTTGAAGCAGACGCTCCCGACAAGTTTTGCTCCGGCAAGCTTGCCGGGGAACATCAAGCTCCGGCAAGGCCACAAGTCCTTGTCGTAGAAGCGGATGCTCCCGCAGCAGCAGATGTGCCTTTAGTCCTTGTTGTCGAGCCACAAGCTCCAGCATGGGCACAGCAGATTGTCCATTTCCTTCAGACAGGAGAGCTTCCCGAAGAGCAAGAAGAAGCGGAAAGAGTAGCCCGGCAATCAAGTATGTACCAGTTTGTCGATAGCATACTGTACAGAAGAAGACTCAACGGTGTGAAATTGAAGTGTATTTGTCGGGAAGATGGACAAAAGCTGTTGGCAGAGATACATGGAGGCATATGTGGCCACCACATAGGCGCAAGGGCACTTGCCGGCAAAGCTTTTTGGCAAGGCTTCTTTTGGCCGATAGCCCTCCAGGATGCAACTGCACAAGTAACCAAGTGTGAAGCGTGTCAGTTCCATTCCAAACAGATACACCAGCCAGCTCAAACTCTCCAGACAATCCCTTTATCCTGGCCATTTTTGGTCTGGGGGCTCGATATCCTCGGCCCTTTCCCCCGAGCTATCGGGGGCTTTGAGTACTTGTACGTCGCAATCGACAAGTTCACAAAGTGGCCGGAAGTGCAGCCAGTGAGGAAGGTGACAGCACAGTCAGTAGTCAAGTTCTTCAGGTCAATTGTTTGCCGTTTCGGGATCCCTAACAGGATCATCACCGACAACGGCACGCAATTCACAAGCTGCACCTTCATGCAGTATGTCCAAGACCTTGGCGCCAAGGTCTGCTTCGCTTCTGTTGCTCATCCGAGAAGCAACGGTCAAGCAGAGAGGGCAAATGCTGAAGTGCTGCGCGGGCTCAAGACCAGAACTTTCGACAGGCTGCGCAAGTGCGGAAGAAACTGGATCGAGGAGCTGCCGGTGGTTCTTTGGTCGATCAGAACGACGCCAAATCGAGCCACTGGCCAGACACCTTTCGCTCTAGTCTACGGAGCAGAGGTAGTTATCCCCACGGAACTCGTATACGGATCGCCTCGAGTGCTCGCTGATGATGAGTTTGAGCAAGAACAGCTGCGACAAGACGAAGCGCTGCTCCTTGAGGAAGATCGTCTTCAGGCTGCTGTACGAGCTGCTCGATACCAGCAAGCTTTGCGCCGCTACCATAGCCGCAAAGTTAAGGCCAGAAGCTTCGAGGAAGGCGACCTTGTTCTTCGGCGCGTTCAGTCCGCCAAGAATTCCAACAAGTTGACGCCGAAGTGGGAAGGCCCTTATCGGGTGAGACGAGTCACAAGGCCCGGTGCTGTCTGCCTTGAGACCGAAGATGGCATTCCGGTGAGCAACTCCTGGAACATAGAACATCTTCGTAAGTTTTTCCCGTAGGGCGCGGTTGCCGGAACCCCGTTCCGGCAACCACCTTTTGTACAAGTCTTGCCGCCGTTGCATGTAATCCTTTGTACAAAGCCGGGCGCAGATCCCGTGCATAAAAAGAACCCCATGTGCTCCGCACAACTTGTCCATTTCATGCATTAGTTTCTTTCTCGCATGCGTTATCTGACACTTTGTGCAGCACCTACATCCGGCAAGCAGTAACGAGCCGAAGGGCTCCATATTGTTATTTTCTCTTCTTTTTTTCTTTTTCAAAGGAAAAGAAGGTTCCCTCACACACATGTTTGCCGGGGGGGAGGAGAAGATTGTGGTATGGACCAGGCGTCGTTCAAGCGAAGTCTTGCCTTGCCGGGAAGCAAACGACAGAAAAGCTAAGTTGCCAAAGTTTGAGCAATCAGTTTTTAAATTTTTGAGTTATCTTCCTCGAACGACCCTGCTTTGTATGGAAAACCTGTGCGCGGAGAAACCAACTCGTGGCTAGTTGCGCCCTTACTTTGTTTCGAGTCCGCTCAACAGCTTAAGTGTGCTGCATCTAGTCGCGACAAGGTTTCTTGTCGGAAGCAGCGCCGCCAGCAGGCTGCTGAAGTTCCGCACTCAGCGCTCGCGGCTCGGGTGCCTGCGCCGACAAGTTCCCTAGAAGCGTAGGGTAAAAACATACAAAGGAAGGAATCTAGTAGAGGAAATAACATAGCAATTGATAACAGAAATAAAGTTATATTACAAGATAACTTGTCGCAGCTCTAACAGAATGTTTTCATAACATGATTAGCAGCGGCAAGGGAAAAGAAGAAATGGACGGCCTAGTCTACGCGTCCGCCCTCGACCCTCTTGATCTCGCTCACCTTGTCCACAATGGGTGCGACAAGGGCCTTGAGTGCATCCAGATCGGCGTTAGGCGGCAAGGACCTGAGGACGTTGGTGAAGCTGAGGCCTGGATTGCGGAAGGCCACCTTCATCAGCACCTTCTGGAGAACCCCGGCGCAGATTTTGCGCGACTCGTCGGCCAGCTGCTTCGGGATCCTCTCCCGGAGCCGCTGGAGTGCCGTCGCCACGCCCTTGAAGAACAGGCTGAGCTTGGCGCTGGGTTGAAGACTCTCGTCAGAAGGATACCCAAAGTCCTCCATCCCCAGCTGCGCCAGCTCCTTGTTGATGGCTGCGGCAATGTTCACCAGACCCTCGGTCCAGTGCTCCACAGTGTCTCTGAACGAGTTCTGGGTAACTGCAATGCTCTCCAGCAGCGCCGCGTCAGCCTTGACCTTCTCCGACAAGGTCTTCTCCCGCTCCTTGGCGGCCTCCAGCGTCTGCGTCAGCGTGGCCAGCTTCAGCTCCAGGTTTGCTTTGGAATCCTTGGCGGCGCTGAGCTCCTTGCCCCTCTCAGCGAGAAGACCTTGCAGCTCACCATGGGCGGCAGCATCCTTCTCACGCTCACGCTTGAGTGCGGCCAGCTCCTCGCCGCTCTTTCCAATGTCGGCCTCCAGCTGCGCCACTTTCTCCTCCAGCTCTTTCTTGGCGGCCTCTGCAATTGCCGCAGCGTCCTTTGCCTCCTTGAGCGCCCCGCCAAGTGCTTGCTCGCGCTCGGCGAGCTCTTCCTCGTAGCTGTCGAGGTTGGCCTTCCGCTGCACTAGTTCACCTTCCCGCGCGGACTGCTTCTCGGCGGCCAGCCTTTGCTCCTCCTCAGCCTCGGCCTTCTCGAGAAGGAAGGCCGTGCGCTCCTCGTCGAGTTGCTCCCGCTCCTGCGCCAGGGACCGGAGAGCTTCTTGATTGTGGCCCCGGAGCTCCTCCGCGCGCTTCTCCATGTCAACTCCCGCCTTCGCGACAAGCGCTTCCCGAGAAGCCAGCTTGGCTTGCCGGGCGCGGTAGAGTGACAGCAGCTTCCGCAGCAGCTCCTCCTCCTCAGGCTCGCCACTGCTGCTGCCGGGCGCGTCAACCAACGACAGCCCGGTAGAGGCGAGCACCTCCTCGTCGAAAGTCTCCCCCTTGACCGGCGCCCTGGAGCTCGACGCCCAGGGTAGCTTGATGAAGATATTGTCGCCGGCCTTCAAGTAGGCGCCGGGCTGGGGCTCCTCGGAGCCCGGCTCCGCAGAAGTGGCAGAGGGATCGGCGGTCGGCGCAGCGCCTGGCGCTCCTGCGGCCTCAGGGTCGTCAGTGCGATCGCCCGACCCCTCGCCGGCTTCTGCAGCAGCAGCCCCGGCGGCCTCCTCGCCGGCGGTCTCATCAGCACCGGCCCCTTCCTCGCCGGCGCCCTCTGTCTCCATTGGCTCAGTAGTAGAGGGGTCTGAAGAACGAAGAAGGGAGGAAAATCAATCAAAAATCCAAGAGAAGAAAATCAGAAGAAGCAGAACCCAAGGGAAAGTTTCTGGGCAAGTGGGTTACCTGTGCCAAGATCTGCAGTTGCGGCCTCGGTCGCCGCAGGATCAACGGTGCCGTCCCTTGCCGGAGAGTTCCCCCTTGCCGGAGAGCGCTTCCTTGCCGGGGACTCCTCCCTTGGCGGCGCAGTCGAAGTAGGTGGCACTTTGGGACCAGCTTCCGGGCACTCCTGATGTGACTGCTCTGCTCCTGCACAAATCAACAAGCAAGATATCAACAAAGGAAAAAGCACTCAAGCGCGCCCGGCAGCAGAAGGCTAAACTATGAACTTACGCTGGGGGCTGCGCTGGGGGCTGCTTTGAGGAGTGATTGTCGGGTCCGTCAAGGTGGTCTCGGACCCGCCTCCTGCTGACACGATGGGGTCATCCTCGATGACAATCACCGCGGCCTTGGCCCTCTTCCCTGCTCTCTGGGCCAGCGTCCTGAAAAGAAAGGAGTCCAGATTGGAGCAAGTCAGATACAAGATATAGACAGCAAGATTGAAGAACTACAAGAGCACCAAAGAAACTTACTCTTCTTCCTCCTCGTCGGAGCTGAGCGCGGAAAGATCGAAGTCCGGCCCCCCTCCGGTGCGGCGAGGCGGAGGAGTAGGATCCCTTGCCCGCTTGGCGGGGGCGGTGGCGGTGGCCCGGGAAGATCCCGCTCCAGTTGCCGCTGTTGCGTGAGGCGCTCCCGTGGCAACATTGCTTGCCGCGGTAGAGCGCGTCGCACGACTCGGCGGCTGTTGACCCGGCTGCCGCCCCGCTGCGTCCCCGGCCCTGCGAAGGCGCCTTCTTGGCGGGGCCGGGGGCTCCGCCTGCGACAAGTTTTCTGAAGGCTCGGGCTCCTCCTCGCCGGCCTCGCTCGGCTCGGCTTCGGAACCGATAGGCTCCTCCTCGCCCATAAACTCCGCGCGCTCGGCAAGGTTTGTCGCCTCTGCAGCCTCCGCTTCCTCCATAGTGAACCCAAACACGCCCGCGGCAGCTGCGGCCGCAACCTCTTCCGCCCTAGTGGCGATGCGCTGCAGCTCCTCATCGGTGGTGTCACGGGTGAGGCTCTTCTGCTCGTCAGCGCGGACCGGCACTTCTTCCAAATTGTCGAAGAACACTTGCACGACGTCATCCGCAGGCTCTTGCCAAGTTGGAACGATTCCGTGTGAATCACACAACGGCATCATGGTGCGAATCCGGTCAAGCGAAGAATTGTTGCACAATGGGACAACGCCCCTCGGCAGCGTGAATGGATGCTGGGGGTCGCGTTTGAACAACTCCAGGAGCATTGCATCCAGCTCCAAGACAGTGAAGTTGTAGTTGAGGCCCAGCCGCAGCCTCATGATGTCCGCCGAGTTCTTGAATTCCCAGGCGGGCCTCCCCCTCTCCTACAGGGGGGCGATGCGGCGGCGAAGGAAATCTGCGCCTACAGCGCCTACCGTGAGCCCGGCAAGCCTAAGGCGAAGGATCCTAGTAATGGCAATCTTCAGCCTCTCGTCTTCCGGGGCCACGTTGCTCCAGTCATTGCCGCGCACTATTGGAGTTTGGCGCACGGCGGTGAAGGGCTGCGGATTCTCCTCGACGATCCAGCACCACTCCGCTCTCCACTCATCCCACTTGCTGTGGAGCTCACCCTCCAAGTACGCCTCCTTCTTGCCGACTCTCGAGATCCAGGCGATCCCTCCGGCAAGCGGCTCTCCTCTCTCTACCCGAGGTATGAAGTAGTGGCAGAAAAGGGCAACACTGGGGTGGACTCCGACAAAGTTTTCGCACAAATGTGCGAAAACTGCCATGGTCAGAACGGTGTTGGGGGTGAAGTCAAGGAGGCGGAAGCCGTATGTGTTCATGATATCACAGAAGAACTCCGAGAAGGGCGGGCAGAGCCCGCAATAGAATAAAAGCGCGAAGAATGGGTACCCGGTTGGAGCCAGCTCCGAAGCAGCGGCCGGGAGTACCCTCGTGCGCGGATGCGCACGCGTCTCCGTCGCCCAAAAGAGGTAGAAGTACTCCCTCAGCTCCTGCACGCCGAGCTGAGGGGAGAAGATCGCCCGCTCCTTCCGGGGCCATGGCCGACTTCACGCCCTTTCCCTTGTCGGCTTTCGGGTCCATGGCGGAGGTGGTGAGGGAGGTCGACGGCGTGGTAATGCTGGTGGCAATGGGGGGGCGGAGCGCTGCTCTCTCGGCTTCGAGAAGAAGGGGGGAGCGGCGGAGATTCTTGAAGATGGAGTAGCAGCAACCAGCGAGGGGGAACGAACTGCCCCTATTTCCTCTGCTTATAAAGGGGGACGGGGCGGACGTTTCGCCCTTCCGAATAAACAACCACCCTCGATCTCTCCCACGATGCCGCATTCAACGCGTGCCGTTATGGGAGAGCGCGGTGGATACGGAGCGAGATTTGGTGTGGCCTAGTCCACGTGTGCCCGTGCCCTGTCTTGGGCCTGGCCCAACAGCGCTCGGCACCGTGTCTGGCCCAGGCCCGGGGGCTCCTGTCGGTGTACTAGAATAGGGGTACCCTAGTACCCCGAACTTGTGCACGGGCAGTTGCAGCACCCCGCGGCAAGGCTTGCCGGGCGAACGCCAAGATCCTCCAAGGTTCCCTTGGAGCCATTCAAGAACAAAGTATTTTAAGCTCAGGAGACAAGGCCCCGGCAAGAGGAGCTTGCCGGGAAGGCCAACCGAGGCACTCCAAAGAACTTGCCGCGACGCGCCACGCGCTCCGACAAGGCAACAAGGCCCCGACAAGAGGAGCTTGCCAGGAAGACCAAACAAGGTACCTCGAGGCCCGGTGAGCGACAAGCTTCCAGACCCGACAAGATAACAACAGCAGCAAGGCGCTTGCCGCGGCAGGCGGCCACTCTGCGCCCACGCTCCAGCGCATCCACCAACGTGTCGCTCTGGGGGCCTCTCCAGGCGCGCGTGGCGGGAGGCTGTGCAGCCAGCGGTGCGCAGTGGAATGCGAAGCTGACAAGATCGCCGTCGTGGCGAACGGTGGCGCCCCTAACGGTCCGTTTCTGCACTATTTGGGCGAATCAGACGGGCCTTTAATGCCCTTGTCCCCTGCCGTCAGGGTTAGGTAGGGTGCACTGTACAAGTAACTGTACCAACCACCTCACTTTTTACATTTGTACCCTTCTCTGCGTTGCCACCTGTCGGTGACCCCTTTGGCATATAAAAGGAGGCCCATGCGCAACGTAGAGGGGGTTCGGTTTGTTTCAACTCATTCGTAACCCAGAAAGACACTACGCTCTCTCTAGAGCAAGAACAAAATAGAACCAGACAAGCAGCAGTAGGAGTGTTATCTCTCCGGAGAGCTCCGAAGATGGGTAAATTGCTCGTGTGCTTCGCCTCGATCTGCTCTTCGTGAGATCTCCGCCCCCCTGCCGAACCGAAAGGGGCCCGGTCCGCCGGCCCCATAGGTGTTCGAGGATCAGTTTCCCCGACACCGTGGATATCTGTGGTGACAATGGGATACCACGTGATTCACTTGATGTATGTTTTGGTGATCAACTTGCGGGTTTCGCCCATGAACCTATGCATACGGGTTGGCACACGTTTTCGTCGTGATTCTCCGGTAGAAACTTTGGGGCACTCTTTGAGGTTCTATGTGTTGGTTGAATAGATGAATCTGAGATTGTGTGATGCATATCATATAATCATACCCACGGATACTTGAGGTGACATTGGAGTATCTAGGTGACATTAGGGTTTTGGTTGATTTGTGTCTTAAGGTGTTATTCTAGTACGAACTCTAGGGCTGTTTGTGACACTTATAGGAATAGCCCAACGGATTGATTGGAAAGAATAACTTTGAGGTGGTTTCGTACCCTACCATAATCTCATCGTTCGTTCTCCGCTATTAGTGACTTTGGAGTGACTCTTTGTTGCATGTTGAGATATAGTTATGTGATCCAATTATGTTAGTATCGTTGAGGGAACTTACACTAGCGGAAGTATGAACCCTAGGCCTTGTTTCAACACATTGCAATACCGTTTACGCTCACTTTTATCATTAGTTACCTTGCTGTTTTTATATTTTCAGAGTACAAAAACTATTATCTACTATCGGTATAACCCTTGTATCACCATCTCTTCACCGAACTAGTGCACCTATACAATTTACCATTGTATTGGGTGTGTTGGGGACACAAGAGACTCTTTGTTATTTGGTTGCAGGGTTGCTTGAGAGAGACCATCTTCATCCTATGCCTCCTACGGATTGATAAACCTTAGGTCATCCACTTGAGGGAAATTTGCTATTGTCCTACAAACCTCTGCACTTGGAGGCCCAACAACGTCTACAAGAAGAAGGTTGTGTAGTAGACATCAAGCTCTTTTCTGGCACCGTTGCTGGGGAGGTGAGTGCTTGAAGGTATATCTTTAGATCTTGCAATCGAGTCTTTTAGTTTCTTGTTTTATCACTAGTTTAGTCTATAAAAGAAAACTATAAAAAATGGAATTGAGTTTGGCTCATACGCTTCACCTTTTTAATATCTTTCGTGAGTATGATGGAAAGGATAATTGTGCTCAAGTGCTAGAAGAAGAAATCTATAAAATGTTTGGCACTAAATATTTGAATGATGAGCATGATTGCAATGTTTTTAGTATGAATTCCTTGAATATCCATGATGCTAATGATATGCAAAGCCACAAGTTTGGGGAAGCTATGTTTGATGAAGATGATATTTTTGTCCCCCAAGTTTTGATGAGAAAATTTATTATGATGGAAGCATGCCTCCTATCTATGATGATTATTGTGATGACACGTATGCTTTAAAGAATAATGATAACCATGAAACTTGTCATCTTGATCTTAATTTTCAATCACATGATAGTTATCTTGTTGAGTTTGCTCCCACTATTGTTCAAGAGAAGAAATTTGCTTATGTGGAGAGTAATAAAATTTCTATGCTTGTAGATCATGGAAAGAATGCTTTAAGTGCTGGTTATATTATTGAATTCATTCATGATGCTACTGAAAATTATTATGAGGGAGGAACATATGCTTGTAGGAATTGCAATAATATCAAGTTTCCTCTCTATGTGCTTAAAGTTTTGAAGTTATGCTTGTTTTACCTTCCTATGCAAGTTGATTCTTGTTCCCATAAATTGTTTCCTCACAAAATCCCTATGTATAGGAAGTATGTTAGACTTAAATGTGCTAGTCATATTCTTCATGATGCTCTCTTTATGTTACAATTCTTATCTTTTATATGAGCATCATTGAAATCATCGTGCCTAGCTAGGGGCGTTAAACGATAGCGCTTGTTGGGAGGCAACCCAACTTTATGTTTGTCCCTTGATTTTTGTTCCTGGTTATTAATAAATAATTCATCTAGCCTCTGTTTAAGATGTGGTTTTATTCTTTTAATTAGTGTTTGTGCCAAGTAGAACCGTTGGGAAGACTTGGGGAAAGTCTTGTTGATCTTGCTGTAAAAAACAGAAACTTTAGCGCTCACGAGAATTGCTGCCATTTTTATTTGGAGAGTGATATTTAGTTAATTATTTTTTAAGATGATTAATAGATAAATTCCTAATGTCCAGAAATTTATTTGAGAATTTTATGAGTTCCATAAGTATACGTTTGATCCAGATTACTACAGACTGTTCTGTTTTTGACAGATTCTGTTTTTCGTGTGTTGTTTGCTTATTTTGATGAATCTATGAGTAGTATCGGAGCGTATGAACCATAGATAAGTTGTAATACAGTAGGTTTAACACCAATATAAATTAAGAATGAGTTCATTACAGTACCTTGAAGTGGTGATTTATTTTCTTATACTAACGGAGCTCACGAGTTTTCTGTTAAGTTTTGTGTTGTGAAGTTTTCAAGTTTTGGGTAAGGATTCGATGGACTATTGAATAAGGAGTGGAAAGATGCTAAGCTTGGGGATGCCCAAGTCACCCCAAGGTAATATTCAAGGATATCCAAGAGCCTAAGCTTGGGGATGCCCCAGAAGGCATCCCCTCTTTCGTCTTCGTTCATCGGTAACTTTACTTGGAGCTATATTTTTATTTACCACATGATATGTGTTTTTCTTGGAGCGTCAATTTATTTTTTTAGGATTTTCTTTCTGTTATTTAGAACAATGTTTTGCATCTTTTATTTCAATAAAAGTGGCATTGATAGCCTTTACTATGCCTATGTTGCAAGTATACAGGTTGCTGTTTGAAAACAGAAAGACCACTGTTGCAATAATTCCCTAGGAAATTCAGAATGTGATAAAATGTTGAAACCTTTTGAATATTAAGATCTGATAAATTTACTACAGTGGGAATTTTCTTTCATAATTTTTGGAGCTAGGGAAGTATGGATGTTGCAGCATTCTTTACAGACTATCCTGTTTAGGCAGATTGCTGTTATGTTTGCATTGTTTGCATATGTTTCCTTCTTTAATGATTATATTTGAGGATAGGACTATTAAATATGCAGAGGCATTTAGTATGAAATGTTGAATAATAATTTTAGTTATTTGCTACAGTAGAGTATGATAAGGTTTTGGCAATGGTTTATACTAACTTAACTCACGAGTCCTTGTTGAGTTTTGTGTGGATGAAGCTTTTGAGATTTAGGGAGACCGTGATATGAGAGGAATTAAGGAGACACAAAATCTCAAGCTTGGGGATGCCCAAGGAATCCCAAGATAATATTTTAAGAAGTCTCAAGCCTCTAAGCTTGGGGATGCCCCGGTTGGCATCCCACCTTTCTTCCTCAACAACTATCGGTTAGTTTCGGTTGATCCTAAGTTTTTGCTTCTTCACATGATGTTTGCCATTCTTAGAATGTCATTTTATTTTGCTTTGCTTGCTGTTTGAATAAAATACCAAGATCTGAAATTCTTAAATGTTATAGGGTCTTCACATAGTTGCATAATTATTCGACTACTCATTGATCTTCGCTTATATCTTTTGGAGCAGTTGGTCATTTGCTCTAGTGCTTCACTTATATCTTTTAGGGCATGGTGGTAGTTTTATTTTAAAGAAATAGGTGAACTCTCACGCTTCAATTATATTATTTTGATAGTCTTAAATAGCATCGTAATTTTCTTAAAGTCCTAATATGTAGGTATTCAAGAATAATAAAATTCTCTTATGAGTGTGTTGAATACTATGAGAAGTTTGATACTTGATAATTGTTTTGAGATATGGAGATGGTGATATTAGAGTCATGCTAGTTGAGTGGTTATGAATTTGAGAAATAATTGTGTCGAAGTTTGTGATTTCCGCGGCACGCACGTATGGTGAACCGTTATGTGATGAAGTCGGAGCATGATTTATTTATTGATTGCCTTCCTTACGAGTGGCGGTCGGGGACGAGCGATGGTCTTTTCCTACCAATCTATCCCCCTAGGAGCATGCCCGTAATACTTTGCTTTGATAACTTGTAGATTTTTGCAATAAGTATATGAGTTATTTATGACTAATGTTGAGTCCATGGATTATACGCACTCTCACCCTTCCACCTTTGCTAGCCTCTCTAGTACCGCGCACCTTTCGCCGGTATCATACACCCACCATATACCTTCCTCAAAACAGCCACCATACCTACCTATTATGGCATTTCCATAGCCATTCTAAGATATATTGCCATGCAACTTTCCACCGTTCCATTTATTATGACACGCTTCATCATTGTCATATTGCTTAGCATGATCATGTAGTTGACATTGTATTTGTGGCAAAGCCACAGTTCATAATTCTTTCATACATGTCACTCATGCATCATGGCACATCCCGGTACACCGTCGGAGGCATTCATATAGAGTCATATCTTGTTCTAAGTATCGAGTTGTAATTCTTGAGTTGTAAGTAAATAAAAGTGTGATGATTATCATTATTAGAGCATTGTCCCAGTGAGGAAAGGATGATGGAGACTATGATTCCCCCACAAGTCGGGATGAGACTCCGGACAAAAAAAAATAAAAGAGGCCAAAGAAGCCCAAATAAAAAAACAGAAAGAAAAGAGGCCATAAAAAAAGAGAAAAGGCCCAAATAAAAAAATAAAAAAATGAGAGAAAAAGAGAGAAGGTACAATGTTACTATCCTTTTACCACACTTGTGCTTCAAAGTAGCACCATGATCTTCATAGTAGAGAGTCTCTCATGTTATCACTTTCATATACTGGTGGGAATCTTTCATTATAGAACTTGGCTTGTATATTCCAATGATGGACTTCCTCAAAATGCCCTAGGTCTTCGTGAGCAAGCAAGTTGGATGCACACCCACTTAGTTTCTTTTTGAGCTTTCATATACTTATATCTCTAGTGCATCCGTTGCATGGCAATCCCTACTCACTCACATTGATATCTATTGATGGGCATCTCCATAGCCCGTTGATACGCCTAGTCGATGTGAGACTATCTTCTCCCTTTTTGTCTTCTCCACAACCACCATCCTATTCCACCTATAGTGCTATGTCCATGGCTCACGCTCATGTATTGCGTGAAAATTGAAAAAGTTTGAGAACATCAAAAGTATGAAACAATTGCTTGGCTTGTCATCGGGGTTGTGCATGATTTAAATATTTTGTCTGGTGAAGATAGAGCATAGCCAGACTATATGATTTTGTAGGGATAGCTTTCTTTGGCCATGTTATTTTGAGAAGACATAATTGCTTAGTTAGTATGCTTGAAGTATTATCATTTTTATGTCAATATGAACTTTTGTCTTGAATCTTATGGATCTGAATATTCATACCACAATTAAGAAGAATCACATTGAAATTATGCCAAGTAGCACTCCGCCTCAAAAATTCTGTTTTTATCATTTACCTACTCGAGGACGGGCAGGAATTAAGCTTGGGGATGCTGATACGTCTCCAACGTATCTATAATTTTTGATTGCTCCATGCTATATTATCTACTGTTTTGGATGTTTATGGGCTTTATTATACACTTTTATATCATTTTCTGGGACTAACCTATTAACCCAGAGCCTAGTGCCAGTTTCTGTTTTTACCTTGTTTTAGGATTTCGAAGAAAAGGAAAATCAAACGGAGTCCAATTGACCTGAAACTTCACGGAACTTATTTTTGGATCAGAAGAATCCCAGAAGACTTGGAGTGCACGTCAGGGGACCTTCGAGGAGGCCACGAGGTAGGGGGCGCGCCCACCCCCCTAGGGCGCGCCCTCCACCCTCGTGGGCCCCTCGTGGCCCCCCTGACGTACTTCTTCCACCTATATATCTCCATATACCCTAAAAACATTGGGGAGCACAATAGGTCGGGAGTTCCGCAGCCAGAAGCCTTCGCAGCCACCGAAAGCCAATCTAGACCCGTTCCGGCACCCTGCCGGAGGGGGAAACCCCTCTCCGGTGGCCATCTTCATCATCCCGGTGCTCTCCATGACGAGGAGGGAGTAGTTCTCCCTCGGGGCTGAGGGTATGTACCAGTAGCTATGTGTTTGATCTCTCTCTCGTGTTCTTGAGGTGATACAATCTTGATGTATCGCGAGCTTTGCTATTATATTTGGATCCTATGATGTTTCTTCCCCCCTCTACTCTCTTGTAATGAATTGAGTTTCCCCTTCGAAGTAATCTTATTGGATTGAGTCTTTAAAGATTTGAGAACACTTGATGTATGTCTTGCCGTGGATATCTGTGGTTACAATGGGATACCACGTGATTCACTTGATGTATGTTTTGGTGATCAACTTGCGGGTTTCGCCCATGAACCTATGCATAGGGGTTGGCACACGTTTTCGTCGTGATTCTCCGGTAGAAACTTTGGGGCACTCTTTGAGGTTCTATGTGTTGGTTGAATAGATGAATCTGAGATTGTGTGATGCATATCGTATAATCATACCCACGGATACTTGAGGTGACATTGGAGTATCTAGGTGACATTAGGGTTTTGGTTGATTTGTGTCTTAAGGTGTTATTCTAGTACGAACTCTAGGGCTGTTTGTGACACTTATAGGAATAGCCCAACGGATTGATTGGAAAGAATAACTTTGAGGTGGTTTCGTACCCTACCATAATCTCTTCGTTCGTTCTCCGCTATTAGTGACTTTGGAGTGACTCTTTGTTGCATGTTGAGATATAGTTATGTGATCCAATTATGTTAGTATCATTGAGGGAACTTACACTAGCAAAAGTATGAACCCTAGGCCTTGTTTCAACACATTGCAATACCGTTTACGCTCACTTTTATCATTAGTTACCTTGCTGTTTTTATATTTTCAGATTACAAAAACTATTATCTACTATCGATATAACCCTTGTATCACCATCTCTTCGCCGAACTAGTGCACCTATACAATTTACCATTGTATTGGGTGTGTTGGGGACACAAGAGACTCTTTGTTATTTGGTTGCAGGGTTGCTTGAGAGAGACCATCTTCATCCTACGCCTCCTACGGATTGATAAAAACCTCAGGTCATCCACTTGAGGGAAATTTGCTATTGTCCTACAAACCTCTGCACTTGGAGGCCCAACAACGTCTACAAGAAGAAGGTTGTGGAGTAGACATCAAGCTCTTTTCTAGCGCCGTTGCTGGGGAGGTGAGTGCTTGAAGGTATATCTTTAGATCTTGCAATCGAGTCTTTTAATTTCTTGTTTTATCACTAGTTTAGTCTATAAAAGAAAACTATAAAAAAGGGAATTGAGTTTGGCTCATACGCTTCACCTTTTTAATATCTTTCGTGAGTATGATGGAAAGGATAATTGTGCTCAAGTGCTAGAAGAAGAAATCTATAAAATGTTTGGCACTAAATATTTGAATGATGAGCATGATTGCAATGTTTTTACTATGAATTCCTTGAATATCCATGATGCTAATGATATGCAAAGCCACATGCTTGGGGAAGCTATGTTTGATGAAGATGATATTTTTTGTCCCCCAAGTTTTGATGAGAAAATTTATTATGATGGAAGCATGCCTCCTATCTATGATGATTATTGTGATGACACATATGCTTTAAAGAATAATGATAACCATGAAACTTGTCATCTTGATCTTAATTTTCAATCACATGATATTTATCTTGTTGAGTTTGCTCCCACTATTGTTCATGAGAAGAAATTTGCTTATGTGGAGAGTAATAAAATTTCTATGCTTGTAGATCATGAAAAGAATGCTTTAAGTGCTGGTTATATTATTGAATTCATTCATGATGCTACTGAAAATTATTATGAGGGAGGAACATATGCTTGTAGGAATTGCAATAATATCAAGTTTCCTCTCTATGTGCTTAAAGTTTTGAAGTTATGCTTGTTTTACCTTCCTATGCAAGTTGATTCTTGTTCCCATAAATTGTTTGCTCACAAAATCCCTATGCATTGGAAGTATGTTAGACTTAAATGTGCTAGTCATATTCTTCATGATGCTCTCTTTATGTTACAATCCTTATCTTTTATATGAGCATCATTGAAATCATCGTGCCTAGCTAGGGGCGTTAAACGATAGCGCTTGTTGGGAGGCAACCCAACTTTATGTTTGTCCCTTGATTTTTGTTCCTGTTTATTAATAAATAATTCATCTAGCCTCTGTTTAAGATGTGGTTTTATGCTTTTAATTAGTGTTTGTGCCAAGTAGAACCGTTGGGAAGACTTGGGGAAAGTCTTGTTGATCTTGCTGTAAAAAACAGAAACTTTAGCGCTCACGAGAATTGCTGCCATTTTTATTTGGAGAGTGATATTTAGTTAATTCTTTTTTCAGATTATTAACAGATAAATTCCTAAGGTCCAGAAATTTATTTTTGAATTTTATGAGTTCCATAAGTATACGTTTAATCCAGATTACTACAGACTGTTCTGTTTTTGACAGATTCTGTTTTTCGTGTGTTGTTTGCTTATTTTGATGAATCTATGAGTAGTATCGGAGCGTATGAACCATAGATAAGTTGGAATACAGTAGGTTTAACACCAATATAAATTAAGAATGAGTTCATTACAGTACCTTGAGGTGGTGATTTATTTTCTTATACTAACGGAGCTCACGAGTTTTCTGTTAAGTTTTGTGTTGTGAAGTTTTCAAGTTTTGGGTAAGGATTCGATGGACTATTGAATAAGGAGTGGAAAGATGCTAAGCTTGGGGATGCCCAAGTCACCCCAAGGTAATATTCAAGGATATCCAAGAGCCTAAGCTTGGGGATGCCCCGGAAGGCATCCCCTCTTTCGTCTTCGTTCATCGGTAACTTTACTTGGAGCTATATTTTTATTTACCACATGATATGTGTTTTTCTTGGAGCGTCAATTTATTTTTTAGGATTTTCTTTCTGTTATTTAGAACAATGTTTTGCATCTTTTATTTCAATAAAAGTGGCATTGATAGCCTTTACTATGCCTATGTTGCAAGTATACATGTTGCTGTTTGAAAACAGAAAGTTTACCACTGTTGAAATAATTCCCTAGGAAATTCAGAATGTGATAAAATGTTGAAACCTTTTGAATATTAAGATCTGATAAATTTACTACAGTGGGAATTTTCTTTCATAATTTTTGGAGCTAGGGAAGTATGGATGTTGCAGCATTCTTTACAGACTATCCTGTTTAGGCAGATTGCTGTTATGTTTGCATTGTTTGCATATGTTTGCTTCTTTAATGATTATATTTGAGGATAGGACTATTAAATATGCAGAGGCATTTAGTATGAAATGTTGAATAATAATTTTAGTGATTTGCTACAGTAGAGTATGATAAGATTTTGGCAATGGTTTATACTAACTTAACTCACGAGTCCTTGTTGAGTTTTGTGAGGATGAAGCTTTTGAGATTTAGGGAGACCGTGATATGAGAGGAATTAAGGAGACACAAAATCTCAAGATTGGGGATGCCCAAGGAATCCCAAGATAATATTTTAAGAAGTCTCAAGCCTCTAAGCTTGGGGATGCCCCGGTTGGCATCCCACCTTTCTTCTTCAACAACTATCGGTTAGTTTCGGTTGATCCTAAGTTTTTGCTTCTTCACATGATGTTTGCCATTCTTAGAATGTCATTTTATTTTGCTTTGCTTGCTGTTTGAATAAAATACAAAGATCTGAAATTCTTAAATGTTATAGGGTCTTCACATAGTTGCATAATTATTCGACTACTCATTGATCTTCGCTTATATCTTTTGGAGCAGTTTGTCATTTGCTCTAGTGCTTCACTTATATATTTTAGGGCATGGTGGTAGTTTTATTTTAAAGAAATAGATGAACTCTCACGCTTCAATTATATTATTTTGATAGTCTTAAATAGCATGGTAATTTTCTTAAAGTCCTAATATGTAGGTATTCAAGAATAATAAAATTCTCTTATGAGTGTGTTGAATACTATGAGAAGTTTGATACTTGATAATTGTTTTGAGATATGGAGATGGTGATATTAGAGTCATGCTAGTTGAGTGGTTATGAATTTGAGAAATAATTGTGTCGAAGTTTGTGATTCCCGCGACACGCACGTATGGTGAACCGTTATGTGATGAAGTCGGAGCATGATTTATTTATTGACTGCCTTCCTTAGGAGTGGCGGTCGGGGACGAGCGATGGTCTTTTCCTACCAATCTATCCCCCTAGGAGCATGCACATAATACTTTGCTTTGATAACTTGTAGATTTTTGCAATAAGTATATGAGTTATTTATGACTAATGTTGAGTCCATGGATTATACGCACTCTCACCCTTCCACCTTTGCTAGCCTCTCTAGTACCGCGCACCTTTCGCCGGTATCATACACCCACCATATACCTTCCTCAAAACAGCCACCATACCTACCTATTATGGCATTTCCATAGCCATTCTGAGATATATTGCCATGCAACTTTCCACCGTTCCATTTATTATGACACGCTTCATCATTGTCATATTGCTTAGCATGATCATGTAGTTGACATTGTATTTGTGGCAAAGCCACCGTTCATAATTCTTTCATACATGTCACTCATGCATCATTGCACATCCCGGTACACCGCCGGAGGCATTCATATAGAGTCATATCTTGTTCTAAGTATCGAGTTGTAATTCTTGAGTTGTAAGTAAATAAAAGTGTGATGATTATCATTATTAGAGCATTGTCCCAGTGAGGAAAGGATGATGGAGACTATGATTCCCCCACAAGTCGGGATGATACTCCGGACAAAAAATAAATAAAAGAGGCCAAAGAAGCCCAAATAAAAAAAGAGAAAGAAAAGAGGCCATAAAAAAGATTAAAGGCCCAAATAAAAAATAAAAAATGAGAGAAAAAGAGAGAAGGGACAATGTTACTATCCTTTTACCACACTTGTGCTTCAAAGTAGCACCATGATCTTCATAGTAGAGAGTCTCTCATGTTATCACTTTCATATACTGGTGGGAATCTTTCATTATAGAACTTGGCTTGTATATTCCAATGATGGACTTCCTCAAAATGCCCTAGGTCTTCGTGAGCAAGCAAGTTGGATGCACACCCACTTAGTTTCTTTTTGAGCTTTCATATACTTATAGCTCTAGTGCATCCGTTGCATGGCAATCCCTACTCACTCACATTGATATCTATTGATGGGCATCTCCATAGCCCGTTGATACGCCTAGTCGATGTGAGACTATCTTCTCCCTTTTTGTCTTCTCCACAACCACCATCCTATTCCACCTATAGTGCTATGTCCATGGCTCACGCTCATGTATTGCGTGAAGATTGAAAAAGTTTGAGAACATCAAAAGTATGAAACAATTGCTTGGCTTGTCATTGGGGTTGTGCATGATTTAAATATTTTGTCTGGTGAAGATAGAGCATAGCCAGACTATATGATTTTGTAGGGATAGCTTTCTTTGGCCATGTTATTTTGAGAAGACATAATTGCTTAGTTAGTATGCTTGAAGTATTATCATTTTTATGTCAATATGAACTTTTGTCTTGAATCTTATGGATCTGAATATTCATACCACAATTAAGAAGAATCACATTGAAATTATGCCAAGTAGCACTCCGCCTCAAAAATTCTGTTTTTATCATTTACCTACTCGAGGACGGGTAGGAATTAAGCTTGGGGATGCTGATACGTCTCCAACGTATCTATAATTTTTTATTTCTCCATGCTATATTATCTACTGTTTTGGATGTTTATGGGCTTTATTATACACTTTTATATCATTTTTTGGGACTAACCTATTAACCCAGAGCCCAGTGCCAGTTTATGTTTTTACCTTGTTTTAGGATTTCGAAGAAAAGGAAAATCAAATGGAGTCCAATTGACCTGAAACTTCACGGAACTTATTTTTGGATCAGAAGAAGCCCATAAGACTCTGAGTGCATGTCAGGGGACCTTCGAGGAGGCCACGAGGTAGGGGGCGCGCCCACCCCCCTAGGGCGCGCCCTCCACCCTCGTGGGCCCCTCGTGGCCCCCCTGACATACTTCTTCCACCTATATATTTCCATATACCCTAAAAACATCAGGGAGCACAATACATCGGGAGTTCCGCCGCTAGAAGCCTCCGTAGCCACCGAAAGCCAATCTAGACCCATTCCGGCACCCTGCCGGAGGGGGAAACCCCTCTCCGGTGGCCATCTTCATCATCCCGGTGCTCTCCATGACGAGGAGGGAGTAGTTCTCCCTCGGGGCTGAGGGTATGTACCAGTAGCTATGTGTTTGATCTCTCTCTCGTGTTCTTGAGGTGATACAATCTTGATGTATCGCGAGCTTTGCTATTATATTTTGATCCTATGATGTTTCTTCCCCCCTCTACTCTCTTGTAATGAATTGAGTTTCCCCTTTGAAGTAATCTTATCGGATTGAGTCTTTAAAGATTTGAGAACACTTGACGTATGTCTTGCCGTGGATATCTGTGGTGACAATGGGATACCACGTGATTCACTTGATGTATGTTTTGGTGATCAACTTGTGGCTTCCGCCCATGAACCTATGCATAGGGGTTGGCACACGTTTTCGTCGTGATTCTCCGGTAGAAACTTTGGGGCACTCTTTGAGGTTCTATGTGTTGGTTGAATAGATGAATCTGAGATTGTGTGATGCATATCGTATAATCATACCCACGGATACTTGAGGTGACATTGGAGTATCTAGGTGACATTAGGGTTTTGGTTGATTTGTGTCTTAAGGTGTTATTCTAGTACGAACTCTAGGGCTATTTGTGACACTTATAGGAATAGCCCAACGGATTGATTGGAAAGAATAACTTTGAGGCGGTTTCGTACCCTACCATAATCTCTTCGTTCGTTCTCCGCTATTAGTGACTTTGGAGTGACTCTCTGTTGCATGTTGAGGGATAGTTATGTGATCCAATTATGTTAGTATCCTTGAGGGAACTTACACTAGCGAAAGTATGAACCCTAGGCCTTGTTTCAACACATTGCAATACCGTTTACGCTCACTTTTATCATTAGTTACCTTGCTGTTTTTATATTTTCAGATTACAAAAACTATTATCTACTATCCATATACCCCTTGTATCACCATCTCTTCGCCGAACTAGTGCACCTATACAATTTACCATTGTATTGGGTGTGTTGGGGACACAAGAGACTCTTTATTATTTGGTTGTAGGGTTGCTTGAGAGAGACCATCTTCAGCCTACGCCTCCTACGGATTGATAAACCTTAGGTCATCCACTTGAGGGAAATTTGCTACTGTCCTACAAACCTCTGCACTTGGAGGCCCAACAACGTCTACAGGAAGAAGGTTGTGTAGTAGACATCACGAAGACGCTCGACTACATCACCCGCATTACTAAATGCTTCCGCTTTCGGTCTACGAGGGTACGTAGACATACTCTCCCCCTCTCGTTTCTATGCATCTCCTAGATAGATCTTGCGTGATCGTAGGTAAATTTTTGAAATATTGTGTTTCCCAAAAGGTATGGTGGACTCATGTGGCAAAAGTGGTCTAAAGGATTTTGGATGCACAAGTAGTGATCATACTTAGTTCAAAATGAAGGCTAGCAAAAGATTGAGAAGCGACCAACCAAGAAACGAATAATCTCATAAGCAAGCATTGAGCATAATTAACACCGAATAATGCACCACAAGTAGGATGTAATTTCATTGCACAACTATTGACTTTCGTGCTTGCATAGGGAATCAAAAACCTTAACACCAATATTCTTACTAAAGCATAATTACTCATCAACATGAATCACATATCACATCATCATATCTCAAAATTATTACGAGGAATCAAGTTTATTTTGTCCAATGATCTTCATGAAAGTTTTTATTATATCCTTCTTGGATATCTATCACTTTGGAACTAATTTTCATGCATTGGTTTTGATAATCTCAAACAAATATAAGTGAAGATCATGAGCATAATATCTTTCTCTCAAATTAATTGAAGCAAGAGAGAATTTATTCAAAAATACTAAAGCACACCATGCTCAAAAAGATATAAGTGAAGGTCAAGCGAGTAGTTATGTAAATGGGTAGCTATTTGAGGACTCTCTTTTATTTAAAAACTTTCAGGTCTAATTATCTTATTAAAACAGCAAGCAAAACAAAATAAAATGACATTCCAAGAATATCACAACTCATGTGAAGAAGAAAAAACTTAGGCTTAACCGATAATAACCAATAATTGTTGAAGAAGAAAGGTGGGATGCCTACCGGGGCATCCCCAAGCTTAGATGCTTGAGACTTATTGAAATATTATGTTGGGATGCCTTGGGCATCCCCAAGCTTGATCCTTTGTGTCTCCTTAATTCCTTTTATATCACGGTTTCCCTAAATATTAAAAACTTCATCCACGCAAAACTCAATAAGAACTCGTGATATAAGTTAGTATAAAGCAATGCAAAAACCTTATCATTCTCTACTGTAGAAAATCACTAAAATTATTATTCAACATTGCATATGGCATGCCTCTGCATATTTAATACTCCTATCCTCAAATAGAATCATTAAACAAGCAAACATATGCAAACAATGCAAACATAACAACAATCTGCCAAACCAGTACAGTCTGTAAAGAATGCAAGAGCATCCATACTTCTGTAACTCCAAAAATGATGAAAATTTTCCACACTGTAGAAATTTTATCATAGCTTATTTTGCAAAATGTTTCAACATTTTATCACATTCTGACTTTTCTCGGGAATTTTTGCAACACCGATAAACTTTCTGTTTTCAAACAGCAACATGTAAACTTGCAAAATAAGCATGGTAAAGGCTATACTTGACATTTTTTTTTGAAATAAAAGATGCAAAATAGTATTCTAAATAACAGCAAGCAAATCCTAGCAAAATAAAATGACGATCCGAGCAAAACACATATCATGTGACGAATGAAAACATAGCTTCAAGTAAGGTTACCGATAATGTTTGAGATGAAAGAGGGGATGTCTTCCGGGGCTTCCCCAAGCTTGGTTGCTTGGATCTTCCATGAATATTACCTTAGGGGTGCCTTGGGCATCCTAAAGCTGATGGTCTTGTCACACCTTATTCTCCTCATATCGATGTCTCATCCTGAACTTGAAAACTTCAATCACACAAAACTTAACAGTACTTCGTGAGATGCGTTAGTATGATAAAGATAAATCATTCACTTTGGTACTGTAAAAGAAAAGATTCATAATTGTTCCCACACAATTCCTACTCTAGCTTATCATTTACACAATTTATATTGAGCAATATAATCCATAAAAACTAGGAAACAAACAAACTATGCATTGAAGGTTGATCAAGGGAGGGCACCAGCCCTTCCTTCTGGAGGTCGAAGGGGTCGCCTACAATGAGGCGTATCCGACCCAGGATTTCCTTTTCGTTCCTAAAGTCTACAGTAACGAATTTGACTCGGCCGCCCTTGAGGAACTTCTTAAATTCCTCGCACTCAATGTTGGCATGGCATATGTGGTAGACCAAGCATAAGTCATGCACGCAAACCTGGATCGTGGCGGGCTTCTTCTTCTGTGCCTCCTTTAGATTCTTCTCGCTTCCCAGGACTGTGGTGTACTCAACATCTAGCCCAGCAACCCATTCATCATTTGAGTTCTCGAACATGCATTTGAAGCGAGCAAGGCATTCTTTCACCGTTGCAGAAGAACGGGTCTAGATGACGTCGAACTCATCGCCGGTGATGGTTCTAACCTTGTACTCACCACCGATCATGGAGATTTGGGACGCCATGGATTTGGGAGGAGGGTTAGGATTTGTGGAACTGTCGTAATGTGAAAGGACGGGATGACTAGGAGCGGTTGATTGTAAAAATGCCGAGTGGGGGCGCGTGCGAATGGCAGGGTAGTGGCTTTCCTGGTGGATAAATGGATTCATGCACAGTACTATGGGGGCCCAATTAGATGTCATGTCTACTCGACGCCCAATTAAATGGCTTTCGATGTCATGTCAAGCGTCGGGAACATTACAGGTGATACGAAGCTTTCCATTCTCCCATGATACAGGCTTCCGAGAGCCCTTGGATCTGAGATCCAACAGTTGCATGGCGTGATTCTAGACCTATGGGTGAATATCCTATCCTGGAGGGTTATTCTATAAATTTTTAGCAACTTAGCATGCGACCGTTTGATCTCAGATCCAAGGGCTGCTAGCAGCCCGTATCATGGTCGCGCCTACCATGACCATTGCCTCGCTCGCGCGGTCGCGCCCTTGGAGATTTAACACGGTGCGTTAGGCTATCTGATGTTGGCATGTCATACATAGTCATCACTTAGTCACTCATATAACAAAGTTAGCTATAAGGTTGGCTATAAGAGTATATTTTGTTTACTTCTCTCTATCTCTTTCTTCGTAGTATTTATTGCATTTGCCAAGGAGTGACCTCTTCCAGTGAAACGGTGCTTAGATGAGGTGCTATGGGCATTAAATGGCTTAGAAACTCAAGTCCCCAATGCATAGGTGCTTAGTTTTTTGTTGCTAAGTTTGCTTCATCTAGGTACACGTGCTTATCACCGTTTCTTCCTGGGGTGACCAAACTAGTCTCTCTCTCTTCTTAATTAACTTGCCACATCAGACTTTATGCCTATGAGGCAGGCTTAGCACCTGTAGGATCAAGTACAATAGTGGGCTATAAGCCCTCTTTACATGGCATTTTTGCATATGTGGGGGAAAGATGCAAGGAAAAAGTGGAGGAGTGGGCTCTCAAGCAAGAGCCAGCCTCTACATGGTGGAGCATCGGGAGAGGCACCTGTATGGAGGTGGTCAGGAATTGGGAGACTCACGCCGATCGTAGCACCGCAATTAAAATGATAATGGCAAGTCAAATCACCGGGCCCCACCTATCCAGCAGTAACTCACTGTCAAATCACACAGCCCTACGTTTGCAGCAGCCTACTCCCTCATCTTCTCGCGTCTATGTAGAACCGACTAGGCGGAACTGCCCCGCCTACCGCGCGGGAAAAGCCACGCGCTCGACTTTTAAATAGTGCAGTATACTAATTTTGTATCCATGGATTGCGCCATGGAGAAAATCCTCAAGAAAAGGCGGTACACATGTATGGAGTATACAGCACGCCCGTTGCGTTCGCGTCGCACCCCAGACGGTCGATCGGTCTGGCATGCCGCTCTCCAAATGGAACGCGCGTCATATTGCGTTTGCACACACATGTGGGACCGCAATTGAGAACCGACCATAGGCACACTCCTCGGCCCCGCAAGTCGGGTGAGTTAATAGAAGAGAGATATGAGTGATAGTACTACTAGAGAAGTGTTGTAGGAGTACATACGTTGGTACGTGGACGATCCCTGCAAGACACGGAAGATCAGTCCGTCCATGCATGTGACCAGACTCCAACAGACACGCCTGGATTGGCTATCGTCTACATATCGTGCAGGCTATGTTGTACAGGGTTGTAGTTCTGGTGAGAAATCTAAAAAAAGGTTTCTTGTCATCTCGCAAAATTAGGTGTCATGTGCTTCGGATCACTGCAAGGGTTAAACAGCGACAACTGAGTTGGGCTAGTCATTGGGGGAACATGCACGAAGAGTACTCGGCTGCCATCTAGGTCAAGCCGGCTATGTTAATTAGGACATCTATCGACGGACCCCTTTTCTACGAGTTTATCTTTAATTTGAGCTTTGATCCTCGTCTAGTTTGTCCGTCGGGATTCATCTTGTCTCCTTTGGGCAGTGAGGTTATGATATCTTGTCATGTGGCATTTTTTTCGTGCTATATGTTATAATCCGGTGCTTCAGATCAAAATGACGACAACTGCGCCTCCGGGGCACGTGCATGAAGACTTCTCGACAGTCATTGCCGAGGTCAGGCCGGCTCCGGACGGTAGACAAAAGAAAACTAGTACTCCACTATATAGGCAGGAGCCTCCGCGCTTGCTTGCTAGTGTTGCTCTCTTCACACTGTCTCGTCCTCTCCAGATCTAAACACGACAGTGGTGGCCACACTCTCTCTCTACTCACTGCTGGTCACAAATCTAGCCGGATCCTCTCTGCCGGGGAAGGTGAGAAGGTGCAACGTTCACACGGTCGTCCTCAGCGACGGTTCTTACCCACTGCCGGCGCGTCCCGATCAGCGTGCCTTGCCATTCTCTCCCAAGCATCGCTGGCAAGGGAGGGCCTCCCACCCCTTCTTCCTCGCTTCCATAGTGTGGGTAGACCCGGCCTCCCGCCGCCCACCTAGCGACATCCCGTCGACCCTCAGGTATAACTTCCTTCGAAACCGGCCTTGCTCTACTTCCCGAGCTCCTAACGTCACTGCATTTGTATATTTTACTATTTCTCAGGCCCCCTCGTAGATAGGATCGATCAGTTGTTCGAAAACCACCTATTTTTTTACTGTTAAGAGGTAAAACTAGTTCATTCACTCGAATCTAGTAGTACTTGGTTCAAACAAGGAAGAAAGGGGGTGGGGTGGGGGAAGATTTGTTACCTGAATCTAGGACTTGGTCGAAAGAGGAAATAATGGGGGCGAAAAGTAGCAGAGACTTGCTATCCAACTGGTCTCTAGGTCTAATAGGGAAATAAAGGGAACGCAGTACAAACTCAATATAAACCCTATCTATTGGTTGAAAAAGGAAAGAAAGTGGGGACTGGGGGACAAGTCAACAGAGTAAGTCTAGCACTAGATTTGCTAGCCTCACACAGTATAAGGTGGCTATATACCGAACAAAAATGGGACAAACCCAGATATCCTCTTCTGATGTTTGTTGCCCCGAGCCGCTCTTATGTAATGCCACTGGTAAAATGTAGCAGTCGCACTGTTAAAAGTAAGGACACATTAAACGAATGTAATTTTCAATGTAATGCCTCCAGTAATATGAATCAATGGCACTTTTTTCATGTCCTGCTAAATTTCCCATTAAGATAAGTTGCTTCTTTTCGTTAGAGATGCAACTGTCCTGGTCCGCCTACTCTCCCGTGCCCAAATACCGACTCTGTAGCAGCTGTTAATGTAATGTTGCTGGTAAAATGAAGCAATGGCACCATTAAAGTAATGCCGTATTTAACGGTTGTCATAGTTAAACTTAATTCCCACACTAATATCTAGCAATGCTGCTAGAAATTGCTACTGTCCGTGTACGATTGCCATTGAGATAAGGAACATGCTTTTTTCATTTGATGCATGTTTCATCACTTGTTAGTCACTCTCCTTTCCACCTTTTTTGTGCAAACAGAGATATACATTTCACGCTTGATCTTAGTTGAACTGCACAAATGATATCCAAATTATAGTCGAACATTCCAGGAGCTTCACGACAAACCTTAATGTTGCTCAATTTTATTGCAAATAATGAAGAAGAAGCCATGTGGGTTTCGTTTTCTGATGGAAATGGAACCGGGGCTGGAGCCCTTTTGTTAAAAAAAGCTGCTAGCTCATGGGACATTTCTTCATTTTAGGTGAACTGCACCAAAAGGTCCCATGAATTGAATCATCCATGTTGGTGACTGGTGTCATCCCTTCTACGATGGCGTTGACTACAGATATGGTTCGCATCACGAGGTATGTTCCTTTTTGGTCTGACCGTTTGCCAAAGATCCTGCATGTTGATCCTGCTCTTGTGCTACTGTTTTGGCACTGCCATGATAAAGCAGTAATGTTTTTATTTTGCACCTTAATCTAGTGGCACTATTAATTTGAGGCAATGTTTTGTCACCGCTAGTGCCACTGTTTTTTATATATCGAAAGAGGGGGTTCCCTCCGATTTCATTAAAGAAACCCAACCATAGAGAATCATTATCCGACAACATCTCAGTGTAAACGGGCAGTTATGCAACTACTACTAGAACGGACTAAGTACTAGCAGGAGACAAGTTCGCCACATAAGCTAGGCAGGTAGGGGGACGCAGCACCAGCTCGACTAAGTTTGGATTACAACCCAAATGCTACCACAGAAATATCAGGGGGAAGATAGGGACTGAAAGAGCCAGCTTTAGCATCCCAGTCTAAGCACCCCCGGCCTTCATCCTTGCGACGCACGGTACACCTCGTTTGCCACCTGCTCGACCCTAGTGTCACTGATAAAATGAAGTAATAATACAGTTAAAATAGAGCGAGTGTCCTCTCTATCATTTCATTTCCAATGTAGATAAAGAAAGTGCTTCTCGTTGTTAATGTATGTTTTATCAACTAGTCCCATTGTTAATGTTTAAGCGTTTCTGCAAACTGGGGTGCTTAATTTTAGGTTATCTGCACAAAAATAGAGATTTGAATGTCTCAAGGCCCCTCCTTGTACTACCTATGTACACTAATGTTCATCACTGGCAGAAGGTGTATCGGGGAGACTTGGGACGATTTCCTGTATGAGGCGTGGCGTACCATATGAGGCGTCGCAGGGCCCATCTTGCCCTCGCAGCATGGCATACTATGATACTATCGCAATATTTTCTTCTATTTATTTTGCGTGTTTCATCAACTAGTGCCACTATAATGTAATCACACTTTTTCATTATCTGTGCAAACAAGGTTATTCAGCTGCATTTTGGTGGAACTGCACAAATGTACGGATGGAACCGGCATATATGCAGAGTGCGAGGTGTGCCAAGTAAAAATTACCGACACCAACCATGCTCCATGCACGCATTGGCATCCACCACCACCAGTGGGATGTGTGGCGCTCTCTGTGGACAGATCTTTCTCGGCAGCAAATCCTCTAACCAAATACTAGTAGCTTATATTAGCAGTTTTCTAGGGAGTACTCTTTTCTGAAAGAAGCACCAACCTATTTTTCTTTATTTGTACACAGTGTCACAACTTTGACCCAAAGGTCCAGAGCTATTTAAGGATGATTGGCGTAGTACTCGGAGACTGATTGTAAGCATGATTTTCATTAGCTGTCACACTGATTGTAAGCATGAGCATGTGGAAGATTAGGTTAGTGTGAAGCTTACCTTAAACCCTACCGCCGCCGTTGAAATGAGGCGAGCATCGAGGGATCCATGGAGAACGGCGGGGAAGCGACGTCGCGCCATCCGGCCTCCTCTTGCGGTGGGAGAACGAATACTCCTGTGACTCTGGCTGGCTCTGCACCCTCACGAACGGCACACCGTACTAGATCAATTTGTTATCCTCTGGGTGCTCGACCCTCGACCTATACGCCCACCACCTCCGCCTGACTTTCGCCTTGGGAGAATTTGTCTGCTCCATCGGCCAGAGGAGATACTCGAAGGACTGCGGCGTGACTGCCGCTGACGAGTACATGTACATCACCGCCCTCATTGTCGATGTCTCTCTCTTACGCATACATTGCCACATAGCCCTCACCGTCCTCGAAATCTCCCACTCATTGTCAAACCAAGTAAGGATCTCCTTCAACCTGACTAACTTTGCCTGTTCACCGCTGGCAATCTGCCTGATTCGCTGCTGCATCCTCTCCATAAATGTGCTTCTGAGTGGTCTGGTGCTAGCTTTGGAATATGGGAGGAGAGACGGTGGTCTTGCAATAGAGAAGAGGGAGAGGCGAGACGGTGGTTTTGGAATGGAAATGATGGAAAGGAGAGGAGGTGGTTTTGCAATGGAGAAGAGGGAGAGGCGACACAATGGTTTTGGAATGGAGATGATGGAGAGGAGAGGAGGTGGTTTTGCAATGGAGAAGAAGGAGAGGCGAGACGGTGGTTTTTGAGTGGAGATGATGGAGAGGAGAGGAGGTGGTTTTGCAATGGAGAAGAGGGAGAGGAGCGTGCGGTAGCGATTTAGCATTGGACGAGAGGGCCGGCGCGCTGTGACTGGATCAAAATCAAAATCAAATTACCCTTCAATTAAGAAAGCGACCCCACATTAACTAGTCTCTCTTTTATTATGGGTCATAATTGACCATGATTTTCGCAAATAAAATATATGTTATACATTGAAAAAATAATATAATTTGAAAGTACATTCAGATACGAACCAAACGATACAATTTTTGGTGACATGCATTCACATTTTGCTTGTCAAATACAGTACGTGGTCAAACTATGACCCAAAATACGCAAAACAAACAAAATACTTCCAAGACCAGCGCCACTCTTCCGCTCTTCTCCTCTTAAACCACCGCTGCTCCTCTCCTGTTCCAATCTAAATCCAACGCCGCTCCTCTCCTCTTCCATTTCAAAACGACCGCCCTCCTCTCCTGTTCCAATCCAAAACCAGCGTCGCTCCTCTCCCGTTCTAATCCAAAACCAGCGCTGCTCCTCTCCTCTTCCATTCAAAAACCACCATCGGCGAGTGAAGGTGCTGTTGAGAAGTAGATCGATGGATGAGTACAACCGATACGTGAGGATCGCAGACAGCGACCCTGTGAAGCTAGCTAGGATGTTGGAGATACAGTCTTGGTTTGACAACAAGGACCAACTAGCGGCGACGGCGACATCCATGGCCAAATATCTGCAACAGAGCAAAAAGGCGGCGAAACTCCCGGAGGGAGTCACGCGGGAGTACATAGAGCTGCTCCTCTGGGCCATGGAGCAAACAGATTCACCGAATCCGATCGTGAGGTGCTACCTCTGGAGCACTGCGTTGGATTTCCTTGAAGAGGAAAGGATGATGCAGCAAAGTAGCGTAAGTATTTCCCTCCGTTTTTTAGAACCAAGGTATCAATCCAGTAGGAGGTCACGCGCGAAGTCCCTAGTACCTGCACAAAACAAATAATTCCTTGCAACCAATGTGATAAGGGTTGTCAATCCCTTCACGGTCACTTACGAGAGTGAGATCTGATAGATATGATAAGATAATATTTTTGGTATTTTTAAGATAAAGATGCAAAGTAAAATAAAAGCAAAGTAAAAAAACAAAGGAAATAACTAAGTATTGGAATATTAATACGATGAAGATAGACCCGGGGGCCATAGGTTCACTAGTGGCTTCTCTCAAGAGCATAAGTATTTTACGGTGGGTGAACGAATTACTGTTGAGCAATTGACAGAATTGAGCATAGTTATGAGAATATCTAGGTATGATCATGTATATAGGCATCATGTCCGAGACAAGTAGACCGACTCCTGCCTGCATCTGCTACTATTACTCCACTCATCGACCGCTATATAGCATGCATCTAGAGTATTAAGTTCATGAAAACAAAGTAACGCCTTAAGAAAGATGACATGATGTAGAGGGATAAATTCATGCAATATGATAAAAAAACCATCTTGTTAGGCTCGATGGCAACAATACAATACGTGCATTGCTGCCCCTACTATCACTAGGAAAGGACACCGCAAGATTGAACCCAAAGCTAAGCACTTCTCCCATTGCACGAAAGATCAATCTAGTAGGCCAAACCAAACTGATAATTTGAAGAGACTTGCAAAGATAACCAATCATACATAAAAGAATTCAGAGAAGATTCAAATATTATTCATAGATAGTCTTGATCATAAACCCATAATTCATCGTTCTCAACAAACACACCACAAAAAGAAGATTACATCAAATATATCTCCACAAGAGAGGGGGAGAACTTTGTATTGAGAGCCAAAAAGAGAGAAGAAGCCATCTAGCTAATAACTATGGACCTGAAGGTTTGAGGTAAACTACTCACACTTCATCGGAGAGGCAATGGTGTTGATGTAGAAGCCCTCCGTGATGGATGCCACCTCCGGTGGAGCTCCAGAACAGGCCCCAAGATGGGATCTCGTGGATACAGAAAGTTACAGCGGTGGAATTAGGGTTTTGGCTCTGTATCTGATCGTTTGGGGGTACGTAGGTATATATAGGAGGAAGAAGTACGTCGGTGGAACAACAGGGGGCCCACGAGGGTGGAGGGCACACCTGGGGGGTAGGCACGCCCCCCTACCTTGTGGCCTCCTCGGAGTGTGTCATAATAAACGGAACGGTGGAAAGTTGCATGCAATATATCTCGGAATGGCTATGGAAATGCCATAATAGGTAGGTATGGTGGCTGTTTTGAGGAAGGTATATGGTGGGTGTAGGATACCGGCGAAAGGTGCGCGGTATTAGAGAGGCTAGCAATGGTGGAAGGGTGAGAGTGCGTATGATCCATGGACTCAACCTTAGTCATAAAGAACTCATATACTTATTGCAAAAATATACAAGTTATGAAAGCAAAGTACTACGCGCATGCTCCTAGGGGGATAGATTGGTAGGAAAAGACCATTGCTTGTCCCCGACCGCCACTCATAAGGAAGACAATCAAAAAATAAATCATGCTCCGACTTCATCACATAATGGTTCACCATACATGCATGCTACGGGAATCACAAACTTTAACACAAGTATTTATCAAATTCACAACTACTCAACTAGCATGACTCTAATATCACCATCTTCATATCTCAAAACAATTATCAAGCATCAAACTTCTCATAGCATTCAACACACTCATAAGAAAGTTTTTACTATTCTTGAATACCAAGCATATTAGGATTATTTAAGAAAATTACCATGCTATTTAAGACTCTCATAATAATCTAATTGAAGCATGAGAGATCAATAGTTTCTATAAAACAATTCCACCACCGTGCTCCAAAAAATATAAGTGAAGTAATAGAGCAAAATTATATAACTCAAATGATATAAGCGAATCACATAGAGTATTCTAACAAATTCCAAAGGATGTATAGCTCTCTCAAAAGGTGTGTACAGCAAGGATGATCGTGGTAAACTAAAAAGCAAAGACTCAAATCATAAAAGACGCTCCACACAAAACACATATCATGTGGTGAATAAAAATATTGCTCCAAGTAAACTTACTGATAGAAGTAGACGAAAAAGGGGATGCGTTCCGGGGCATCCCCAAGATTTAGCTTTTAGGTGTCCTTAGATTATCTTGGGGGTGCCATGGGCATCCCCATGCTTAGGCTCTTGCAACTCCTTGTTCCATAATCCATCAAATCTTTACCCAAAACTTGAAAACTTCACAACACAAAACTTAAAGTAGAAAATCTTGTGAGCTCCGTTAGCGAAAGAAAACAAAAGACCACTTCAAGGTACTGTAATGAAATCATTCTTTATTTATATTGGTGTTAAACCTACTGTATTCCAACTTCTCTGTGGTTTATAAACTATTTTACTAGCCATAGATTCATCAAAATAAGCAAACAACACACTAAAAACAGAATCTGTCAAAAACAGAACAGTCTGTAGTAATCTGTAGCTAGCGCAAGATCTGGAACCCCACAAATTCTAAAATAAATTGCTTGACGCGAGGAATTTATCTATTAATCATTTGCAAAACGAATTAACTAAATAGCACTTTCCAAATATAAATGGCAGCAATTCTCGTGAGTGCTAAAGTTTCTGTTTTTTACAGCAAGATATCAAGACTTTCCCCAAGTCTTCCCAACGGTTCTACTTGGCACAAACACGAATTAAACAAAAAAACACAACCAAAACAGAGGCTAGGTAAATTATTTATTACTAAACAGGAGCAAAAAGCAAGGAATAAAAATAAAATTGGGTTGCCTCCCAACAAGCGCTATCGTTTAACGCCCCTAGCTAGGCATAAAAAGCAAGGATAGATCTAGGTATGGCCATCTTTGGTAGGCAATCCATAAGTGGCTCTCATAATAGATTCATAAGGTAATTTAATTTTCTTTCTAGGAAAGTGTTCCATTCCTTTCCTTAACGGAAATTGGAATCTAATATTTCCTTCCTTCATATCAATAATTGAACCAGTCGTTCTAAGGAAAGGTCTACCAAGAATAATAGGACATGAAGGATTGCAATCTATGTCAAGAACAATAAAATCTACGGGCACATAATTCCTATTTGCGACAATAAGAACATCATTAATTCTTCCCATAGGTTTCTTAATAGTGGAATCCGCAAGGTGCAGTTTTAGAGAGCAATCATCAAAATCATGGAAACCTAACAAATCACACAAAGTCTTTGGAATCGTGGAAACACTAGCACCTAAATCACACAAAGCATAGCATTCATGATCTTTAATTTTAATTTTAATAGTAGGTTCCCACTCATCATAAAGTTTTCTAGGGATAGAAACTTCCAACTCAAGTTTTTCTTCATAAGAGTGCATCAAGGAATCAACGATATGTTTAGTAAACGCTTTATTTTGACTATAAGCATGAGGAGAATTTAGCACGGATTGCAACAAGGAAATACAATCAATCAAGGAGCAATTTTCAAAATTAAATTCCTTGAAATCCAAAATAGTGGGTTTAGCAACATCTAGGGTTTAATTTCTTCAATCCAACTTTCATCAAATTTAGCATCAAGATCTAAAAACTCCGAATTTTTGGAATGCCTTCTAGGTAAAGGTGGATCATATTCAGTCCCATCATTATCAAGATTCATATTGCAAAACAAATATTTAATAGGGGACACATCAATAAATTTTAGATCTTCATCTTTATTTTCATAGGAACTAGAAGAACACGCTCTTATAAAGGCATCTTTCTTAGCACGCATCCTAGCGGTTCTTTCTTTGCACTCATCAATGGAAATTCTCATGGATTTGAGAGACTCATTGATATCATGCTTAGGAGGAATAGATCTAAGTTTCAAAGAATCAACATCAAGAGAAATTCTATCAACGTTCCTAGCCAACTCATCAATCTTAAGCAATTTTTCTTCAATCAAAGCATTGAAATTCTTTTGCGAAGTAATAAATTCTTTAATATTAGATTCAAAATCAGAGGGCATCTTATTATAATTTCCATAAGAATTGTTGTAGGAATTACCATAATTATTAGAGCAATTACTAGGATAAGGCCTAGGATTAAAATTTCCTCTATATGCGTTGTTACCAAAATTGTTCCTACCAACAAAATTCACATCCTTAGATTCATTATTATTCTCAATCAAAGTAGACAAGGGCATATAATTAGGATCAGAATAAACACTCTTATTAGAAAATAATTTCATAAGTTCATCCATCTTTCCACTCAAAACATTAATTTCTTCTATCGCATGCACCTTTTTATTAGTAGATCTTTTAGTATGCCATTGACAGTAATTAACCATAATATTATCTAGGAGTTTAGTAGCTTCTCCTAAAGTGATTTCCATAAAAGTGCCTCTCGCGACCGAATCTAAAAGATTTCTAGAAGCAAAATTCAATCCAGCATAAAAAAATTGTATAATCATCCACAAATTCAAACCATGAGTAGGGCAATTACGTATCATTAATTTCATCCTCTACCAAGCTTGTGCAACATGTTCATTATCAAGTTGCTTAAAATTCATAATATTGTTTCTAAGGGAGATGATCTTAGCGGGAGGAAAATACTTAGAGATAAAAGCATCTTTGCACTT
>NC_041392.1:105087668-105090600 GCF_002162155.2 Triticum dicoccoides
TAACAATATCATTATCCACATATTTCTTCTTTTTCATATCAAACAAATCAACGAAGCTATTTAGATGGGTAGCGGCATCTTCACTAGGAAGGCCGGAAAACAGATCTTTCATGACAAGATTCAGCAAAGCGGCATTAATTTCATAAGATTCAGCATCGGTAAGAGGAGCAATCGAAGTGCTAAAGAAATCATTGTTGTTGGTATTGGTAAAGTCACACAATTTAATGTTATCTTGAGCCATCATGACAAGCAAGCAATCCAACACACAAGCAAACAATAAACGGGCAAAAAGAGGCAAATATAGAAAGAGAGGGAGGATAGAGAGAGAGAGAGCGAATAAAACGACAAGGGTGAAGTGGGGGAGAGGAAAACGAGAGGCAAATGGCAAATAATGTAATGCGGGAGATAAGGCTATGTGATAGGTACTTGGTATGTTGACTTTTGCGTAGACTCCCCGGCAACGGCGCCAGAAATGGCTCGTTGTCGGGAGTCAAATCTTGACTTGCGCGAACCTCCCGACAACGGCGCCAGAAATTGTTCTTGCTACCTCTTGAGCACTGCGTTGGATTTCCTTGAAGAGGAAAGGATGATGCAGCAAAGTAGCGTAAGTATTTCCCTCAGTTTTTGAGAACCAAGGTATCAATCCAGTAGGAGGTCACGCTCGAAGTCCCTAGTACCTGCACAAAACAAATAACTCCTCGCAACCAACGCGATAAGGGGTTGTCAATCCCTTCACGGTCACTTACGAGAGTGAGATCTGGTAGATATGATAAGATAATATTTTTGGTATTTTTGTGATAAAGATGCAAAGTAAAATAAAAGCAAAGTAAAAAACAAAGGAAATAACTAAGTATTGGAATATTAATATTATGAAGATAGACCCGTGGGCCATAGGTTTCACTAGTGGCTTCTCTCAAGAGCATAAGTATTTTACGGTGGGTGAACGAATTACTGTTGAGCAATTGACAGAATTGAGCATAGTTATGAGAATATCTAGGTATGATCATGTATATAGGCATCCCGTCCGAGACAAGTAGACCGACTCCTGCCTACATCTACTACTATTACTCCACTCATCGACCGCTATCCAGCATGCATCTAGAGTATTAAGTTCATGAAAACAGATTAACGCCTTAAGCAAGATGACATGATGTAGAGGGATAAATTCATGCAATATGATAAAAAAACCATCTTGTTATCCTCGATGGAAACAATACAATACGTGCCTTGCTGCCCCTACTGTCACTGGGAAAGGACACCGCAAGATTGAACCCAAAGCTAAGCACTTCTCCCATTGCAAGAAAGATCAATCTAGTAGGCCAAACCAAACTGATAATTCGAAGAGACTAGCAAAGATAACCAATCATACATAAAAGAATTCAGAGAAGAGTCAAATATTATTTATAGATAGTCTTGATCATAAACCCACAATTCATCGGTCTCAACAAACACACCGCAAAAAGAAGATTACATCGAATAGATCTCCACAAGAGAGGGGGAGAACTTTGTATTGAGATCCAAAAAGAGAGAAGAAGCCATCTAGCTAATAACTATGGACCCGAAGGTCTGAGGTAAACTACTCACACTTCAGCGGAGAGGCTATGGTGTTGATGTAGACGCCCTCCGTGATGGATGCCACCTCCGGCGGAGCTCCGGAACATGCCCCAAGATGGGATCTCATGGATACAGAAAGTTATGGCGGTGGAATTAGGGTTTTGGCTCCATATCTGATTGTTTGGGGGTACGTAGGTATATATAGGAGGAAAAAGTACGTCGGTGGAGCAACAGGGGCCACACGAGGGTGGAGGGCGCGCCTGGGGGGTAGGCGCGCCCCTACCTCGTGGCCTCCTCCTTTGTTTCTTGACGTAGGGTCCAAGTCTCCTAGATCTTGTTCGGTGAGAAAATCACGTTCCCGAAGGTTTCATTCCGTTTGGACTCCGTTTGATATTCCTTTTCTTCGAAACACTAAAATAGGCAAACAAACAGCAATTCTGGGATGGGCCTCCGGTTAATAGGTTAGCCCCAAAAATAATATAAAAGTGGATAATAAAGCCCAATGATGTCCAAAACAGTAGATAATATAGCATGAAGCAATAAAAAATTATAGATGCGTTGGAGACATATCAAGCATCCCCAAGCTTAATTCCTGCTCGTCCTCGAGTAGGTAGATGATAAAAACAGAATTTTTGATGCGGAGTGCTACTTGGCATAATTTTAATGTAATTCTTCTTAATTGTGGTATGAATATTCATATCCGAAAGATTCAAGATAAAAGTTTAATATTGACATAAAAATAATAATACTTCAAGCATACTAACAAAGCAATCATGTCTTCTCAAAATAACATGGCAAAAGAAAGTTATCCCTACAAAATCATATAGTCTGGCTATGCTCTATCTTCACCACACAAAATATTTAAATCATGCACAACCCCGATGACAAGCCAAGCAATTGTTTCATACTTTTGACATTCTCAAACTTTTTCAATCTTCGCGCAATACATGAGCGTGAGCCATGGATATAGCACTATATGTGGAATAGAATGGTGGTTGTGGAGAAGACAAAAAGGGAGAAGATATTCTCACATCAACTAGGCGTATCAACGGGCTATGGAGATGCCCATCAATTGATATCAATGTGAGTGAGTAGGGATTGCCAAGCAATGGATGCACTAGAGCTATAAGTGTATGAAAGCTCAAAAAGAAACTAAGTGGGTGTGCATCCAACTTGCTTGCTCACGAAGACCTAGGGCATTTTGAGGAAGCCCATCATTGGAATATACGAGCCAAGTTCTATAATGAAAGATTCCCACTAGTATATGAAAGTGATAACATAGGAGACTCTCTATCATGAATATCATGGTGCTACTTTGAAGCACAAGTGTGGTAAAGGATAGTAACATTGTCCCTTCTCTCTTTTTCTCTCATTTTTT
>NC_041392.1:105090610-105091822 GCF_002162155.2 Triticum dicoccoides
ATCAGAATAAACACTCTTATTAGAAAATAATTTCATAAGTTCATCCATCTTTCCACTCAAAACATTAATTTCTTCTATCGCATGCACCTTTTTATTAGTAGATCTTTTAGTATGCCATTGACAGTAATTAACCATAATATTATCTAGGAGTTTAGTAGCTTCTCCTAAAGTGATTTCCATAAAAGTGCCTCTCGCGACCGAATCTAAAAGATTTCTAGAAGCAAAATTCAATCCAGCATAAAAAAATTGTATAATCATCCACAAATTCAAACCATGAGTAGGGCAATTACGTATCATTAATTTCATCCTCTACCAAGCTTGTGCAACATGTTCATTATCAAGTTGCTTAAAATTCATAATATTGTTTCTAAGGGAGATGATCTTAGCGGGAGGAAAATACTTAGAGATAAAAGCATCTTTGCACTTGTTCCAAGAATCAATACTATTTTTAGGCAAAGACGAAAACCAAGCTTTAGCACGATGTCTAAGCGAAAAAGGAAATAGCTTCAACTTAACAATATCATTATCCACATATTTCTTCTTTTTCATATCAAACAAATCAACGAAGCTATTTAGATGGGTAGCGGCATCTTCACTAGGAAGGCCGGAAAACAGATCTTTCATGACAAGATTCAGCAAAGCGGCATTAATTTCATAAGATTCAGCATCGGTAAGAGGAGCAATCGAAGTGCTAAAGAAATCATTGTTGTTGGTATTGGTAAAGTCACACAATTTAATGTTATCTTGAGCCATCATGACAAGCAAGCAATCCAACACACAAGCAAACAATAAACGGGCAAAAAGAGGCAAATATAGAAAGAGAGGGAGGATAGAGAGAGAGAGAGCGAATAAAACGACAAGGGTGAAGTGGGGGAGAGGAAAACGAGAGGCAAATGGCAAATAATGTAATGCGGGAGATAAGGCTATGTGATAGGTACTTGGTATGTTGACTTTTGCGTAGACTCCCCGGCAACGGCGCCAGAAATGGCTCGTTGTCGGGAGTCAAATCTTGACTTGCGCGAACCTCCCGACAACGGCGCCAGAAATTGTTCTTGCTACCTCTTGAGCACTGCGTTGGATTTCCTTGAAGAGGAAAGGATGATGCAGCAAAGTAGCGTAAGTATTTCCCTCAGTTTTTGAGAACCAAGGTATCAATCCAGTAGGAGGTCACGCTCGAAGTCCCTAGTACCTGCACAAAACAAATAACTCCTC
>NC_041392.1:105105986-105128664 GCF_002162155.2 Triticum dicoccoides
GATTATTTAAGAAAATTACCATGCTATTTAAGACTCTCATAATAATCTAATTGAAGCATGAGAGATCAATAGTTTCTATAAAACAATTCCACCACCGTGCTCCAAAAAATATAAGTGAAGTAATAGAGCAAAATTATATAACTCAAATGATATAAGCGAATCACATAGAGTATTCTAACAAATTCCAAAGGATGTATAGCTCTCTCAAAAGGTGTGTACAGCAAGGATGATCGTGGTAAACTAAAAAGCAAAGACTCAAATCATAAAAGACGCTCCACACAAAACACATATCATGTGGTGAATAAAAATATTGCTCCAAGTAAACTTACTGATAGAAGTAGACGAAAAAGGGGATGCGTTCCGGGGCATCCCCAAGATTTAGCTTTTAGGTGTCCTTAGATTATCTTGGGGGTGCCATGGGCATCCCCATGCTTAGGCTCTTGCAACTCCTTGTTCCATAATCCATCAAATCTTTACCCAAAACTTGAAAACTTCACAACACAAAACTTAAAGTAGAAAATCTTGTGAGCTCCGTTAGCGAAAGAAAACAAAAGACCACTTCAAGGTACTATAATGAAATCATTCTTTATTTATATTGGTGTTAAACCTACTGTATTCCAACTTCTCTGTGGTTTATAAACTATTTTACTAGCCATAGATTCATCAAAATAAGCAAACAACACACTAAAAACAGAATCTGTCAAAAACAGAACAGTCTGTAGTAATCTGTAGCTAGCGCAAGATCTGGAACCCCACAAATTCTAAAATAAATTGCTTGACGCGAGGAATTTATCTATTAATCATCTGCAAAACGAATTAACTAAATAGCACTTTCCAAATATAAATGGCAGCAATTCTCGTGAGTGCTAAAGTTTCTGTTTTTTACAGCAAGATATCAAGACTTTCCCCAAGTCTTCCCAACGGTTCTACTTGGCACAAACACGAATTAAACAAAAAAAACACAACCAAAACAGAGGCTAGGTAAATTATTTATTACTAAACAGGAGCAAAAAGCAAGGAATAAAAATAAAATTGGGTTGCCTCCCAACAAGCGCTATCGTTTAACGCCCCTAGCTAGGCATAAAAAGCAAGGATAGATCTAGGTATGGCCATCTTTGGTAGGCAATCCATAAGTGGCTCTCATAATATATTCATAAGGTAATTTAATTTTCTTTCTAGGAAAGTGTTCCATTCCTTTCCTTAACGGAAATTGGAATCTAATATTTCCTTCCTTCATATCAATAATTGAACCAGTCGTTCTAAGGAAAGGTCTACCAAGAATAATAGGACATGAAGGATTGCAATCTATGTCAAGAACAATAAAATCTACGGGCACATAATTCCTATTTGCGACAATAAGAACATCATTAATTCTTCCCATAGGTTTCTTAATAGTGGAATCCGCAAGGTGCAATTTTAGAGAGCAATCATCAAAATCATGGAAACCTAACAAATCACACAAAGTCTTTGGAATCGTGGAAACACTAGCACCTAAATCACACAAAGCATAGCATTCATGATCTTTAATTTTAATTTTAATAGTAGGTTCCCACTCATCATAAAGTTTTCTAGGGATAGAAACTTCCAACTCAAGTTTTTCTTCATAAGAGTGCATCAAGGAATCAACGATATGTTTAGTAAACGCTTTATTTTGACTATAAGCATGAGGAGAATTTAGCACGGATTGCAACAAGGAAATACAATCAATCAAAGAGCAATTTTCAAAATTAAATTCCTTGAAATCCAAAATAGTGGGTTTAGCAACATCTAGGGTTTAATTTCTTCAATCCAACTTTCATCAAATTTAGCATCAAGATCTAAAAACTCCGAATTTTTGGAATACCTTCTAGGTAAAGGTGGATCATATTCAGTCCCATCATTATCAAGATTCATATTGCAAAACAAAGATTTAATAGGGGACACATCAATAAATTTTAGATCTTCATCTTTATTTTCATAGGAACTAGAAGAACACGCTCTTATAAAGGCATCTTTCTTAGCACGCATCCTAGCGGTTCTTTCTTTGCACTCATCAATGGAAATTCTCATGGATTTGAGAGACTCATTGATATCATGCTTAGGAGGAATAGATCTAAGTGTCAAAGAATCAACATCAAGAGAAATTCTATCAACGTTCCTAGCCAACTCATCAATCTTAAGCAATTTTTCTTCAATCAAAGCATTGGAATTCTTTTGCGAAGTAATAAATTCTTTAATATTAGATTCAAAATCAGAGGGCATCTTATTATAATTTCCATAAGAATTGTTGTAGGAATTACCATAATTATTAGAGCAATTACTAGGATAAGGCCTAGGATTAAAATTTCCTCTATATGCGTTGTTACCAAAATTGTTCCTACCAACAAAATTCACATCCTTAGATACATTATTATTCTCAATCAAAGTAGACAAGGGCATATCATTAGGATCAGAATAAACACTCTTATTAGAAAATAATTTCATAAGTTCATCCATCTTTCCACTCAAAACATTAATTTCTTCTATCGCATGCACCTTTTTATTAGTAGATCTTTCAGTATGCCATTGACAGTAATTAACCATAATATTATCTAGGAGTTTAGTAGCTTCTCCTAAAGTGATTTCCATAAAAGTGCCTCCCGCGACCGAATCTAAAAGATTTCTAGAAGCAAAATTCAATCCAGCATAAAAAAATTGTATAATCATCCACAAATTCAAACCATGAGTAGGGCAATTACGTATCATTAATTTCATCCTCTACCAAGCTTGTGCAACATGTTCATTATCAAGTTGCTTAAAATTCATAATATTGTTTCTAAGGGAGATGATCTTAGCGGGAGGAAAATACTTAGAGATAAAAGCATCTTTGCACTTCTTCCAAGAATCAATACTATTTTTAGGCAAAGACGAAAACCAAGCTTTAGCACGATGTCTAAGCGAAAAAGGAAATAGCTTCAACGTAACAATATCATTATCCACATATTTCTTCTTTTTCATATCAAACAAATCAACGAAGCTATTTAGATGGGTAGCGGCATCTTCACTAGGAAGGCCGGAAAACAGATCTTTCATGACAAGATTCAGCAAAGCGGCATTAATTTCATAAGATTCAGCATCGGTAAGAGGAGCAATCGAAGTGCTAAAGAAATCATTGTTGTTGGTATTGGTAAAGTCACACAATTTAATGTTATCTTGAGCCATCATGACAAGCAAGCAATCCAACACACAAGCAAACAATAAACGGGCAAAAAGAGGCAAATATAGAAAGAGAGGGAGGATAGAGAGAGAGAGAGCGAATAAAACGACAAGGGTGAAGTGGGGGAGAGGAAAACGAGAGGCAAATGGCAAATAATGTAATGCGGGAGATAAGGCTATGTGATAGGTACTTGGTATGTTGACTTTTGCGTAGACTCCCCGGCAACGGCGCCAGAAATGGCTCGTTGTCGGGAGTCAAATCTTGACTTGCGCGAACCTCCCGACAACGGCGCCAGAAATTGTTCTTGCTACCTCTTGAGCACTGCGTTGGATTTCCTTGAAGAGGAAAGGATGATGCAGCAAAGTAGCGTAAGTATTTCCCTCAGTTTTTGAGAACCAAGGTATCAATCCAGTAGGAGGTCACGCTCGAAGTCCCTAGTACCTGCACAAAACAAATAACTCCTCACAACCAATGCGATAAGGGGTTGTCAATCCCTTCACGGTCACTTACGAGAGTGAGATCTGGTAGATATGATAAGATAATATTTTTGGTATTTTTGTGATAAAGATGCAAAGTAAAATAAAAGCAAAGTAAAAAACAAAGGAAATAACTAAGTATTGGAATATTAATATTATGAAGATAGACCCGTGGGCCATAGGTTTCACTAGTGGCTTCTCTCAAGAGCATAAGTATTTTACGGTGGGTGAACGAATTACTGTTGAGCAATTGACAGAATTGAGCATAGTTATGAGAATATCTAGGTATGATCATGTATATAGGCATCCCGTCCGAGACAAGTAGACCGACTCCTGCCTACATCTACTACTATTACTCCACTCATCGACCGCTATCCAGCATGCATCTAGAGTATTAAGTTCATGAAAACAGAGTAACGCCTTAAGCAAGATGACATGATGTAGAGGGATAAATTCATGCAATATGATAAAAAAAACCATCTTGTTATCCTCGATGGAAACAATACAATACGTGCCTTGCTGCCCCTACTGTCACTGGGAAAGGACACCGCAAGATTGAACCCAAAGCTAAGCACTTCTCCCATTGCAAGAAAGATCAATCTAGTAGGCCAAACCAAACTGATAATTCGAAGAGACTAGCAAAGATAACCAATCATACATAAAAGAATTCAGAGAAGATTCAAATATTATTTATAGATAGTCTTGATCATAAACCCACAATTCATCGGTCTCAACAAACACACCGCAAAAAGAAGATTACATCGAATAGATCTCCACAAGAGAGGGGGAGAACTTTGTATTGAGATCCAAAAAGAGAGAAGAAGCCATCTAGCTAATAACTATGGACCCGAAGGTCTGAGGTAAACTACTCACACTTCATCGGAGAGGCTATGGTGTTGATGTAGACGCCCTCCGTGATGGATGCCACCTCCGGCGGAGCTCCGGAACATGCCCCAAGATGGGATCTCATGGATACAGAAAGTTATGGCGGTGGAATTAGGGTTTTGGCTCCATATCTGATCGTTTGGGGGTACGTAGGTATATATAGGAGGAAAAAGTACGTCGGTGGAGCAACAGGGGCCACACGAGGGTGGAGGGCGCGCCTGGGGGGTAGGCGCGCCCCTACCTCGTGGCCTCCTCCTTTGTTTCTTGACGTAGGGTCCAAGTCTCCTAGATCTTGTTCGGTGAGAAAATCACGTTCCCGAAGGTTTCATTCCGTTTGGACTCCGTTTGATATTCCTTTTCTTCGAAACACTAAAATAGGCAAACAAACAGCAATTCTGGGATGGGCCTCCGGTTAATAGGTTAGCCCCAAAAATAATATAAAAGTGGATAATAAAGCCCAATGATGTCCAAAACAGTAGATAATATAGCATGAAGCAATAAAAAATTATAGATGCGTTGGAGACATATCAAGCATCCCCAAGCTTAATTCCTGCTCGTCCTCGAGTAGGTAGATGATAAAAACAGAATTTTTGATGCGGAGTGCTACTTGGCATAATTTTAATGTAATTCTTCTTAATTGTGGTATGAATATTCATATCCGAAAGATTCAAGATAAAAGTTTAATATTGACATAAAAATAATAATACTTCAAGCATACTAACAAAGCAATCATGTCTTCTCAAAATAACATGGCAAAAGAAAGTTATCCCTACAAAATCATATAGTCTGGCTATGCTCTATCTTCACCACACAAAATATTTAAATCATGCACAACCCCGATGACAAGCCAAGCAATTGTTTCATACTTTTGACATTCTCAAACTTTTTCAATCTTCGCGCAATACATGAGCGTGAGCCATGGATATAGCACTATATGTGGAATAGAATGGTGGTTGTGGAGAAGACAAAAAGGGAGAAGATATTCTCACATCAACTAGGCGTATCAACGGGCTATGGAGATGCCCATCAATTGATATCAATGTGAGTGAGTAGGGATTGCCAAGCAATGGATGCACTAGAGCTATAAGTGTATGAAAGCTCAAAAAGAAACTAAGTGGGTGTGCATCCAACTTGCTTGCTCACGAAGACCTAGGGCATTTTGAGGAAGCCCATCATTGGAATATACGAGCCAAGTTCTATAATGAAAGATTCCCACTAGTATATGAAAGTGATAACATAGGAGACTCTCTATCATGAATATCATGGTGCTACTTTGAAGCACAAGTGTGGTAAAGGATAGTAACATTGTCCCTTCTCTCTTTTTCTCTCATTTTTTTATGGCCTCTTTTCTTTCTTTTTTATTTTTCGTCCGGAGTCTCATCCCGACTTGTGGGGGAATCATAGTCTCCATCATCCTTTCCTCACTGGGACAATTCTCTAATAATGATGATCATCACACTTTTATTTTCTTACAACTCAACAATTACAACTCGGTACTTAGAATAAAATATGACTCTATATGAATGCCTCCGGCGGTGTACCGGGATTTCCAATGAATCAAGAGTGACATGTATGAAAGAATTATGAATGGTGTCTTTGCCACAAATACGATGTCACTACATGATCATGCTAAGCAATATGACAATGATGGAGTGTGTCATAATAAACGGAACGGTGGAAAGTTGCATGCAATATATCTCGGAATGGCTATGGAAATGCCATAATAGGTAGGTATGGTGGCTATTTTGAGGAAGGTATATGGTGGGTGTATGATACCGGCGAAAGGTGTGCGGTATTAGAGAGGCTAGCAATGGTGGAAGGGTGAGAGTGCGTATGATCCATGGACTCAACCTTAGTCATAAAGAACTCATATACTTATTGCAAAAATCTGCAAGTTATCAAAGCAAAGTATTACGCGCATGCTCCTAGGGGGATAGATTGGTAGGAAAAGACCATCGCTCGTCCCCGACTGCCACTCATAAGGAAGACAATCAAACTATAAATCATGCTCCGACTTCATCACATAACGGTTCACCATAAGTGCATGCTACGGGAATCACAAACTTTAACACAAGTATTTCTCAAATTCACAACTACTCAACTAGCATGACTCTAATATCACCATCTTCATATCTCAAAACAATTATCAAGCATCAAACTTCTCATAGCATTCAACACACTCATAAGAAAGTTTTTACTATTCTTGAATACCAAGCATATTAGGATTATTTAAGAAAATTACCATGCTATTTAATACTCTCAAAATAATCTAAGTGAAGCATGAGAGATCAATAGTTTCTATAAAACAATTCCACCACTGTGCTCTAAAAAATATAAGTGAAGTACTAGAGCAAAATTATATAACTCAAATGATATAAGCGAAGCACATAGAGTATTTTAACCAATTCCAAAGCATGTTTAGCTCTCTCAAAAGGTGTGTACAGCAAGGATGATTGTGGTAAAATAAAAAGCAAAGACTCAAATCATACAAGACGCTCCAAGCTAAACACATATCATGTGGTGAATAAAAATATAGCTCCAAGTAAAGTTACCGATAGAAGTAGACGAAAGAAGGGATGCCTTCCGGGGCATCCCCAAGCTTTAGCTTTTAGGTGACTTTAGATTATCTCGGGGGTGCCATGGGCATCCCCAAGCTTAGGCTCTTGCAACTCCTTGTTCCATAATCCATCAAATCTTTACCCAAAACTTGAAAACTTCACAACACAAAACTTAAAGTAGAAAATCTCGTGAGCTCCGTTAGCGAAAGAAAACAAAATACCACTTCAAGGTACTATAATGAACTCATTCTTTATTTATATTGGTGTTAAACCTACTGTATTCCAACTTCTCTATGGTTTATAAACTATTTTACTAGCCATAGATTCATCAAAATAAGCAAACAACACACTAAAAACAGAATCTGTCAAAAACAGAACAGTCTGTAGTAATCTGTAGCTAGCACAAGATCTGGAACCCCAAAAATTCTAAAATAAATTGCTTGACGTGAGGAATTTATCTATTAATCATCTGCAAAAATAATTAACTAAATATCACTTTCCAAATAAAAATGGCAGCAATGCTCGTGAGCACTAAAGTTTCTGTTTTTTACAGCAAGATATCAAGACTTTCCCCAAGTTTTCCCAACGGTTCTACTTGGCACAAAAACTAATTAAACACAAAAAACACAACCAAAACAGAGGCTAGGTAAATTATTTATTACTAAACAGGAGCAAAAATCAAGGAATAAGAAGGTGGTTTTGCAATGGAGAAGAAGGAGAGGCGAGACGGTGGTTTTTGAGTGGAGATGATGGAGAGGAGAGGAGGTGGTTTTGCAATGGAGAAGAGGGAGATGAGCGTGCAGTAGCGATTTAGGATTGGACGAGAGGGCCGGCGCGCTGTGACTGGATCAAAATCAAAATCAAATTACCCTTCAAGTAAGAAAGCGACCCCACATTAACTAGTCTCCCTTTTATTCTGAGTCATAATTGACCATGATTTTCACAAATAAAATATATGTTATACGTTGCAAAAATAATATAATTTGAAAGTACATTCAGATACGAACCAAACGATACAATTTTTGGTGACATGCATTCACATTTTGCTTGTCAAATACAGTACGTGGTCAAACTTTGACCCAAAATACGCAAAACAAAAAAAAATACTTCCAAGACCAGCGCTACTCTTCCGCTCTTCTCCTCTTAAACCATTGTCGCTCCTCTCCTGTTCCAATCTAAATCCAGCGCCGCTCCTCTCCTCTTCCATTTCAAAACGACCGCCCTCCTCTCCTATTCCAATCCAAAACCAGCGTCGCTCCTCTCCCGTTCTAATCCAAAACCAGCGCTGCTCCTCTCCTCTTCCATTCAAAAACCACCGCCGGCGAGTGAAGGTGCTGTGGAGAAGTAGATCGATGGAGGAGTACAACCGATACGTGAGGATCGCAGACAGCGACCCTGTGAAGCTAGCTAGGATGTTGGAGATACAGTCTTGGTTTGACAACAAGGACCAACTAGCGGCGACGGCGACATCCATGGACAAATATCTGCAACAGAGCAAAAAGGCGGCGATACTCCCGGAGGGAGTCACGCGGGAGTACATAGAGCTGCTCCTCTGGGCCATGGAGCAAACAGATTCACCGAATCCGATCATGAGGTGCTACCTCTTGAGCACTGCATTGGATTTCCTTGAAGAGGAAAGGATGATGCAGCAAAGTAGCATAAGTATTTCCCTCCGTTTTTTAGAACCAAGGTATCAATCCAGTAGGAGGTCACGCGCGAAGTCCCTGGTACCTGCACAAAACAAATAACTCCTTGCAACCAATGTGATAAGGGTTGTCAATCCCTTCACGGTCACTTACGAGAGTGAGATCTGATAGATATGATAAGATAATATTTTTGGTATTTTTAAGATAAAGATGCAAAGTAAAATAAAAGCAAAGTAAAAAACAAAGGAAATAACTAAGTATTGGAATATTAATACGATGAAGATAGACCCGGGGGCCATAGGTTCACTAGTGGCTTCTCTCAAGAGCATAAGTATTTTACGGTGGGTGAACGAATTACTGTTGAGCAATTGACAGAATTGAGCATAGTTATGAGAATATCTAGGTATGATCATGTATATAGGCATCATGTCCGAGACAAGTAGACCGACTCCTGCCTGCATCTGCTACTATTACTCCACTCATCGACCGCTATCCAGCATGCATCTAGAGTATTAAGTTCATGAAAACAGAGTAACGCCTTAAGCAAGATGACATGATGTAGAGGGATAAATTCATGCAATATGATAAAAAAAACCATCTTGTTATCCTCGATGGCAACAATACAATACGTGCCTTGCTGCCCCTACTATCACTGGGATAGGACACCGCAAGATTGAACCCAAAGCTAAGCACTTCTCCCATTGCAAGAAAGATCAATCTAGTAGGCCAAACCAAACTGATAATTTGAAGAGACTTGCAAAGATAACCAATCATACATAAAAGAATTCAGAGAAGATTCAAATATTATTCATAGATAGTCTTGATCATAAACCCATAATTCATCGTTCTCAACAAACACACCACAAAAAGAAGATTACATCAAATATATCTCCACAAGAGAGGGGGAGAAGTTTGTATTGAGATCCAAAAAGAGAGAAGAAGCCATCTAGCTAATAACTATGGACCTGAAGGTTTGAGGTAAACTACTCACACTTCATCGGAGAGGCAATGGTGTTGATGTAGAAGCCCTCCGTGATGGATGCCACCTCCGGCGGAGCTCCAGAACAGGCCCCAAGATGGGATCTCGTGGATACAGAAAGTTACAGCGGTGGAATTAGGGTTTTGGATCTGTATCTGATCGTTTGGGGGTACGTAGGTATATATAGGAGGAAGAAGTACGTCGGTGGAACAACAGGGGGCCCACGAGGGTGGAGGGCACACCTGGGGGGTAGGCACGCCCCCCTACCTTGTGGCCTCCTCGGAGTGTGTCATAATAAACGGAACGGTGGAAAGTTGCATGCAATATATCTCGGAATGGCTATGGAAATGCCATAATAGGTAGGCATGGTGGCTCTTTTGAGGAAGGTATATGGTGGGTGTATGATACCGGCGAAAGGTGCGCGGTATTAGAGAGGCTAGCAATGGTGGAAGGGTGAGAGTGCGTATGATCCATGGACTCAACCTTAGTCATAAAGAACTCATATACTTATTGCAAAAATATACAAGTTATGAAAGCAAAGTACTACGCGCATGCTCCTAGGGGGATAGATTGGTAGGAAAAGACCATTGCTTGTCCCCGACCGCCACTCATAAGGAAGACAATCAAAAAATAAATCATGCTCCGACTTCATCACATAATGGTTCACCATACATGCATGCTACGGGAATCACAAACTTTAACACAAGTATTTATCAAATTCACAACTACTCAACTAGCATGACTCTAATATCACCATCTTCATATCTCAAAACAATTATCAAGCATCAAACTTCTCATAGCATTCAACACACTCATAAGAAAGTTTTTACTATTCTTGAATACCAAGCATATTAGGATTATTTAAGAAAATTACCATGCTATTTAAGACTCTCATAATAATCTAATTGAAGCATGAGAGATCAATAGTTTCTATAAAACAATTCCACCACCGTGCTCCAAAAAATATAAGTGAAGTAATAGAGCAAAATTATATAACTCAAATGATATAAGCGAATCACATAGAGTATTCTAACAAATTCCAAAGGATGTATAGCTCTCTCAAAAGGTGTGTACAGCAAGGATGATAAGATAATATTTTTTGTATTTTTAAGATAAAGATGCAAATTAAAATAAAAGCAAAGTAAAAAAGAAAGAAAATAACTAAGTATTGGAAGATTAATATGATGAAGATAGACCCGGGGGCCATAGGTTTCACTAGTGGCTTCTCTCAAGAGCATAAGTATTTTACGGTGGGTGAACGAATTACTATTGAGCAATTGACAGAATTGAGCATAGTTATGAGAATATCTAGGTATGATCATGTATATAGGCATCACATCCGAGACAAGTAGACCGACTCCTGCCTGCATCTGCTACTATTACTCCACTCATCGACCGCTATCCAGCATGCATCTAGAGTATTAAGTTCATGAAAACAGAGTAACGCCTTAAGCAAGATGACATGATGTAGAGGGATAAATTCATGCAATATGATAAAAAAACCATCTTGTTATCCTCGATGGCAACAATACAATACGTGCCTTGCTGCCCCTACTATCACTGGGATAGGACACCGCAAGATTGAACCCAAAGCTAAGCACTTCTCCCATTGCAAGAAAGATCAATCTAGTAGGCCAAACCAAACTGGTAATTCAAAAAGACTTGCAAGGATAACCAATCATACATAAAAGAATTCAGAGAAGATTCAAATATTATTCATAGATAGTCTTGATCATAAACCCACAATTCATCGATCTCAACAAACACACCGCAAAAAGAAGATTACATCGAATAGATCTCCACAAGAGAGGGGGAGAACTTTGTATTGAGATCCAAAAAGAGAGAAGAAGCTATCAAGCTAATAACTATGGACCCGAAGGTCTGAGGTAAACTACTCACACTTCATCGGAGAGGCTATGGTGTTGATGTAGAAGCCCTCCATGATGGATGCCCCCTCCGGCGGAGCTCTGGAACAGGCCCCAAGATGGGATCTCGTGTATACAGAAAGTTACGGCGGTGGAATTAGGGTTTTGGCTCTGTATCTGATCGTTTGGGGGTACGTAGGTATATATAGGAGGAAGAAGTACATCGGTGGAGCAACAGGGGGCCCACGAGGGTGGAGGGCGCGCCTGGGGGGGGGGTGTATGCGCGCCCCCCTACCTCGTGGACTCCTCCTTTGGTTCTTGACGTAGGGTCCAAGTCTCCTGGATCTTGTTCGGTGAGAAAATCACGTTCCCGAAGGTTTCATTGTAACATCCCAAAATTCTAAATTTTGGAATGTTATATTACGTAAATATTTATGATTGTTTGTTCGATTATTGTGTGACTGATTGTGTGAAATTGAGTGGCATTTTGAAATTTCAGAGGCATTTGAATTTTATTTGAATTTGGATTCAACTTGGCATTCGAAATTTATTTCTTATACCCCTGACAAATACTTGTTTAAAACTATGAGAGGAGCTAACATGACACTCCAAAAAAAGTCAGGAGAAATTAATGCCAAAAGTTTTTGAATTCAAATTGGAGTTTATTTGGAATTTATAAAAAAAATTCTTCTAGTTTGGATTTTTGCCTCTGGAAAAATGTTCACGTTGTAGGGTTTATTTTTTTGATTTTTTTGATATATATGTACTATATAAAAATATTATAGATTTATCTTATTTTAGTTTTTTTCCTCTGCCTTATTTCAAAAAAAAGGAAAAGAACCCCGGAGATGGGCAGGCCAACCGGCCCAGCCAGCCACCCGGCGCGGCCCAACAGCGAGCCACAGCCGTAGCCCAGCCGTGCTCTCACCCGAATCCCCTCGCGACCGATCGCCCGATCGAACTCTTCCCTCTCTCTCTCGCTGACCGGTGGACCCCGCCGTCTTCTTCCTCCTCCGCACGCAACTGCCGCAGCAAGATCGCGCCGCCGCCGCTGTATCCCGGAGATCACGGGATCCTCCCCCGATTCGCCCCCTCCACCAAGGAACCCCTCCCCCTATATATACCCCTACTCCTCGTCCGTTTCCGCCCTGAAGCCGCCCCGAACCCCTCTCCATCGCCTGCAATCCCTCGCCGGAACCCGAGCGCCGCCGCGCACCATTATCGCCCTAGCTCTCCACTACGACGACCTCATCGCCATCCGAACCCACCACCGAAACTCCCTCGCTCGCCCGCACCTTCCTGTGCCCTCGCCCTCGCCCAAAACCCACTGGACACCACCAACGTCGACCACCCGGACGCCACCGCCGCCCCGACCTCGCCGCCGACCGTCTCCGACCACCTCCACTGGCGCCACGACCACCGTTGGACTCGTCGTCGTCTGCTTCATCTCCCTGGCCACCCCACTGACGCCGAAGATCATCGGAGCCGCCACATCGTCGACGCCGGAAGCTGCCGACCATGCCGGAGCTCCCCTGCCCTCACTATAAGCACCAGGAACACCCTCAGCCGTCGGATCTGTAGTCAACGCATTAGATTAGATTAGATCGAACAGTTTGGTTTATTTTGTTAGATCATTTTAGTTCCGGTTTGTTTCGGTTTTTATTCGGTTTAGATCGATTCAGGTTTAGTCGGTTTAGCCGATCGGTTTACTCTGTTTAGCCGTAGACCTATATTAGCCTATTAAACGCATGCGCGCTGTTTAGTTCCAGATCGCACCCAATTCGGCCCGGTAGCGCCCATTAGTTTTTTTTGTTATTTCCGTTTCTGTTTTAAAATCAGAATAGTTCTGATTTTATATTGCTTATAACTTTTATGTTTTAGATCCAAATTGAGTGATTCTTTTTGCATTAGATTCAAAATTTGTTGAAGTTTCTGTTTGTACCTTTGGATTACAAATTGAGTAGTGTAAATTTGAGTTTTGATGAAATTTGTTCAAATCACTATTTTGGCCGTATCTTGAGTTTTGTTAAATATTTTTTGATTGATTCTTTTTGCTACTATTTTGTTATTGTTTTGTCTATCCAGAGTCATATAGTGATTTATTTTAGTTTATTTTAAATTAAGTTTTTTAGCAAAACAGAACCTCTTCTTTATAGTTTTAATTGTTTTTAAATTATTTATTTTTGTCACTTTTGACAAATTTAGTTTTGTTTCTGTTATTTAACTGTAGACAATTTTATTCTTATTTTAAAAATTTTATTTTGTTAGTTTTGTATGGAAACTTGTATAGGTCATAGTTAGAGTTTTATAAAAGCTTTTTATTTGTTTCTTTTTGCAAATAAAGTTTTATGAAAAATACTTTCTATTAACTTAGTTGTTTTACTTTTTATTTTTAGTTAATTTATTAGTTTAGTATTTTCTTTGTTAAGTTTTGCTTAGGACAAAACTATTTTTGTAGTTAAGGCAAAAGGTTTTCCTAGTAGGTTCTTTATAGTTTTCCCCTGTTAGTTCTTTCGATGTGCTATTTGTTTTGTGTTGGGTTTTCTTATTGGGTTTTCTTTTGATTGTTAGATTTGCTTGCTAGAATGCTTGCTTATGTGAATGTCATGTTTGTTATTATAGATTTCATCGGAGAGTTACGAATAGTCCTATCAAGTTAGTTTCGAGAGCGTGTATTCTTCATCAACCTACCAGGCAAGTTCACTTTGACCATGTTTTTCATACCTATATTTTTATTGCATTTAGTGTCATCCTTGCAACAACTTCTCCAGTAGTGATATTGATTCTTGTAGTTGAGTAGAATGCATGAGGTAGGAACCCACCTCCCTGTTACCAAGCCCGGGACGTATATAGTTTTAATGCTACGCTGTAGTAGACAGGGTTTGGTATGAGTGCTCGGGAGTGGGGTGAGAATGAAGGACTTTACGTCAAAGACAACAACTTCATGATGGCATCTGCAACGACTGTATCTTTAGGACTCCTCAAGATTTCGAGACTCGAGACAAGAATTCAATACACACTACTGGGTGAAGGATGGTTGACGGGCACCCTGGAGAAACCAGTGGTTGGCCGGGATGCATGGAGAAGCGCCATGACATCTTGCGGAATGCTTCACCCAGACTCAAAGAGACGGAAGAATACTTCATGCTGGAAGCTTACCTGTGCAACCGCAAGTCACTATGGACTCTGGCTTGGTTGACCTTAGTTGTGACTCTGGCTGGGACGGTGCTAGCAGATGTAGAACTACGGTAGGATTGGATGAGCACCGGATAGTGGTCAGAGGAACTCTTCGGAAGACCATGTTTCGGTCATCTTGTTCTCAAACACCCTGAAGTGCGAGAATGTAAAGAGAGGGATCGAATCTTGCGGGTAAAGTGTACAAACCTCTGCAGAGGGTTAAAACCTAATCAATTAGCCGTGTCCCCGGTTACGGACAATTTGAGCCTCTGGACTTGGATCTATCTTGGAACTCTCAACACCGGACTGATAACTTAATTGTGGGCAACTTATGATGATTTGGGCTATGAGACATCGGTTGGCGGAACCATGTCAGGATAGAAAACTCTGTAGTACAGACTCCGGTTAATTCCTTTGATAGGGGAAATAAAACCAGCTTTTACGCAAACAAAACTCAGATACAGAGCCACAAAGCCATACTGCATATAGTATAGTTTATCATCTGTTTTCTCTTATGGTGATCTTGCCGGTACATTCAATGTACTGACCTACACAGATGCAACATCTCATGTTGCAGATATGTTTCTTCCGACGGGTAAGAGTTACGTCATAGGGTTACGGTCTACACTCAACCTACCGATGGCGTTGATGGGACTCCACACCTGATTGTTTGTTTCCGTTGAGACTTATGAGGTATATATCAGTTTTACGTTATTTATACATGTGATTGCACTTTGATATATACATTGATGTACTGTGTGTGCCAGCATACCGATCCAGGGATGGCACAGATACACAGAGGCTTGACCGTCTGAGGTCGGGTCGTCACATTCATTCTGTTTGGACTCCGTTTGATATTCCTTTTCTTCGAAACCCTAAAATAGGCAAAAAAATAGCAATTCTTGGCTGGGCCTCCGGTTAGTAGGTTAGTCCCAAAAATAATATAAAAGTGGATAATAAAGCCCAATAATGTCCAAAACAGAAGATAATATAGCATGAAGCAATCAAAAATTATAGATATGTTAGAGACGTATCATGAGGGAGCGGTGGTGGGAGTATCGATCCCAGATGGAGCATCCACCAGAGATTGAAGGATCGGGCATCTATAGGGTGCCGTTTGTGAGGGTGTCGTGCCAGAGCGAGCCGGTGGAGTCTTCGTCGATCGAACCCAACTGCAAGAGGAGAAAACTAGTTGACCCGACGACGCTTCCCCGCCATTCTCTCCCTCACCGTTCACATCATCTCACGGGGCGGATGTCTGCCGCCGAGGAATAGGAGGGACTGCCCCCTCCCAGCCCAATAGTCGGGCAGGTTGTGAATTGTCTGGAGGAGCTTAGGGTTGTTCATATTTGTAGGTTGTGAATTGTGTTTTGTGTTGTGTATTTTGAGAGTACTTTCAGATATGAATGTCTTTTCAATTTCAGATTTGCAATATTGAACATATGAAGTATTTTATGAATTCTAGGGATCTATTTTTAGCACTTAAAAAATGTAGTTTCATAGGAGTATAAAAGTGCAGACAATGTAATTCTCATAGAAGAAACTGCAAGTTTCAGTTTCAGTTTCAGATAAGAAACTCCAAGTTCAGTTTTAGATAAGAAACTGCAAGTTTCAAAGGCAGAGCATTTATATTAACACGACCTTTTCAAACAGTGTTAACATCATGTTGGAAGTTTTATTCATGGTCGAAACTGGAACTACCAGCCAGTTAACATCATGCTGATCAACATTCATGCATAGCACATCTTCATATGATGCACAGTCAAAAAGATATGTTGTTTTCAAAATGCCCACACAATGTCGAGTGTGTGAAAAACAGAGAAAACGAGGGACGAAGTTTTGGCAAGTGTTGGACGTGGTGTGCGTAGATGAAAATTGGGATCCACATGTCAATAAAGGCAGAGGCAAAAAATTTGGAGATATTTTCTCTGCACAGGTGGAATCGAACCCGGGCAGAACAGCTGTCGGGTAGTGTCACTCGGCACTAGGCTAGTTCAGTTGTTTCATTACTAATAAGGCACTTCCTCAGGTGGTCGGATCTCCTCTTGCACCTTTGTGCGCTCGCCGCGGCGCCGTTGTCTGCCGTTGTGAACATGCTAAACAAACAAGAGGAATCTGGAGAGGACTGTACGTGGGGAGGCGGACAGTCGGGACCCACCAGGTCTATGGCCGTACGCAAGCAAGTGCATCATCGAAAAAATACTTCCTCCTAATGCTATACTGACGTTGGGGCCCACAGGTTTGTCAACATAGTTACATTTTTTAGGTGCTTCAACGTAGTTACTATAGGAGATAAATTCACAATGAAGCCGAGAGCTGGCAGGTATCATTTATTATCACTGGGGTAGCAAGTATCAGCTGGGTTTTGGGCTGCCCCGTCTAGGCTTTCTTTTTTAACATGCACAACCCACGGCCTCGGATGGGAGGTCAGTAGGCCTGTTTGTATTTTCTTGAGGGCCGTCATGTATCGACCGGCCTATGGACCTCCCATCCGAGGTTTTATTTTTCCTAAAACGTCGGCAGCCCAATTTATGTTTTTTTTGAAGAAAACGCAGAGGTCTGTTCTATTTTTTATATAAGAATAGGAACGCCTGGTCCAACTTATGTTTCCCTTCTAACTATATTATATATATTTAAATTATTTTATATGTTATTATATATTATTATTATTGTCATCATATATTTAACAGATACTTGCATATGTAAGAAAACAATATCCCACAGCTTATTAACTTATAAAAATAATTTCTTAACAATAAAATCCTGGATCTTTTTGGCAATGAAAATCCCGGTGATTGTGTACAAAAGCTTGGTAAGATTTAAGGACCAATGTCATAATAAATTACTTATTATTTAAATATATATATATAACAAAATGCTCAGTCCCTGTTTATTTTTTGATAACATTGCTGCGCCCACCCCAACATTATAATTAGAATCAGTCCAGCAAAATCGTGTATTTTGAGAAAGTGCAAATGGCCTGCAATTTTTTAGGAAAAACATAAATGGGCCGCATGGACGCTACATTATTAGTTCACCTAGCCCAGCTAATGAACTATAATTCAAAAAAAAAGATCAAATTGACTGTAAATTCTACCCCGCAAAAAAGATTGTAAATTCTGAAAAAATGGGTTGAATATGTGTCACATTTTTTTAGGCTGAAATGTGGACCAATAGGTCGAAGCCAATGCAAATCGTTGTCAACTTAGTCAACAAATGATTCTGACATCGTTAGCCATTGGATTTACATCCAATGACCGGCATTCATCTTCAATCTCTCGTCTTCTTCCTCCAGCGTCGCCAGGACCATCTACTCCCACCTCCTGCTGCTAGCAGCTCTTCTTAGCAAGCTTCGCTGTGAAGCGCTACTCCACTGTTCACCAGGCCATCCCTCCACCCCTCCACACCTCCTGTTCTTCTCCACCGACTGCCGAACCACATCACACCAGAACCAGTTAACCCTCATACACCTCTCCGTCTGCGACTCTACTCTCGCGTCTTACCATCTCCGGCTCGTTGTTATCCGGGGCCTCGCCGTCGTCCACCACCTTGGATGCGCTCGGCGCGGAGTGGTGAACGAACGACACAATCGGAAGTAAACGGTGTGTGGAGAGGCTGACAGCTGGGTCCACGGCCGCACGCAAGGAAATGCCTCCTTATTACGTGCAAAATAATGATTCCTCCACCTGACAGCTGGGACCCACCGGAAGGACCTCTGTATTTCACGAAAAAAAACGTTCCCACCGCTGACAGGTTGGACCCACCAGCTATATCTTCGCACGCAAGGAAGTGCCTCCTTATTACGCACAAAAAATGAATACCCCCTGGTAGCTGGGACTCACAATAGTGGGAGACTGACTTGTGGGCCAACTAAGTTGACGGGGATGGATGGCTTTGTCAACTTAGTCAATATGAACGATTCTAACTCCAGTGACCCTACGATGTCCATCCAATGGCCGTAGTGCTTCTTCAACCTCTGGCACTACAAGAAATATGTCAACTTGTGACCACCACTATTGGTCACTGAAAGGTCATGGTTTTTCATTTGTGACCTTTTTGTGACCAAAAACAGAAGGTCAAAAGCTGACGGTCATAAACTGACTATAGCGACCTTTCTTCTGGAATGGTCGAAGACGTTTATGACCAAAATACGTCTACTGTGGCGTTTTGGTCACTAGCAACCTCCCCAGGCCACGTAGGCATCCAGCGTGGCAAGCTGATGTGGCACAAGATTCAGCCCGATCCAATTCGGTTTTCTACATGGGCCTAGCCCAACAATTTGGCCTTTTTATATATTTTTTCTATCAATTTTTGATCGGCTTCATGGGCCAAGCCCAACATTGCAACTTTTTTTATTGTTGGGTTGTGGCCTTTTTGTCTAAACAAATTTAGTTTTTCTTTTTTTCCAAAAGAAGGGTCCACTAGTCAGATGGGTCCCGGTTGTCAGGTTCTGGTAACTGGGTCCCATTTGTCATGTTCTGGTAAGTGGGTCCCATCTATCAGGCTCATATTCTTCATATTCGAACCAGTATTTAAATGGGCGGACAAAAAGCACACATAATACTTGAAATAAGAGCAACCAGATCCTTACAAGTGTAATACAGTGGCAATCACAGTAATGACTACAAGTGTAATACAATACTTTACAAGCTTTACAAGCAATCACAAACTCACAACATGCCAAACTCGTTGGACTACAATAGTGATATGAACAACATGTCGAACTAGCTGGGCAACTGTAGTTAGGGTTGGGAACAAACAAAACGACCTTCAAGAAAACAGACAACATGCCTTCCTCGGTCACCCTGTTACATGAATCAGCAGGGAAGAATCAGTAAAAGGTGAAGAATCAGAACAGACCATTCAAGAAAAGGAAACTTATTTAGAATGATAACAAAAATTGAGCTAGTACCATGCTTTTTGTTCTCTAGCTAGTTAAAATGAGATAACTCGTTCATACAAGAAAACAGAGACGCAATATGAACACATAGCAGGATTGACAAGTACACAGCAGGATTCAATAATTTTTTAGGATCGCAAGACACCAATATAAGCTAGAATTGACAAGTACACATCAAGATTCAATTCATCTTGCCCATATACAGCAACCAACAGACATCTAACATTTCAGCATGCACATACAATTTATTTACTTATTTTTGAGCAAAACCGCCCACTGCCAAACAGAATGTCCTTTCATTTGATAAATAAGAATAGCAGGCCAAAGAAAGGCAAGCGTACAACAAACACACTACAGATAAGCAAGATACTAGAGGTTAGCACACAAGTCATATCATATATTCTGTTAACCTTTGACACATCATATAGAATTATGAGCTTGACAGTCGTCGGTCTAACCATATCACGCAAGCAACGGCATACAAACTAATTAGCAGTATTATATATGATGCAGCATACGGACAGAATTTCTACCTTGTTATCATTAGGGAGCAACAGGGGGTGGGGGAAGATTTCAATTGGCTTCGTGTCAGCTGCCATCACCACAAACTCAGAGTCTTGGTAGCTGGGGAAAATAGAAAACGGAGATTAAAAATCATAGGAACTGAAATTAGCATGACCGACCAAAGCACGCAGCTAGGGACTGGTCACCTTCAAGGTAGAACAATGAATTAACTAGTTTTAGTCAAAGTCGTAAGCATGCACATACAGACATACATACGAATTGAACCAGAATCCATGTATGTCTGTGCACTTAATTGCAGGTTCTATCCAACTTGCAATTGGAAGGAGTACAACCTAGTTTGGTAGCAGCCTAACAAAAGATTCAGGTTCTTCGTTTGGTGCATGAATCCTGCTGTCGTAGACAGACAGAGAGGAAAGAGCACTGACGGCACAACTACGACAGCAGAGCGATGCGAGCCAGTCAGGCAGTGCTTGATAAGCTATTGATAAGCAGTTTGCACACAATTAGCAGGCAACCAACAAAGTAATGTTGTATACTGTTCTGCAGTAAAGAGTAGAATTTCTTTTTGTTGGCTCTGAAATTTCTGTCCATGGTGCACACATGACATACCATCGATTTGAATGTGAAACTTAATTCTGCACACTTTAGTTTCTTATAAATTTCAGCACCAGATTAGCATGTCTCGTTACTAATGAAGTACTTCCTTTATCAATCATAGAATGGAAGGAATCACACAACATCGGGTAGTACTGTAATTGGATTTAGTAGTAAATATGTAGATACATGTGGTTGGTATCTACTAGTAGGGACTTGCACAGCATCTGGTGTTCTAATTAGAGAGTTGCTAGTGTGTTTTACTTACCTTGCTCTGCTCTTCTTTTCTACAAGCGAAAGCAGAGCAGGGAGAGCAAGCACACTACCATAACATACAAAGCCATCTACAACCAGCCCAAAAACATACATACCTACAGGACTCACTCACGCACTGCCATTGTGTTATGGATGAGCAAGTCTAGTGTGTGAGAGAAAATGCAGACAAGTTGAGGTAAAGTGCTGACCCCATACTGTGAGGAACAGATCGAGGAGCTAATAACTGGGAAATGCAGCACCAAGTCCGACTCTACTACTGCTACCTGTGATGCATCATTGTTGATCCATGGCAGATAATAGTAAAGATTAGAATCCATGATTTCGATACAGAAGTTACCTAGCCTGGTAGCCTAGCATAGAACAACACTACATAGTACTTGGCCAACAAATTTGAGCAATTCAGTGACCGCATCGCATGACAACAAATATAAAAACTATGAACAACATTGCATACGATGTGTGACAACAGAGAACACATTTGACAATGCAGAACGCATGCACAACCACACATCCCATAATAGGGTTACAATCTAGAGGCAGTTAGCTAGCTGCTACCAGATCGCTCAGTCATCAATATAGAACTGCAAAAGAGCGCAAAAGAAATAAATCAACGAGAGCATAAGGCATACTGTAGCCAGTTAGCTAGATTTCATCTTGAGACTTATCATTGTGCTTCTGTAGCATCTCGATAACTTGGTCCAGGGGTGGGTCTCCGGGCCTCCGAAAAACCCGATCACCGATCTTGAACTTGTACGCCTCCGGCTGCACAGAATGAACTCCTTCAACTACCAAACACATACATCCATGCATGTATACACTTGAGCTAGCATGCACCAACCAGTGTGTAACTAACCAACTACTCTAGCTAATTAACTTCAAGCATGAACAATTAACCAATTAAACAAGATAGAAACTAGCATAATGATCTATAAACAAAATGGGAAGTAAGCAGACGTGACCTGGAGGTCGTTGGAGAGCTCGGGCATGACCTGGAGGTACTTGGTCTTTTCCTTGAGCCCGGCCATGGCCACCTTCTTCCCCGAACACGGACACATACACCTTGCACACCTTCATACACAAACCGGAGCAGAGACAAGGAACTCAGCATCCCAGATTGCAGCGCAGCCGCATCGTTTCGAGGGAGAGTCCGGGCGTGACCTGGAGGTCGTTGGAGAGCTCGATGTCGATGATGGTGGTGGGGGGGGGGAGAGGTAGCGGTCGGCGCCGAGGGCGGCCTCGGGGAGGACGGCGCGCTGCATGACGGGGTCGCGGGTCAGCATGTCCGCCAGCTCCCGTTGGATCTGCTTCGCCACCATTCGCACCCGTTGCTCCTTGGCCATGCACCGCACCACGCGCAGCCGCCGCACGGAGACGGGCACCTCTACGGCGAGGGCCCGTGGCAGCGGCGGGGACACCAGCGGCCGTCACGGGAACATCCTCGCTGGCTTCATGGTGGTGGGGGATTTTGCGCCGCGGTGAGGCCGTCAGCCGTCGCTGTGGGGAGTGGGAAGGGGAGGGGCGAGAGGAGGAGGGCGTGGGGAACGGCAACGAGCTCCGCCGGAGGGAGGTGGTAGCGGTGACGTGAGACAGCGAGGAAACGGGGGATCTGAATGGTGGAAGGA
>NC_041392.1:105129162-105143366 GCF_002162155.2 Triticum dicoccoides
AGAGGGGGGTCTGGGTCGGGGAGAGGGGGATCTGGGAGGAGATGGCGGCGGCGAGGATCTCAGGGAGGAGGAGTGCGGCGGCTGCGAGGAGAGGAGGGGTGCAATGGGGGGGGTCGATGGGATCTGACCTAGGGTTTGGGCTGCGGGTGGGGGGTATCTCTTTTTCATTTTATTTTCTTTTTTCTGTAGATAGATGGATAGATGGATGTGGGATGGAGAGATGGATGGATGGATGGATGGGCGCCATGTCATCAATCCGTGGGAAGAGTCGTGATTGGTTCGAAAAACCAGTGATTTAAAAAAATGTCTAAGTACTAAAAATAGAGGGATTTTGTGAAGTAGCTATCAAAAATATTTTGCAAAATGGCACCGCACAAATTTTCACTAGATTTAGACCACATTTTATGGATAAGGACCAATTTCTATGCATTTCTGGTCTTTCTAGCTATTTTTAATCATTTTCCGAGTGCCCAAAATGACTTTTTTTGTGAAGGACCTACCATATATTTGTTGCAAAATTGTACCAAATCAATTTTCTAAAATACTAGGACATATTTAATGCACAATTGACCAAATGATTGGGTGTCAAAATTTTTGATCCACCTCTCATGAAAAAGACAAATTTCCGCTCATTCAGTAGGAAACGGGTCAAATTTGAACTGCAGCGTCCTCATTGTTTGTTATTTATTTTTTCCAAAAATCATTTTTAGGTACAAAAGTATCTATTTAATCAAAGAAACACCAAAAAAATTCCAAGATTCAAGCACTAGCTAGGAACGGTCATTCCCGCCGTTTTGACCGCATTTTGAAACGGGCATAAAAAATTCAAAAAAAATCAAAAAATTGGGAAACCTTCGCATTGTGTCATTATATGTGGCCAAGTTCCTAGGAAAAATAACAAACTTGTAATACGACAATTATTTTAAAAAAGTGTTCTCAGAAACGAGCTATCACGTGTGGAGATCAATGGCTTTGAAGCCAAATGATCAATCTTATGGCCACATCCATGGCATAGTTTGTTCAAATGATCTCATATTGTGCACAAGGGTGCATATTGGAATGGCAAACAATGTTGCCTAAGGAAGTTTTCATTTTCTTTGGACGAAAAAACCATTTTCCATTTTTCGAGTGCCCAAAAGGAGGTTTTTTTTTGTGAAGGACCTACCAAATAATTGTTGCAAAATTGGACCAAATCATTTTTCTAAAATACTAGGACATATTTAATGCACAATTTACCAAATGGTTGGGTGTAAAAAGTTTTGATCCACCTCTCATGAAAAAGACAAATTTCCGCTGATTCAGTTGGAAGCGGGTCAAATTTGAACTGTAGTTGCCTTGTAGTTTGCTCTTTATGTTTTCCAAAAATCATTTCTAGGTACATAAGTATCTATTTAATCATAGAAACACCAAAAAATTCCAAGATTCAACCACTAGCTAAGAACGGTCATTCCCGCCGTTTTGACCGCATTTTGAAACGGGCATAAAAAATTCAAAAAAATCAAAAAATTGGGAAACCTTCGCATTGTGTCATTATATGTGGCCAAGTTCCTAGGAAAAATAACAAACTTGTAATACGGCAATTATTTAAAAAAAGTGTTCTCAAAAATGAGCTATCACGTGTGGAGATCAATGGCTTTCAGGCCAAATGATCAATCTTATGGCCGCATTCATGGCATAGTTTGTTCAAATGATCTCATATTGTGCACAATGGTGCATATTGGAATGGCTAACAATGTTGCCTAAGGAAGTTTTCATTTTCTTTGGACGAAAAAACCATTTTCCATTTTTCGAGTGCCCAAAAGGAGGGTTTTTTATGAAGGACCTCCCAAATAATTGTTGCAAAATTGGACCAAATCAATTTTCTAAAATACTAGGACATATTTAATGCACAATTGACAAAATGGTTGGGTGTAAAAGGTTTTGATCCACCTCTCGTGAAAAAGACAAATTTCCGCCGATTCAGTTGGAAGCGGGTCAAATTTGAACTGCAGCTGCCTCATAGTTTGCTATTTATTTTTTTCCAAAAATCATTTCTAGTTACATAAGTACCTATTTAATCATAAATACATGGTTTGGTGGTGATACGTCGAGGTTTGGGCGGTGGCCGAGGCCCCCAACTCTAGAGCGCGTAAACTCGCATGCCCGCCGCGTGGTCACCGCGTGACCGTGGCGTTGCCATGTGTTCTGTGCAGCCTAGGCATGTCTAGTGGGTTGGGCACTCCCCAGGTAGGTGCTAGGAAGAAAACTACAACATAAGATTCTCACGAGGAGACCGATCGATGCTCAAACATGAATTAGCAGCCAAGTGTTTGATTAGCGGTACGGGAAATGTACACGGCTAATGGTCGTGAGTTTTGGCTGAGGATGATCAGTTAAATAAGACCGTCTTCACAAATTTTCAGCTCAAAAGGAGGAGCCTAGGTGGTACTTGCTTTGCAAACTACCACACTGGATATAAATACGAATGTTGAAGCTCGGCTCAAAATAATGAATGGATTGAGCTGGCATTTGGTGGAGGATGGTTATTTGGGCATAGGAAAGCACTGTAGAAACTGGATACTATTTGGACATGCCAAAGTGGTAGTTCCTTCACAAACTGTTGTTCTGAACAGAATAGGAAAATGAATATTTGTGAATTATTTTTGAACTAGGCAAGGAAGATTTTTACATATTTGACGAAGATATGACCCAAAAAATTTATGAGATTTTTTTGAGAATTTTGGGAATGGCAGAAATATAGGTTGCTTCACAACCTAGGGCAAAAACTACCACATGGACATGACACATAGGAAAAACTGATGAGGTGGTGCCTGGTCATAGCAACCCACCACAATTTACAAGGCTTTGACCATCTATATTGGTCGTTAACAACTAGAAATAAGGCAGCGGACTAGCGCTGTTTGCTTTATGACCATTTCATGTAAGAAAATTACGACCTTTCTGACCAAAATGGTCGCAATGGTTTAGGGTTTGGAGCCCTCCGAACAGCTTTTGACCAATTGGTCTAAAATGGTCATAAATTTATGACCAATTCTTCGAGGGTCACTGACAGAAGGTCATAAGTTGACATATTTCTTGTAGTGTGGTCTTCTTGCTCCAGCCGCCCAAACCAGCGTCGGTCGTGCCTCGTGCTCCCGCCTCCCGTGGCCGGCTGCGATGCCGCGGAGGCCTCACCGCCCCCTACTACTCCCACTGCTGGCCAGGCCATCCCTCTACTCACCCACACCCCCTATTATTCTGCGGCGACGTCAGCCTTACACCGCAGTGAACCATGAACCCTCATACTCCTCTACGCGCGAGCATCCACTGTCGGGTCTTCCCCGGCTCCGCGTCGTCCCCTTCCTAGGCCTCGCCGTCGTCCACCGCCCTGGTGCTCTCGGCACGGCGTGGTCAATGTGGTCAAGGAACGGCTTCCATTGGACTTGGACTGTACGTGGAGAGGCTAACAGCTGGGTCCACGGCCGCAGCAAGGAAGTGCCTCCTTATTACGCGGAAAATAATGATTCCTCCACCTGACAGCAGGGACCCACCGGACGGGCAACCGGATTTCACAAAAAAAAACGTTTCCTCCCTGACTGCTGGGACCTACCGGCGACATCTTCGCACGCAAGGAAGTGCGTCCGGGAAAAAAATGATTCCCCCCCTGACTGTTGGGACCCACCAGCTACATCTTCGCACGCAAGGAAGTGCCTGACAGTCGGGACCCACCTGGTCGAAGCGTACATAGCGTTGTCATTCTGGTCGCGAACGTGTACGTATATACTGGTCCATGTAGAGGCGCGCACATGTCGTAGTAGAGGCGCGCACGTAGCATGTACACATACGTACAGCGACCAGTGTGCAAGAAAGAAAATACGGCCACATACGTACATATGGGCAGGGTCTCGAACGCCTACTCTCGCATACGTATGGCCAGGGCTCGTGTACATGGCTGGGTCGGAACGAAAAAACAACTTCGTCGTCGTGTTCATGGGGAGCCAACCGGCTGGGTCAGAATGGAATGCGTCCTCGTTTTCATCGGGAGAGCTTGGATGGAACAGCCGATGGAAACGAGGCCTGGCGTACAGAATAACGAAGGAAACGGCCTTGTGTTCGACCGACCACGGTTGAAACGGGATCCTGTTCATTGGGAGGGGTCTGGCGTACCGCAAAACGGAGGAAACGGACCTCCTACGGTCGAAATGGGGGTCCTGTTCATCAGGAGGGGTGTGGCGTACCGCAAAACGGAGGAAACGGACTTGTGTTGGAGCGCTACGGTCGAAACGGCGATCCTGCTCATCGAGAGGGGTGTGGCGTACCGCAAAACGGGACTCCACAGGATACTGTTCATCTCCACCGTCGACCCCCTCTAGCCTCTATGGGCTACTGTTCATCCACCGTCGACCTCCTCCAGCCTCCACCTGCGACTGTTCATCCACGGGCTCCTGTTCATCAAGCCTCCATCGTGCGCTACTCCATCGGCCACTGTTCAACCAGCCCTCTCCACGGGCTCCTATTCAACCACCCCTCCATGGGCTACTGTTCATCCAGCCCTCCACCGTCTACTGTTCATCCAGCCCTCCACGGGGTGGTCTTGTTCATCTAGCCCTCCACGTGGTCCTGTTCATCCAGCCCCAACCGGCTCGATCGATCGGGGTCCTGTTCATCCACCCCCACCGGGAACTGTTCATCCAACCCCCCCCAGCAACGCTCACTGTTCATCCAGAGGCAGCATCGATCGGCTTCAGTTAGCAGTAGTGGCGAAGGAATCGCTTGATCGGGTTCAGTTAACAGCCATCGATCGATCGCTCGGGTTCAGTAACACGTAGCCTGCACTGCAATCACTCGGGTTCAGTAGGTGAACGCCTCGCTCGGGGTCAGTTAGAGCCCAACGCATCGCACCCACGCACGTGCGTGTACGAGAGAAACGCGCAAACCTCTGTGCATCTCTCGGCCCCGACCACCCACCGTAACCAGGAACACCCCGATATTTTCCTCGCCCTCGCTTCTACCACGGTTTTTTTCGTCATGGACGGCCCAAAGAATGTCATGCAGCTGCGTCTCCGGCCCGCCCAGGACGAAAAGCCCATTTTCTGTCATGATTTTTTGTCATAGAAGTAGGAGCCCACCACATCTATGATTATACCGGGTTTTGTCACAATTATCGTCATAGAAGTGTCATAAGTATGTCAAGAAAAAAATTCATTCAACCCAAAATGTCATGGATGTGTCTTTTTTGTAGTGTGGGTTTGAGACCCAAGGCAAACATTTTTTTATTTTTTTTAAATTGTGGGCGTCTCTAGCACACAGTAAATTGAGTTCAGCACATTCAGTTCACCTAAATTCAGTTAGTTCAGTAAAATGGAGCAAATTTAGTTCACCCAACATTCAGTTAGTACAGCAAATTCAGTTAGTATAGTAAAATGGAGGTGCCAACATTCAGCAAATTCAGTTTATGGCCCCAGTAAAATTCAGCAAATGCACATGTGCTGCATCCCATGAACTCGTAGCAAAGTTCAGGAAATTCAACAAGTTACAAGATGCCAACATTCATGGCCCTACAAAGTTCAACCATGAACTCATACCAAAATACAGTTCATCACTGAACTTGCAACAAAAATTGTAACATGACAAAATCCATGCCTCGGGTGCTGCATTCAGATCTAGAATCTATGTAGGTATGTCATCTCCACACAAAAACCATAAGAAGCCCCTCCTTCCTACACCTGAAGATGTTCCTGCACCTGAAGATGATGTATTTCTTCATCTGCCCCTCCCTGCACTTGAAGATCCTCCAACTGCTACATTTCTTCCTCTGCCCCTCCTTGCACTTGAAGATCCTCCAGCTATTGCATTTCTTCCTCGGCCCCTCCCTGCACCTGAAGATGTGCCAGCTGCTGCATTTCTTCCTCTGCCCCTCCTTGCACCTGAAGATGTGCCAGCTGCTGCATTTTTTCTCTTTCCTCTACTAGCAGATTGTGAGTCTTCTCCTCTTTCAGTTCTTCTTATTGTTCTTCCAATATTCATCTGTGTTGTGACTGTTGGCTGGGGAATTGCCGCACCAGCAGCTGCAACAAATGCTGATTGTTCTACTAGGGGGCCATGGAACCTTTGTGGAGCCCTGTGAGATCTCTCCCTCCTGGCCATGCTTGAAACCATGCTGTCTGGCAACTGGCAAGGATCCATACTAGGGTTTGCCAAGTGAGGAAAAATGTTCTGCATAAGAAATAAATTATGAGATGAGCAAAGAAGTTCAGAAAGATTTATGTAAAATGCAAGAAATAAGTTATGTACTTCTACAAATGTTGGATCATCATAGTCCTCATCTTCTATTGGATCTCTAGGTCCCATTTGAGCTTCCTGGTACTTGTAGTGCCCCTTCCTGTTGTGATCAGGTTTGCCACATATGGAGCAGTGCATTGTCACTCCAGTTTTGTTTAGCACTCTAACACCACCTTTCATCTTTTCCTCTGGTGTCTTTTTCCTATTTTTTTGGCCTTCCTAGTTGTTTAGTGAAGATAGGTGGATACACGTTATCCCCATCCATCTTCTCCCATATTTCAGGGTATCTAAGAGGCATCAGATTGTATCCATAGGCTTTCAGATATGTTTGGATAGAGTAGTACGCATGGACCATTTCCTCTGGATCAATCCTCTCCTCTCTCATGCATGCAACTCCATGACCACAAGGTATCCTTGACAGTTGCCATCTACCACAGTCACACCTGAGCAAGGCAAGGTCCACATTATAGCTAGAATTCCCTGACTATACCTTGAACAGTTCCTGTACAGCACCAGCAACATGACAGTTAGCTGCATATTCAATATTTTTTCAAGCTTTTTGAGAATCTTGGTACAGATTCTATGTCCTGTCCATTTTTCAATTGCTTATCTTTGTTTGCTCTGCATTCTGTGCATAAGCTTGTAGAAAATATTTTCTAACATTGAAAGCACTGACATCTCCCTAGCATCCAAGATATAACTGTTGAAAACTTCAGAATTGTTGTTCAACACTATGTCACATTTAGGAAACTCACTGAAGAATGCTTTCACCCATGTCTTTGGATTCAATCTCTCAGTTGAATTAAAAGCTGCAGCACTATGTTCATTCATCTTCTGACAATTTGCTCCCCACTTCTGCTTGCTAGTAGATCTTGCTATGGCCCATAAGTCTTGTTTCAGCACTTCTCCTTTGTGATTCTCATGGAAGTTTTGATAAATGTGCCTCACACAAAACTTGTGTTCTGCATCTGGCCACACTTTTATCACTGCATTTATTAATCCCTTCTGCTTGTCACTCATGATTGTGAAAGGTGAAGTGTTTATGATATTAAGATCATCTCTAAGAGTGGTCAAAAACCATTCCCAAGCACTAGTACACTCACAACTTCAACCCAACCCATGGCCAGATGGAATATGCAGTCATTACGATCTATGCCAACAGCAGTCAGCAACACCCCTTTGTACTTGCTCTTCACATGACACCCATCAACAAATATAATAGGTATGCATCCCTGAAGCCAACCTCTTTTGCAAGCATCATAAGACCAATACACCGATTTCAAAATTTTCTTCCCATTGGGTACTGTTCATTTGTCACAACATGAGTAGACACAAGAAATGTGGAGCCAGGGTTACATGTCCTCAGTTCCTGACCATAGTCCCACAACTTACTAAATTGTTCATCCTCATCCCCATGAATTATCTTTAGAGCTTGTTTCCTAGCCCTAGCTAACTTCCATCTGTTGACAGTAATGTGAAGCTCCTTTGTAACCTTCCTTGAAAATGTGCCAAGGCCCATCTTTTGGTCATCCCTGAATTCATCAATGAAAATTTTTGTAAGCAAATTGGTTGTCAGTGCTTTCAACTCCCATGCCTTCTGACACTTGTGGACTACAGCATAAACCTTTATGACAAAGCCTCCTGTCATATTGTCCAATCCAGCTTTAAGAAGCCATGGACAACTAGGCTTGCACACTGCCTCCAATCTGGTTTTTTCATTCTTTATCTTCTTGATCTCAACTCTATTCCTTATTGAATATGCATTTAGAGCTTGCCTCAGTTCCTTCACATCTGCAAAGACCATGCCTACTCTGAATATAGGAGAGTCCATGTCCACCTTTGCATTGAAAGCATTAAACTTGTATTTTAGGTTATCTTCTTCTTCTCTTGACAAATTAAGGTCCTCATCCTCAGGTACGTATTCATGCTCATCATCTATCTCTTCCTGCTCCTCTTCATCCACACCAAAATCAATGTATTCATCAAACAGATCATCATCTCCCTCATCAATGCTGAAGTCACTATCACTAAAGTCTGAATCTGTTAATTCTGCTACTTTCTTTGCTTGCTCTGAAACTGCAATTTGCATGTTTACACTTGATGTCTCTCCTGCTTGAACTAAAACTTCCATGTGCTGACTTCCACTATCTGCTTGCTTTAAGAGAGATATTTCAACCAATGATCTGGACACTGAGCTGGGCATTGTATATATGACATCATGCCTACAAATCTGAATAAAGTCTCAATGGTCAATCAATATCTCCAGCACCTTATGGACTGCACTTGCTCTGATCATGATCTGGACATCATCATCTCCTCTAATTGGCACCAACCCTTCTGACAATAGGCACCCAGGCCTACGCCAATAGATGTGGTGCTCCCACACAGGATAGCTCAACCATTGCAGATGCTTTTCAATAAATGAATATGAGAAATTAGCAGCAGAGCAATAGTCCAGAATCTCCACACTAGCACTTGCATACTCCAGGTTGCTACTTGGTTCACAAAAAATGCCATTATGCTCAATTTGCAACGTGAAGAATGTAGATTCCACATGCATGCCCATTGCTGCATCACACACTACACAACAAATTCAGAGCGCTATCAGCAACATTCAGAGCATGATCAACAATATTTAGACCATGAAAATATTGAGAAGTGTCAACATTATTCAGAAGTGTATACATTCTTCAAATAACAAAGATTACAGAACTACAAAGATTATCTGAATAGCATCATCAACTACAAAGATTACAGAACTAACCTACCCCAAAACCATACATTTTCATATGTCCTACCCCAACACCACAACTTTATGCCCAAAACCCCAACTTTATGGCATAATATACAGAATCAAGAGGCCTCCAGAATCAACTTCAACATTATAACCACTAGTAGGAGTACATGCCTAATACCACAACTTATTTGTGAGCAAGTAATCATCTTTCCTAGCCCAATACATCAACTTTATGACAAAAATCATCAACTTTATAGCTCCAACAACATAAATCCTAGCAACCGAACCAAACCTCTCCATCCATTCCACAGCAACCTTGAAATCTATCTGAACACCTCAAAACGACGAGTAACCCCAGCGATCAACCCCAGGCGGCCAACCCCGGCGAGTGCCAAAAAAGTTGACGGGAAGCAGAGGTGCAGGAGAGGCGGGTTTTGCGGGCCTTACCGTAATCCGAAGGAAATGCGCCTGGTTCGCGGACAAATCCGACGGACTCTGGCGGCTCCATGGCCGCTGCAACGGCTGGCGACGTCGCCACCGTCGCTGACATCAGGGGAACGAGCGCCATCGCCACTCCCCGTGGCTCCCACAACAGAGGAACGACAGAGTAATGGATTTCCCGACCAGGTGGAGGGCCGCAATATTAAATAACCAAGGGAGGGCCAGACAAGGACTACGGGCGTGATTTCCTGAAACCTTGAGGGATTTTCCACAAAAATGTCGGTCCAACCAGGTGTGCCATGAAGCAGCTAGCTGGGCGCCAATTGTCCGCCTCTGATTGACTGTGGACTAAACCATCCCATGGTTTGCAAGTTTGTGGACTAGTTTGATCGCCTTTTGCAAGTTTATTGACTAAACCATCACATCAAACACAAGTTTGTGGGTCTCTAGTGATCTTGCCTCTTGTTCCATCACATTGCCAATAGTGTGAAGCAGCATGATCAATTCTTTTGAGCAGAGGAGAAATTGCGTTGAAGATCTTGGGCATATCACTATCTAAAAGGTGACTGCGGCATTACGTGTGATGGCATGTGGTATTTCGGCAGATTTGGTTGATGATCACTTGAAAGAGAGCACTCATCAAATGTCTTTATAATATTTTTATTGTTTCAGGCTATATTTATATCATTTTGGCAACAATTTCTATTATTTCTCTGGACTAACATATTAACTCAGTTTCTAGTCTCAGCTGATGTTTTCTGCATGTTTTTGGACTCTCGGCAAAATCAATTTTACGGCGTCCTTTGCGACCTGTGTGGCATGCCTTGTAACACCCCATGCATCATTTGCGACCAACTACCAGGGAGCATGCACCATCTCATGGTGGGCCACCCTTTCTCCCGCCATGTCTCGCATGAAGTGCTTGTCGGGTGTTGCTTGATTCCCACGGCATGCCGATCTATGTCATTGGTTTCCTGGACTGGTGGGCTCAATCCTCTACTACGTCACCCACCACGCTTCAATGCACTCGCTATCCTGACAGCTTGAACGATCTGGTGTCATCGTGATGCATGCGTCTTTTAGGGAGAGCACACCTTCGTTTCTCGGGTCATCTAGTTCAGGTAACACAAAGCCCTCTCCTAGGAGCGAAAGGCCTGCACACTTTGAATCCGTAAGGGTGATTTATCGTCCTTGGGACTTGCTAGGTGCTCATATTTCTCACGTAGGGCGGCGCACGACCACCAAACACGCACCACCCGGTGGTTTGGGCCGACCCTAAGCGGGGGTGCGGGTGCCCATCCTTTTTCATTTTTTTCTACCTTTTATTATTTTTCCCTTTTTCATTTTCCCTTTTTCATTTCCCTTTATTTTTAGTTTTTATATCAAATTTGGGTTTGAAAAATATTTACAAATACAAAAATTGTTCGTGAATTCAAAAAAACATGACTGAGAAAAACGTTCATGATTTCAAAAAAAACTGAATTTGAAAAATCTTCTGGAATTCAGAAAATGTTTGTGAAATTCAAAAAATTGTTCATGGAATTACAAAAATATTCACGAATTACAAAATATTCTCAAAATTAGAAAAAAATTCATGAACTCATAAAATGTTCGTGAAATTCAAAATTTGTTAGCAATTTCAATAAATATTTGGGCATTCAAATATGTTTGCAAAATTTGAAAAAACATGAATTTAAAAAGTTCACATATTTCAAAAATCTTCACAAAATTGAAAAGATGTTAACGAGTTAAAAAATCATGAATTCAAAAAATGTTCCCAATTTTTTTAATGTTCATGAATATTGAAAATATTAACGATTTCATAAACTTGTTAACAAATACAAAAACACGAATTTGAACAGTATTTTCAAAATTTACATAAAACAATATTCGAAGATGCTCACCAATGTAAAAATGTTCACGATTTTCAGAAATTGCTTGTGAAAATATTTTCGTGATTTCGCAAAATGGAATGGGAAATAGAAGGAAATGGTGAAACCAAAAAAAGTGCCAAAACCAACGAAAAGCTTGTATAGAAGAAACCATAAATTGGGTCGGCCCATGTAGCGGCACCATGTTCGGCTGGGTGCATGGTTGGTTGATATCCACCCGCGCGCGGGGGGTGGGGGTGGCTGATGACATCGTAGTTGCTTGTGAGTGCCTGTATTTTATGAAACGAAATAAAGCTCTCAAGCACCATCACTACGCTCTGAAATTGGACACGAAGGCATATGATAGAGTGGAGTGGACATACGTCCAGGTTGTGATGCTCAAGCTTGGTTTTTCTCAGAGATGGGTTTCAGTTGTCATGAGCATGGTAAAATCTGTCTCATACTCAGTTCTTTTCAATGGAAAAAAACTTTATGATTTCAAACCTTCAAGAGGTATTCGGCATGGAAGACCCAATATCACCCTACCTTTTCCTGTTAGCAGCTGAGGGCCTTTTTGGCCTCCTCAAAAGAGATCAGTCATTGCAGTTGAGTGGGATTCAAGTGGCTCCTTCAGCACCACGAGTTAACCACTTGTTAGTTGTTGACGATAGCCTGCAATTCTTCAAGGCAAATAGTTCAGGGGTGATGGAAGTGTCAAACCTACTGGACTCCTATTGCCAAGCTTCAGGGCAAAGATCAATACCAAGTTACCAACAAGTCTTCAACTTATTTCAGCAAATGAACAATAGGTAACGTCAGACATGAAGTGGAAGGGGTGCTCAACGTCCACACTAGAGACTTTGAATGAGAAATTTTTGGGTATGCCATCTAGCATTGGTTCCTCTAAGATGGGTGATTTTAAGTACCTAACAGACATATGATGGTCAAAGGTGAATGGATGGATTGAGAACACGATCTCAACATCGGCCAAAGAAATTCTAATTAAATTGGTAGTGCATGCCATTCCAGTTTTCTCGATGTCACGCATTAAGTTGCCAAGGGGTCTATTTGAAAAATTGAACAAGCTTATCCGTAATTTCTTTTAGGGAAGCAGAGAGGGGCGGCGAAGACCACATTGGGTTTCTTGGAGATCTATGACTCAACTAAAGAAGTGTGGCGGCTTGGGGTTTAGGGACCTCGATCTCTTCAACTTAGCTTTGTTGGCTCGGCAATCATGGTGCCTTCTCGCCATGCTTGAATCTCTTTGTGCCTGGTTGCTCAAGGCAGTCTAATATTCAAACATTGACATTCTCAATGCTGAACTAGGGTCTCACCCATCTCAAGTGTGGGAGGTCTATCTTGGAGGGTAGAGATGTACTCTCACATGACCTCATTAGGAGCATCGGTGACGGCACAACTACGAGGGTATGGACGGAAAATGGGATCCCGAGAGACACATCGATTAGACCAGTTGTTTGCCTGGCTAGTGATCCTCATATCTTTGTTAGTGACCTGATTGACCGCACTTCTGTGTGGAGAGATGATAAGTTACGGCAACATGTTCTCCCCTCCATGCTTAGGCGATAGAGAACATTCCCCTTTGCACAACTCCAATGGTAGATTTATGGGCATGACAATTTGAAAATGTTGGTGCAATGATTGGCCTCCTTGTCTTTTGGAGATTGTTGTCATAAATAGTGTGGGACTAATGTGTTTGCTAGTGCACACAGAGTGACAGGTCCCTGAAGTCATGTGGAGTTTGGAACAAACTTCGAAGATAATCTCCTGCGAGGCAGCAGAGATTATCACCAAAGATTATGTCTGACGAAAGTGATTCCCCAAAATTGTTGACGCAAAGCAATTGGTTTGGTGATTGTCCAAAGAAATTGACTACAGCGAGAAGTAGATGTAGCATTTGTTTCATTGTTCTTCTTTCTTTTTCTTGCGTCATAGGACCACCGTACTATTAAGAGGGGTATAGTGTTCGAAGCTTACAGTTCTCAGATGCTAAACCCAAATCATGTGTGAGTTGAGAGAAAGCTCTTTGTGTTCCTAATAAATACTTGCCGGCAAGAGATGTAGTTCTTCTTCACTGTGAGGTTTTGATTCGGATCGAGGAGTTAGCATTACGTGCTCCGCAAGTAATGTTACCGTTGTGCTAAAAAATCGACCATTAGATACGTGTCAGTTGGACATTGGCTGAGTGGTCATGTCCAATATGGTCTTTGCCCCGGGAGGACCTCTGCTATAAATACCCCACCCTATCCAACATGTCACCGTTGGTTGCTCTATGTGATTATGAGAAGATTGCATGAGCATCCCTCTCTCCCCAGTGATTTAAGTTTGAAACCCATCGAGAGAGAAAAAACATAGCCAAAAAAATTAGATAGTGGTTTAGCATCACTAGAATCCAAGTCCAATACGCTCCATCTATTACTCTTGAGAGCTGCCAACTCTCTAGACGACTAAGTGCCAAGCCTTTAAGTGACCAAGAGTAATTATGGTTCATGAAGACAAAGTCTGTAAAGGTTCGGAGATCGCTTCAATCATCTACCACGAGTGATCGACACTGATTGACGAATCAAAAGTCGAGGAGAATAGGGCGAAGAAATTTATCTTCTGTGTTCAATCACAAGTCCCTCCAACCAGACATAGTCCTTTTGTAGAAGGGCGAACTGGTCTACCAAATCCTCTGTTTCCATCGACCATCATCGGTCATCTCTTCACTCAATTTACTTATGCTTGCCTGCTGTGAATTATGTTTCGACTATGTGATTGATTCTCGTTGCCTACCTCAGTTCTCATTCGTTAATTGTTCTTCGCACTCTCTTCACTGTTTTACTTTCGTTCCGCTGCTGGGTTATGAGAAGTTCGAAGTTTCCGAAAGAAATTTT
>NC_041392.1:105143529-105172841 GCF_002162155.2 Triticum dicoccoides
TAGATCGGTGTACCGCATGTTGGGCAGTATAAGAAATTGCAGGGAGGAGCTGCTTCTAATGGCGCGGTAGAAGAGAAGAGTTGGAAATCTTTATGGAACACCCAGGTCCCCGATAAGATCAGAACCTTCCTTTGGAGGTTGGCAAAACACTCACTTCCATCGGAGGATGTGCGTCACCATAGGAAGACGTGCGACATGGATATTTGCCAAATTTGTGGTGGTGCTGATTCTTGGTGGCATTGTTTGATAGACGGCACGACTGCGAGGTGTGTTTGGGCGTTGGCGACGAACAATTGACTGATCACATTGTTCAGTCACACGAACCCAATGCGAAGCTTTGGCTCTTTAACATGATGGAATCGTTATCACATGCAGACTTCATGAAGATGTTTGTGACCCTTTTGGCAGTGTGGATTGCAGGAAGAAAAGCAAGACACGAGGCCATTGACCAAAGTCCGATGTCGACTCACCTCTTCGTAGAAAGATTCATCAGTGAGTTGGATGGCCTAAGAAGGATTGCAGTACCGCCATGCCAAGGAGGCGCACTCATGTGATCAACATGTCAAATGCTTGGAAGCCTCCTCTGAATGGCCGCGTGAAGATTTATTTAGATGGTGGACTGTCTCATGATGGTCATGTGGGTGCAGCTGCGGCAGCATGCAGAGATGAACAAGGTAATTACCTCGGATCTTCAGCGATCGTTCTACCCGGAGTGAATAATCCAGCAAGTCTTGAAGCCATAGCATGCCATGAGGCCTTGGCACTAGCTGCTGATTTGTCCTTGAGTCATTTGGTGATTGCTTGCGGTTGCAAACCGATCGTGGATGACATCAAAAATGGATTATGAGGTCCGCATATCACAATATTGAAGGAGATAAATATAAGAAGAACAAGTTTTGTTAGCTATGATTTTATGTTCGAAGGCCAGGCTTCGAACCAGAAGGCACACAATCTTGTATAAAATTTTCTGTTTTGCTTTCATAGGGTCGTCACTTGTGGCTCCTACATCCACATGACCCCCTTTGCATCCCCATGAGTATGCGTGTGTTCTCTCCACCTATCAATGAAATGATACACAAGTCCTTTGTGTGTTCTCACTTAGAAGAAGAAACTGAATTATCAAAAAAAAAAAACTTAGAAGAAACTGAGAAATAAATCATACAAACAAACAAGCAAATAAACAGATAGACATGAACAGATGCTGCACAAGTTTGAATCACCAAACTCCCTACAGCTCACAAAACGAAAGGGAGGCACACAACGCCAACAAAAAGGAGTAGAGCATTATGAAAACTCTGTATATCTACTACCGACTCTTTCCCTGTACGAAGATGATCGCCGCACATCCGGCCTGATACAGCTGACGAGGCAGGGCAGCGTCTCATCAAGCCTGCCGCAATTCAACTTGATCGACGACAATCTACCGGAGCCGGTGGATCTAAAAGAGGAGCACCCCAGGTGAACCGAGGAGGAGCGTACGCGACGGATGTCCGCTGGGCGACGCAACGAGCCAGTGCTTGCGCCTGCGGCACATAGAGCCAACGATGAGCTAGTCCACGGAAGCTCCTTCAGGAACGTAGTGCCTGTGAGCTTCACGAAGGAGACTATTGTGTGCCTGCACAGAGGGCAAGATATGGAACCAGGCACCCCGCGGGTACACGTCGAGCTGCTGGTGGTGGAGCACAGATAGAGCGCACATTTGGTGCAGAACTCATGGCCACAACCTATTTCAAAACATAGTAAAATCGTATGAATGGATAGGATAAGGTAGAACTATTCAGCATGAGGATTAGTCTGTTAGTATACCTTCTGCAGCGACCGTGCATTCCATCTCCAAACATATCACACATGGATCATGGCAACTACTAGATGATGCCGAGGTTTTTCTCCATCCGCATTCCCTGTGAACGATCAAATATGAGTCGATTAGTAAATGGGGAATTGTTTCTCTGTTCCGTGTTAACTGGAAATGTGCCTCGGGAAAAATCTGGAAGCCCAGCGAGACAAAGTCCAAGTTTTCTCATTCTCAATAATCTGCGTCTGTTAAGGTGCGGATTATCCTTCAATAGGCATCTACGTTCCGAGGCATGGTGACCTTACTTACTTCCCCTATTCAATTAAGTAAATGATTGCGGCTTTGTGCACAAGTACAGATGCTTGATATTTTGGACAAATTTCAATTCTATTTCAAAACATTGTAGGTTTGATGAACTAGGAATTTAAGACGTGACGAAATGATAACAGTATGCACATACTCTGTCTGGTATTTGAACTCACCGAGCGATTTTGACAATGCTCATCAGTGGAAGAGATAGATATGGTGATGGAAGAATTAGTAGTCTCCCTTCTGGCTGTTTGCTTAGGACGCCTTCAGCACCGGTTTTGTGCCATGAACGAGCCACCATCAAAGGACTCAACCTTCAAGGAAACAGCATTGGAAAACAGTGAACCACACGGAAATTGTTTTCTAACGAGGCATAGGCATAAGTCGAATGCCAGCTATAAATCCAGGCTGGCATATGACATCACAATGGACATAAGCACAAAATGCAGCCAACTGGTTTTAGCATTTGAATTCAGCGAAGGAAAATGGATTTATTTGGGCAGACACTAGTCACAGCTAATTAGCATTTACCATAGTTACCTTAGAAATTCTGATAATACAGCCCAAAAAGAAGCGTGAAATATATCCAAGTGACATCAGTAAATATATCAGAATGTGGCAATTGTAAAGTAACAACCTTTTCTCAGATTTTCAATCATTGTGAAGTGTACAAACAAATACTTCTAGAATAGAAACATGGAATTCCCTAGGCATACCTGTTAGCATTTTCAGCTCCCATGTGTGCTCCTGCTGCAATGAGAAGCTGTTTTACGGCAATCAGTAAACGGGAATTGGACAATTACTTGATAATTTATAGAAGGGAGAATTCAATGCATACTTGGCAGCATACAGCACTTCCTCCGGAAGCTGCATAGTGAAGGGCCGTGCTTCCTGAACCTGCAATTTTAGGGAATTGTTAATATATGACCATGTAAAGAAGTTCAGAATATTTCCCCTTGTTCTGCACATTTGATGTGAGAAGTAACGGTCAAATTCCGTAAACAATAACTACTTGAATTTAGTTAAACATTTAACATTCTGTGTACAGTTTTATGTTTTTTACCCTGTTCAGTTTTTACCTATGAGATCAATAGTTGAACCATCGTTGACTGTGACCTCAGAGACAGAGGCTCCAAGGTCTAACAGCAATTGCAAGCTCTCAGCATGCCCGTGAAGAGCTGCCAAGTGAAGAGGGGTGACACCTCCATCTGACTTTGCATTAACTAGTTTCTGGAGATTTCTGGGAAGCAAAGGAAAATGGATATTTATTTACTAGTTATCGGAAGATGCCAACATAAACAATAAAAAAAAAGATGCCAACATAGATGAACGTCAGAATTTGACATACGCTGCATCAAAAGCTTCCTTATTTGTTTCATCCGTGGCTGTTCCGCGCATGATGCTCCAAAAATCCGGCAAACTAGGCACGTAATCAGCCGCAATAAGCCGGATGCACCGGGTATGACCTTTCAGGGCGGCAAAATGAATTGCTGTTGCACCACTAAAACAATCTTTTTTGTGAATCTAAGATTAAAAATACATATCACTTGCATCAGTACAAATTACAGCCCAGTTTAACACAAAAACAAGTTTTTTTTTTGGCGATCACAAAAAGATACACAAGATTGATATTCACTTACATTAGCTTTAAAAAGAACTAGGATCTGTACAACTTTCCAATGACCATATAGACAAGCTTGCATCAGAGCAGTCTGCACGGCAATTGTTGCGTTTAGAATTGGTACCAGAACAAAGAAATATTCTCTTTCACAATAGAACAGAGATAGAAAGAACATAATGAGGTGGCATCAAATCACCCCTTCAAGAATGTTCCAATAGGATATCTTTTTTTATCTAGAAGTCAACTAAGACAGTAACATTCCACAGCTTACTTCCATCTACTTGAAACGACTGATATATCATTTTCTAAGACCTGAGCGACCTCAGATATATGGGAAATGCATATACTTGTAAGATTGCAACTAGATGGTCGAATCCATTTCTGTATACCGAGTAAGAAGTATTCTCTATAAATATTCAAAAGTAATAACACATATTATGGATCATCAAGAATTGGATACCAATGATGAACAAGGTGGGAGATAAAAAAAAAGAGCTCACCTGTCCTCTGCAGTTCCTAAGGTTGATATCAACGCCTGATTCTATTAGCAGGGAAACAATCTACCAGGAAGATGAAATTACTTATCAATTGATAACGAACACACATACATTAACTAACAAAAGTAGCTAAAAATAATTGTAAACTGGTAACGAAAGAGATGTGTGGAGTGAATCACCTCGTGGTGGCCCTTTGCCGCCGAGTAATGGAGGGGTGTGTTCCGGATACCGAATGTCGAGTATCGTGCAAGCCGGGGGTTAAGCTCCAATAGGGCCCTAGCCTCCTGGATGTCTCCATCCCTCGCGGCAGAGACAAGCCGCTCACCGGTAGCTGAGCAGCCGAATGAGTCACCCATCATACCTAGGAGTCCCATGGTGCTTCTACCTATCAATGCACAATCTTAGTACCACTTAGTAAGGACTCGCCATATATTGAGTTTAATCACTTGAGCACGCTATGAGGTCATACAATTCTGAAGCCAAGCGTATGAGTGTACCAAGAATGGAAAGCTGGCCTGTATGTAGAGTAAATTGCCCCCAAATTGATATGGTAGGGGAATTCAACCACATGGACACTCTACAGGGAACTGATTCAGGAAAAGGGGAAACTAAGCCACCTGTCCACTTTGAGAAGCACCAAAATGGCATAGCATAACCCCAGGCATTTGTACACTAATCTAGTGAAGGATCCACATTAAGGGGCTCAATAAGTTAGAAACTGGATCACTAGGTCACCCCTATAAGAAGACAATGGGCATAAATGGCAGCAATGTTGGCTCACTTTCTGAAAGAAACACCTCAAATTGACACAATAAGCAGGAAACCTAAACCGAGGTGGCATCTCTCTGCAAGAAAGTAGCCTCAGATGATCCAACACGGTAGTACTACTCTGACCAACTGGGCGCACCACATGGATTAAAGAGTACAAACAGCATCTTCCTTTAGGAACCTACCGCAAATTGACTCAACACTCAAAAGAGCTGGAATAAAACCAAGGGCGCCATCTTTACACAAGACAATATCCACAATTGAACCAAGAAACGGTGGGTAAAACGCCCTCTATCTTACTACAATTATTGTTAGTTTCCTAGTAATTAATATTCGAGTTGTTGGCAGACACAGTAATAATGGCGCAAACAGTACTAGGAGGAACGGGTCGCTGTCCCCTGTCCTCAGGGACAACGGGTTCATTGCTCCAAGGAGGATAACCACCCGCATCGGCATTGAGCTCACGGATTGACTTTTGCGCGCGAGGAAGAAGAGAAAGAACAGAGAGGGGGATAAGAACTGGAGCGCATTGCATCATTTTGACATTTTCTATACAACAAAAAGAAATGACAGGCCCGGAACAATTGCGCGACTACGACACCGGATCAGGGATTCACAAAATATACGGAAACATTGCACACATACCTCCGGAAGACCAGATCTTTCGGCTACAAGAAATGGATGCGCGAGTAATGGGGATCAGCCCAGCGCATCTCCCCTCACCGACCGCCCCTGGAAAGGGGATCTTCAGGCGGCGGGCACCCGGCCGGGAAGAAGAAGCTCCTCCTCCACCTTGCCGTCACCACCAACACATCGAGAGACGCAACTCAGGGACAAGACGGAAGCCGGCAGATGGAAGCCACCACCACCGCCGGCGCCGCGGGATCAGGAAGTAACTGCAAATGGCTTGGGGCTGGGAAGAACGGAGGAACAAGGGAGGTGGGAGACAGGACAAGGATGGGGAGGGGGGCCTGCAGTGGAGAGCACGAGGAGCTGGAGGGTGTGCCACATGGAACGGGGTTGAATTGGCTCTCGCGAATTATTATTGTGATTTTTCCGGCTAGCTGCCGGCGCGGAGGCGTGGGATTGCTCCTGTGGCTGTGACAGATGTTCCTTGGTGATGTCGGGAACCTGCACTGACGCTTTCTTCCTTTCGTTTTCTGCTATTTGCAGGACAGTGACATGGAGCTAGGGTGAGGAAGCGGCCTTGGTTCGACAGAGAAGAAGTATGTGGATATCCTGAAAGTGCATCTCGTCTTGCTTTACATATAAAGTAAATCATGATGTCCAGGTATCAAAATCCAATGTAAAAAAAAATAGCACCTGTAACGTTATTCTTACGCGTAACCATTACAAATACACTGAATTGGACCTAAGATTCAAGAAAATACAAAATAACTCCTATGACTAAGAATTACAATGAAATTTCTTGAAAACACCTTCTTTGCGGTATCAACCTCTGCTCGAAGAAATACTCCAAAGACTTCGGTAAATATGCTGCAATTGGACCGGAGCAACGATGTTGTCACTCTTTCACCCGCACAAACATTACCAATAATGGTTTTTGAAAGCACCTTGAGTCGCTCATCCAAAAAGATGGGAAGCCTCGATTGATGAACGTACTTGGGCCAGGGATGATCCCCTAGAAGTGTAGGCCGCCGAATCACTATATCTTCGCATGGTGTCGATGAAAGATTTCACCTCCACAAATAACCAGACCAACCAAAAAAACTCAAACGACAACATAAACTCATCAGATCCGAATAAATCAGATCTGCGAGGACAGAAAACTCTCTAACCTCATGGCACCGCCAGAAGAACGAGAGAAAAATTATTCTCACTATGATGACCACTAGACATTGACGAAGAATATAGAGGTTTTGAAGATCCGAGGTCCCCCCAGCTCTCAGAACCAAGATGGCGGCCGGAGGCGAGGGGACCTAAATTTCTCAGATGGTGGCGGTGGCAGCAGGAGAGACCCTCCTATCTACGACTCTCCCCCAAATCAGCTTATCGTGTGACAAAAAAACAGTCAGTTAGGACAACAACATAGCAAATGCCCAGAAAGATTACCTTATTTTATTATAATTTTATACTTAGCACATATACGAAAAAGCGTTTATCAACCTCATTTGATGTGATCTTATGCATTAAACATGTTACTGGCGGTAGTGAAGACCACCCCACCGATGAAGTTTGAAAGGTTGCTCGTACGGATGAGGATGAGCGAGAAGCGACATGGATGACACCTCAAGGGAGAGGTCACCGCCACCACTATCTGCTCCCATCCGTCTATAGAGGGAACGGACGTTGGGGATGCCCTTTTGGGCACTGGTAGGTCTCTCGGATAGCAAGGACGGGAGCAAACAAGAGGTGAGCATGCAATCCTCACCTAATGCAGGGTCATCGGGTGCAGGAGCTCGAGGCAAACTTAAGCATGAGAGCGTCGACTGACATTTGTTCAGGGGGGGGGGGATGAGGAACATGGCTACTTCCTTGAGGCGGTGCCATTGGCCGCGTGGAGGGTCACATTGGTGTGGCGGTATGGGAGAGCTCGACGGAGCCCTTGTTGAGCAATGCTAGCGCAATTGGGGTTGGGGATCCTCTCCATGTGTTTAGGTGATGAGGACATCCCTACTACAGTTACATCCTCAGCCCTGCGACCACGCCAATTCAAGTTTTTGAAAAATAAATATCAATGACTAGACCTCGCACACACCAACTAAAATAGCAGCTACTTCATTTCTATGAAACATGGCCAACTAAAATAAGAGGTACTTCATTTCTATGAACATGACTTTTGGTTGTGCACGACCTATGTTGTGGTGACCCCTTCTCACTAGTGGTGATCTTACCACACATTACACTACATATGCAGTACGAGAAAAAAAATCATTTGAGTCCTAGCTTGCAGTCAAATGGTAGTCCATCCTAATTGCTAACAAATTGCAGTACAAATTAACAATCATATGGCAATAGGGGAAGTTCATTGATGACAAACTAGGGGGAAGTCCATCCTCGTCTTCTTCTTTTGCTGCTTCTACCTCTGTTGTTATTTTCTTCTTCTTCAGATCCTTGGGTTACCTTTGTTTGCCCACATTGCCTCAGCCCATTCCAACCCTTTTCTCTTCCAAGCTTAATTGTCATGTGCCTCCACACCATGGCCGAAGTCATCAACATCAGCAACCGTCACATCTTCCTCCTCTGGCACAAGCTCATCACAAACACATTCTAGGATCCAGTTATGGAGAATGCAACATGCAAGAACAAGCCTAACTTGGGCGAGGAAAGGGTGGAATGCTTTCTGATCAAGGATCTTAAAAATATTCCTCAGGGTTCCAAATGCCCTCTCAACCGTAACTTCAAATGCCCTCTACATGTTGTAGTCACATATCATGCGTGCCACCATCGTTGTTTCCCCACTCTAGTTTTTGCAACAATGATTAAGGTTTTCCCCATAACACGACATAAGGCTTTAGGGTTCTCCGTTACTCCATGTTGCAATGATCGGTGAAGGAGGGAGATAAGCACCATAACTACAAACCTCCGACAGCCCATCGTGACACCAATAATAATTCCCTCAAACCCACAAGTTGCTAATGTTGAGTGAGGCCTATTCATAACACCATGAGAAAATCAACACAAGACATATAAAGAAGATGGTCAGATCGCTCATAGGTATTAAGTTCTAGTCATGCATGCAAGGGTTCATCCAAATCATCAAGAATTAATACAACTACTCAAAAATGTAAAATGATAACATAGAGGAGAAGGATGATACAAGCCGACACCATGTCGGTGAAGAAGAGGAGTATGGCGGGGCTGGTGGAGATGGTGGTAATGGAGACGACACCGGTGGCAATGACGGTGATAGAGATGGTGAAGGAAATATGCCCTAGAGGTAATAATAAAGTTATTATTTATTTCCTTATATCATGATAAATGTTTATTATTCATGCTAGAATTGTATTAACCGGAAACATAGTACATGTGTGAATACATAGACAAACAGAGTGTCACTAGTATGCCTCTACTTGACTAGCTCGTTAATCAAAGATGGTTATGTTTCCTAACCATGAACAATGAGTTATTATTTGATTAACGGGATCACATCATTAAGTGAATGATCTGATTAACATGACCCATTCCATTAGCTTAGCACCCGATCGTTTAGTATGTTGCTATTGCTTTCTTCATGACTTATACATGTTCCTATGACTATGAGATTATGCAACTCCCGTTTGCCGGAGGAACACTTTGTGTGCTACCAAACGTCACAACGTAACTGGGTGATTATAAAGGAGCTCTACAGGTGTCTCCAAAGGTACATGTTGGATTGGCGTATTTCGAGATTAGGATTTGTCACTCGGAGAGGTATCTCTGGGCCCTCTCGGTAATACACATCACTTAAGCCTTGCAAGCATTGCAACTAATGAGTTAGTTGCGGGATGATGTATTACAGAACGAGTAAAGAGACTTGCCGGTAACGAGATTGAACTAGGTATTGGAATACCGACGATCGAATCTCGGGCAAGTAACATACCGATGACAAAGGGAACAACATATGTTGTTATGCGGTCTGACCGATAAAGATCTTCATAGAATATGTAGGAGCCAATATGGGCATCCAGGTCCCGCTATTGGTTATTGACCGGAGACGTGTCTCGGTCATGTCTACATTGTTCTCGAACCCGTAGGGTCCGCACGCTTAAGGTTTCGATGACAGTTATATTATGAGTTTATGAGTTTTGATGTACCGAAGGAGTTCGGAGTCCCGAATGAGATCAGGGACATGACGAGGAGTCTCGAAATGGTCGAGACGTAAATATTGATATATTGGACGACTATATTCGGACATCGGAAAGGTTCCGAGTGATTCGGGTATTTTTCGGAGTACCGAGTAGTCACGGGAGAAGCAATGGGCCTTGATGGGCTTTAGTGGGAAGAGGAGAAAGGGCCAAGGGGCTGCTGCGCCCCCCTCCCCTCTAGTCCGAATTGGACTAGGGAAAAGGGGGCCGGCCACCTCTCCTTCTCCTCCACTTCCTTCTCCCTTCCTCCCCTCTTGGTGGACTCCTACTAGGACTTGGAGTCCTAGTAGGACTCCACATCCTGGCCGCACCAACCTTGGCCGGCCTCCTCCTCCTCCATCCTTTATATACTGAGGCAAGGGGCACCCCAAAGACACAAGTTGATCCACGTGATCATATCCTTAGCCGTGTGCGGTGCCCCCTTCCACCATAATCCTCGATAATATTGTAGCGGAGTTTAGGTGAAGCCCTGCTGCAGTAGTACATCAAGATCGTCACCACGCCGTCGTGCTGACGGAACTCTTCCCCGACACTTTGCTGGATCGGAGTCCGGGGATCGTCATCGAGCTGAACGTGTGCTAGAACTCGGAGGTGCCGTAGTTTCGGTGCTTGATCGGTCGGATCGTGAAGACGTACGACTACATCAACCAAACGCTTCCGTTGTCGATCTACTAGGTATGTAGATCACACTCCCCCCTCGTTGCTATGCATCACATGATCTTGCGTGTGCGTAGGAATTTTTTTGAAATTACTACGTTCCCCAACAGTGGTATCAGATCCTAGGTTTTATATGTTGATGTTATATGCACGAGTAGAACACAAGTGAGTTGTGGGCGATATAAGTCATACTGCCTACCAGCATGTCATACTTTGGTTCGGCGTTATTGTTGGATGAAGCGGCCCAGACCGACATTACGCGTACGCTTACGCGAGACCGGTTCTCCCGACGTGCTTTGCACAGAGGTGGCTTGTGGGTGACAGTTTCTCCAACTTTAGTTGAACCAAGTGTGGCTACGCCCGGTCCTTGCGAAGGTTAAAACGGAGTCAAATTGACAAACTATCATTGTGGTTTTGATGCGTAGGTGAGATTGCTTCTTACTTAAGCCCGTAGCAGCCACGTAAAACTTGCAGCAACATAGTAGAGGACGTCTAACTTGTTTTTGCAGGGCATGTTGTGATGTGATATGGTCAAAACATGATGAGATATAAGTTGTTGTATGAGATGATCATGTTTTGTTAAAGTTATCGGCAACTGGCAAAAGCCTTATGGTTGTCTCTATATTGCATAAGATGCAAGCGCCAAATAATTGCTTTACTTTATCGCTATGCGATAGCAATAGTTGCAAGAGCAATAGTTGGCGAGACGACCGTGTGACGACACATTGATATAGATCAAGATGATGGAGATCATGGTGTCATGTCGGTGACGATAGAGATCATGACAGTACTTTGGAGATGGAGATCAAAGGCGCAAGATGATGATGGCCATATCATGTCACATATTTTGATTGCATATGATGTTTATCTTTTATACATCTTATTTTGCTTAGTTTGACGGTAGCATTTTAAGATGATCTCTCACTAATTATCAAGAAGTGTTCTCCCTGAGTATGCACCATTGCCAAAGTTCGTCGTGCCCAGACACCACGTGATGATCGGGTGTGATAAGCTCTACGTCCATCTACAACGGGTGCAAGCCAGTTTTGCACACGCGGAATACTCAGGTTAAACTTGACGAGCCTAGCATATGCAGATATGGCCTCGGAACACGGAGACCGAAAGGTCGAGCGTGAATCATATAGTAGATATGATCAACATAGTGATGTTCACCATTGAAAACTACTCCATCTCACGTGATGATCGGTTATGGTTTAGTTGATATGGATCACGTAATCACTTAGAAGATTAGAGGGATGTCTATCTAAGTGGGAGTTCTTAAGTAATATGATTAACTGAACTTAAATTTATCATGAACTTAGTCCTGGTAGTATTTTGCAAATTATGTTGTAGATCAATAGCTTGCGTTGTTGCTTTCATATGTTTATTTTGATATGTTCCTAGAGAAAAATTGTGTTGAAAGATGTTAGTAGCAATGATGCGGATCGGATCCGTGATCTGAGGTTTATCCTCATTGCTGCATAGAAGAATTATGTCCTTGATGCACCGCTAGGTGACAGACCTATTGCAGGAGCAGATGCAGACGTTATGAACGTCTAGCTCAATATGATGACTACTTGATAGTTTAGTGCACCATGCTTAACGGCTTAGAATTGGGACTTCAAAGATGTTTTGAACGTCATGGACCATATGAGATGTTCCAGGAATTGAAGTTAATATTTCAAGCAAATACCCGAGTTGAGAGATATGAAGTCTCCAACAAGTTCTATAGCTAAAAGATGGAGGAGAATCGCTCAACTAGTGAGCATGTGCTCAGATTGTCTGGGTACTACAATCGCTTGAATCAAGTGGGAGTTAATCTTCCAGATAAAATAGTGATTGACAGAATTCTCTAGTGACCATCACCAAGTTAGTAGAACTTCGTGATGAACTATAATATGCAAGGGATGAATAAAGTGATTCCCAAGCTCTTCGTGATGTTGAAATCGATGAAGGTACAAATCAAGAAAGAGCATCAAGTGTTGATGGTAGACAAGACCACTAGTTTCAATAAAAGGGCAAAGGGAAGAAGGGGAACTTCAAGAAGAACGGCAAGCAAGTTGCTGCTCAAGTGAAGAAGCCCAAGTCTGGTCCTAAGCCTGAGACTAAGTGTTTCTACTGCAAAGGGACTGGTCACTGGAAGCGGAACTACCCCAAGTGATTGGCAGATAAGAAGGATGGCAAAGTGAACATAAGTATATTTGATATACATGTTATTGATGTGTACTTTACTAGTGTTTATAGCAACCCCTCAGTATTTGATACTAGTTCAGTTGCTAAGATTAATAACTCGAAACGGGAGTTGCAGAATAAACAGAGACTAGATAAGGGAGAAGTGACGATGTGTGTTGGAAGTGGTTCCAAGATTGATATGATCATCATCGCACACTCCCCTATACTTTCGGGATTAGTGTTGAACCTAAATAAGTGTTATTTGGTTTTTGCGTTGAGCATGAATATGATTTGATCATGTTTATTGCAATTCGGTTATTCATTAAAGTCAGAGAATAATTGTTGTTCTGTTTACATGAATAAAATCTTCGATGGTCATACACCCAATGAAACAAGTTCATTGGATCTCGATCGTAGTGATACACATATTCATAATATTGAAACCAAAAGATGCGAAGTTAATAATGATAGTGCAACTTATTTGTAGCACTGCCGTTTAGGTCATATTGGTGTAAAGCGCATGAAGAAACTCCATGCTGATGGAATTTTGGAATCACTTGATTATGAATCACTTGATGCTTGCGAACCATGCCTCATGGGCAAGATGACTAAGACTCCGTTCTCCGGAGCGAGCAACTGACTTATTGGAAATAATACGTACTGATGTATGCGGTCCGATGAGTGTTAAGGCTCACGGCAAGTATCGTTATTTTCTGAACTTCACAGATGATTTGAGCAGATATGGGTATATCTACTTGATGAAACATAAGTCTGAAACATTTGAAAAGTTCAAAGAATTTCAGAGTGAAGTGGAAAATCATCGTGACAAGAAAATAAAGTTTCTACGATCTGATCGCGGAGACAAATATTTGAGTTACGAGTTGGTCTTCAATTAAAACAATGTGGAATAATTTCACAAACTCATGCCACATGGAACACCACAGCATAATGGTGTGTCCGAACGTCATAACCGTACTTTATTGGATATAGTGCAACCTATGATGTCTCTTACCGATCTACCACTATCGTTTTGGGGTTATGCATTAGAGACAGCTACATTCACGTTAAATAGGGCACAATCTAAATCCGTTGAGACGACACCATGTGAACTATGGTTTGGCAAGAAACCTAAGCTGTCGTTTCTTAAAGTTTGGGGTTGCGATGCTTATATGAAAAAGTTTCATCCTGATAAGCTCAAACTCAAATAGGAGAAGTACGTCTTCATAGGATATCCAAAGGAAACTATTGGATACACCTTCTATCACAGATCCGAAGGCAAGACTTTTGTTGCTAAATTCGGAAACTTTCTAGAGAAGGAGTTTCTCTCGAAAGAAGTGAGTGGGAGGAAAGTAGAAGTTGACGAGGTAACTGTACCTGCTCCCTTATTGGAAAGTAGTACATCACAGAAAACTGTTTCTGTGACACCTACACCAGTTAGTGAGGAAGCTAATGATGATGATCATGAAACTTCAGAACAAGATACTACTGAACCTCGTAGATCAACCAGAGTAAGATCCGCGCCAGAGTGGTACGGTAATCCTATTCTGGAAGTCATGCTACTAGATCATGATGAACCTACGAACTATGAAGAAGCGATGGTGAGCCCAGATTCCGCAAAGTGGCTTGAAGCCATGAAATCTGAGATATGATCCATGTATGAGAACAAAGTATGGACTTTGGTTGACTTGCCCGATGATCGGCAAGCCATAGAAAATAAATGGATCTTCAAGAGGAAGACGGACGCTGATAGTAGTGTTACTATCTACAAAGCTAGAATTGTCGCAAAAGGTTTTTCGACAAGTTCAAGGTGTTGACTACGATGAGATTTTCTCACTCGTATCTATGCTTAAGTCTGTCCGAATCATGTTAGCAATTGCCGCATTTTATGAAATCTGGCAAATGGATAAACAAAACTGCATTCCTAATGGATTTACTAAAGAAGAGTTGTATACGATGCAACTAGAAGGTTTTGTCGATCCTAAAGGTGTTAACTAAATATGCAAGCTCCAGCAATCCATCTATGGACTGGTGAAAGAATCTCGGAGTTGGAATATACGCTTTGATAAGTTGATCAAAGCATATAGTTTTATACAGACTTGCGGTGAAGCCTGTATTTACAAGAAAGTGAGTGGGAGCACTACAACATTTCTGATAAGTATATGTGAATGACATATTGTTGATCGGAAATAATGTAGAATTATTCTGCAAAGCATAAAGGAGTGTTTGAAAGGAGTTTTTCAAAGAAAGACCTCGGTGAAGCTGCTTACATATTGAGTATCAAGATCTATAGAGATAGATCAAGACACTTGATAAGTTTTTTCAATAAGTACATACCTTGACAAGACTTTGAAGTAGTTCAAAATGGAACAGTCAAAGAAAAGGTTTCTTGCCTGTGTTACAAGGTGTGAAGTTGAGTAAGACTCAAAGCCCGACCACGGCAGAAGATAGAAAGAGAATGAAAGTCATTCCCTATGCCTCAGTCATAGGTTCTATAAAGTATGCCATGCTGTATACCAGATCTATTGTATGCCCTACCACTGAGTTTGGCAAGGGAGTACGATAGTGATCTAGGAGTAGATCACTGGACAGCGGTCAAAATTATCCTTAGTGGAATAAGGACATGTTTCTCGATTATGGAAGTGAAAAAAAAGGTTCGTCGTAAAGGGTTACACCGATGCAAGTTTTGACACTAATCTAGATGACTCTAAGTCTCGGTCTAGATACATATTGAAAGTGGGAGCAATTAGCTAGAGTAGCTCCATGCAGAGCATTGTTGACATAGAAATTTGCAAAATACATGCGGATCTGAATGTGGCAGACCCGTTGACTAAGATTCTCTCACAAGCAAAACATGATCACACCTTAGTACTCCTTGGGTGTTAATCACATAGCGATGTGAACTAGATTACTGAATCTAATAAACCCTTTGGGTGTTGGTCACATGGCGATGTGAACTATGGGTGTTAATCACATGATGATGTGAACTATTGATGTTAATCACATGGTGATGTGATCTAGATTATTGACTCTAGTGCAAGTGGGAGACTGAAGGAAATATGCCCTAGAGGCAATAATAAAGTTATTATTTATTTCCTTATATCATGATAAATGTTTATTATTCATGCTAGAATTGTATTAACCGAAAACATAATACATGTGTGAATACATAGACAAACAGAGTGTCACTAGTATGCCTCTACTTGACTAGCTCGTTAATCAAAGATGGTTATGTTTCCTAACCATGAACAATGAGTTGTTATTTGATTAACGGGATCACATCATTAAGTGAATGATCTGATTGACATGACCCATTCCATTAGCTTAGCACCCGATCGTTTAGTATGTTGCTATTGCTTTCTTCATGACTTATACATGTTCCTATGACTATGAGATTATGCAACTCCCGTTTGCCGGAAGAACACTTTGTGTGCTACCAAACGTCACAACGTAACTGGGTGATTATAAAGGAGCTCTACAGGTGTCTCCAAAGGTACATGTTGGGTTGGCGTATTTCGAGATTAGGATTTGTCACTCCGATTGTCGGAGAGGTATCTCTAGGCCCTCTCGGTAATACACATCACTTAAGCCTTGCAAGCATTGCAACTAATGAGTTAGTTGCGGGATGATGTATTACAGAACGAGTAAAGAGACTTGCCGGTAACGAGATTGAACTAGGTATTGGAATACCGACGATCGAATCTCGGGCAAGTAACATACCGATGACAAAGGGAACAACGTATGTTGTTATGCGGTCTGACCGATAAAGATCTTCATAGAATATGTAGGAGCCAATATGGGCATCCAGGTCCCGCTATTGGTTATTGACCGGCGACGTGTCTCGGTCATTTCTACATTGTTCTCGAACCCGTAGGGTCCGCACGCTTAAGGTTTCGATGACAGTTATATTATGAGTTTATGAGTTTTGATGTACCGAAGGAGTTCGGAGTCCCGGATGAGATCGGGGACATGACGAGGAGTCTCGAAATGGTCGAGACGTAAAGATTGATATATTGGACGACTATATTCGGACATCGGAAAGGTTCCGAGTGATTCGGGTATTTTTCGGAGTACCGGGTAGTTACGGGAGAAGCAATGGGCCTTGATGGGCTTTAGTGGGAAGAGGAGAAAGGGCCAAGGGGCTGCTGCGCCCCCCCTCCCCTCTAGTCCGAATTGGACTAGGGAAAAGGGGGCCGGCCACCTCTCCTTCTCTTCCACTTCCTTCTCCCTTCCTCCCCTCTTGGTGGACTCCTACTAGGACTTGGAGTCCTAGTAGGACTCCACATCCTGGCCGCACCAACCTTGGCCGACCTCCTCCTCCTCCATCCTTTATATACTGAGGCAAGGGGCACCCCAAAGACACAAGTTGATCCACGTGATCATATCCTTAGCCGTGTGCGGTGCCCCCTTCCACCATAATCCTCGATAATATTGTAGCGGAGTTTAGGTGAAGCCCTGCTGCAGTAGTACATCAAGATCGTTACCACGCCGTCGTGCTGACAGAACTCTTCCGTGACACTTTGCTGGATCGGAGTCCGGGGATCGTCATCGAGCTAAACGTGTGCTAGAACTCGGAGGTGCCGTAGCTTCGGTGCTTGATCGGTCAGATCGTGAAGACGTACGACTACATCAACCAAACGCTTCCGTTGTCGATCTACTAGGTATGTAGATCACACTCCCCCCTCGTTGCTATGCATCACATGATCTTGCGTGTGCGTAGGAATTTTTTTGAAATTACTACGTTCCCCAATAGATGGCACCAACCCAAAGGCTGGTGCGGCGCGGTGGCGGAGCCTCCTACTCCTTCTTATTTTCTTGTCCCTTCTTCCATGGAGGTAGTTTTGGACCAGGAATGGAGATGGTTGTAGGTGACAATGTATGATGATGATGATGGCCAACAGCCAGGGTTGATGGAGATTATATAGCCGGTCTCCTCGGGTCTCCTCCGTGGATGTTGACCCTCCAGTTTGATCCAAGGGCCCTAGATGAGCTAAATTCAATCCCAATACCTCCCTTGTGGCTAAGGAAACAGTAGGAACAAACGGGGACAAAATCCACTAAGAATCGCGTATGATTTGGGAGATTTTGGGATTTTTTGGGTGTGGTACGACCCAGCGCGGTCGTACCATGCGTCGTCTTTGTCTCTGGACCCTTTGGTAATTTGGTCACAACTTCATACGAACTCTGATTTTGACATTCTTGAGCTTGTTGGAATCGCATGAACGATGTAGATGCACTTGTGGTATTAGACCTTCATTTTGAGCACTTTGAATAAAATGTCGTTTTTGACACTCCAAATGCCTAAGCCTGGTGCCTGAAAGTCCTTTGTATTGAACCCATCTTTGGCCTTTTCATCGTACTTGGCCCATGGCTACTCCAAAACACATGTAGACAACAAAACAAAGGGAACTAATAAAAACTAAAATGACCTGCAAATTATGCAATGCTTATAATGAACAGAGTAAAAACTGAAAATCATGCATATTGACCTCGGCACTCTAGTAGTCACATGAGTATCATCTATTGTGCCAATAAAATCTTGTGATGGAATGAACACATATGGTTATAACTCTATCAGAACAATAGAAGCACGTCATGGCATGAAGTACGAGTAGTGCTCACCTTGAAATAAAGATACCATCCAGGGCTCGTGCGAATCTTGGTAGGAGTTTGCCCATTTGGTGACCTGATCATCTCTCATCTAAGGTCCCCAATAGCATAGAAGACTTGCTTGAAATACATGGAAAATGTTCTCACTGGATCTCTTGAATGTGTCATGAATAACCCTGAACCTCTGATTATAACCTACACCACGAAGGAACATGGAAATTTGGTCTTCCATATAGGCGTAAATGCTATCTTCTAGAAGCTCCCTGCTCATAAATGTCTTCACAAGCTTGGAAAAGGTGTTATTTGCATTCAAAGCATGTTCACAACCTCTATGCCATTCTTGTTATAGATGTAGTCCAGATTTGTCATCCTCTCCCTTTCGCAGGTTAATAGTGGACCAAAATGGATCACATGCTTATCACTCCGACGAACTTCTCTATTGTAGGCCAACATGACCATGTAAGAATCACAACTATGAGTGTTGCTGCCTAAGAAACCAGCTTCATTTGTTCATCAATAACGACATAATGGCGAAATTGATGTTGCGGCAAGTATTGGTGAAATCTACCCTACACACTGTTGGGGAACGTAGCAGAATTTTAAAATTTTCTATGCATCACCAAGATCAATCTATGGAGTCATCTAGCAACGAGGGAGAGATGAGTCCATCTACATACCCTTGTAGATCGCGCGCGGAAGCGTTCAAGAGAACGGGGTTGATGGAGTCGTACTCGTCGTGATCCAAATCACCGATGACCAAGTGCCGAATGGACAGCACCTCCGCGTTCAACACACGTACGGTTGGGAAGACGTCTCCTCCTTCTTGATCCAGCAAGGGGGAAGGAGAGGTTGATGAAGATCTAGCAGCACGACGGCGTGGTGGTGGATGCAGCAGGATCCCGGCAGGGCTTCGCCAAGCGCAAGCGGGGAGGAGAGGTGTTACAGAGGGAGAGGGAGGCGCCAAGAGAAAGGGTGCGGCTGCCCTCCCTCCCCCTCTTTATATAGGGGCCTTGGGGGCGCCGGCCCTAGGAGATGGATCTCCAAGGGGGGCGGCGGCCAAGCGGTGGCTTCCCCCCCAAGCCAAGTGGGGGGCGCCCCCACCCCTAGGGTTTCCCAACCCTAGGCGCATGGGAGGCCCAAGGGGGGAGCACCAGCCCACTAGGGGCTGGTTCCCCTCCCACTTCAGCCCATGGGGCCCTCCGGGATGGGTGGCCCCACCCGGTGGACCCCCGGGGCCCTTCCGGTGGTCCCGGTACAATACCGGCGACCCCTAAAACTTTCCCGATGGCCGAAACTGGACTTCCTATATATAAATCTTTACCTCCGGACCATTCCGGAACTCCTCGTGATGTCCGGTATCTCACCCGGGACTCCGAACAACTTTCGGGTTACTACATACTAATATCTCTACAACCCTAGCGTCACCGAACCTTAAGTGTGTAGACCCTACGGGTTCGGGAGACATGCAGACATGACCGAGACGACTCTCCGGTCAATAACCAACAGCGGGATCTGGATACCCATGTTGGCTCCCACATGCTCCTCGATGATCTCATCGGATGAACCACGATGTCGAGGATTCAATCAATCCGTATACAATTCCCTTTGTCAATCGGTACGTTACTTGCCCGAGACTCGATCATCGGTATCCCAATACCTCGTTCAATCTCGTTACCGGCAAGTCACTTTACTCGTGCCGTAATGCATGATCCCGTGATCAATCACTTGGTCACATTGAGCTCATTATGATGACGCATTACCGAGTGGGCCCAGAGATACCTCTCCGTCATACAGAGTGACAAATCCCAGTCTCGATTCGTGTCAACCCAACAGACACTTTCGGAGATACCTGTAGTGTACCTTTATAGTCACCCAGTTACGTTGTGACGTTTGGCACACCCAGAGCACTCCTATGGTATCCGGGAGTTGCACAATCTCATGGTCTAAGGAAATGATACTTGACATTCAGAAAAGCTACAGCAAACGAACTACACGATCTTTGAGCTATGCTTAGGATTGGGTCTTGTCCATCACATCATTCTCCTAATGATGTGATCCTGTTATCAATGACATCCAATGTCCATAGTCAGGAAACCATGACTATCTTTTGATCAACGAGCCAGTCAACTAGAGGCTCACTAGGGACATGTTGTGGTCTATGTATTCACACATGTATTACGATTTCCGGATAACACAATTATAACATGAACAATAGACAATTATCATGAACAAAGAAATATAATAATAACCATTTTATTATTGCCTCTAGGGCATATTTCCAACAGTCTCCCACTTGCACTAGAGTCAATATTCTAGTTACATTGTGATGAATCGAACACCCATGCAGTTCTGGTGTTGATCATGTTTTGCTCTAGGGAGAGGTTTAGTCAACGGATCTGCTACATTCAAGTCCGTATGTACTTTACAAATCTCTATGTCTCCATTTTGAACACTTTCATGAATGGAGTTGAAGCGACACTTGATATGCCTGGTCTTCCTGTGAAACCTGGGCTCCTTGGCAAGGGCAATAGCTCCAGTGTTGTCACAGAAGAGAGTCATCGGGCCCGACGCATTGGGTATGACTCCTAGGTCGGTAATGAACTCCTTCACCCAGACTGCTTCTTGTGCTGCCTCTGAGGCTACCATGTACTCCGCTTCACATGTAGATCCCGCCACAATGCTCTGCTTGCAACTGCACCAGCTTACTGCCCCACCATTCAAAATATACACGTATCCGGTTTGTGACTTAGAGTCATCCAGATCTGTGTCGAAGCTAGCATCGACGTAACCCTTTACGATGAACTCTTCGTCACCTCCATAAACGAGAAAGATATCCTTAGTCCTTTTCAGCTACTTCAGGATATTCTTGACCGCTGTCCAGTGTTCCATGCCGGGATTGCTTTGGTACCTTCCTACCAAACTTACGGCAAGGTTTACATCAGGTCTGGTACACATCATAGCATACATGATAGACCCTATGGCCGAGGCATAGGGGACGACACTCATATTTTCTCTATCTTCTGCCATGGTCGGGCATTGAGCCGTGCTCAATCTCGTACCTTGCAATACAGGCAAGAATCCCTTCTTTGACTGATCCATTTTGAACTTCTTCAATATCTTGTCAAGGTACGTACTCTGTGAAAGACCAATGAGGCGTCTCGATCTATCTCTATAGATCTTGATGCCTAATATATAAGCAGCTTCTCCAAGATCCTTCATTGAAAAACACTTGTTCAAGTAGGCCTTTATGCTTTCCAAGAATTCTATATCATTTCCCATCAACAGTATGTCATCCACATACAATATGAGAAATGCTACAGAGCTTCCACTCACTTTCTTGTAAATGCGGGCTTCTCCATAAGTCTGCCTAAACCCAAACGCTTTGATCATCTCATCAAAACGAATGTTCCAACTCCGAGATGCTTGCACCAGCCCATAAATCGAGCGTTGGAGCTTGCACACTTTGTCAGCATTCTTAGGATCGACAAAACCTTCCGGCTGCATCATATACAATTCTTCCTTAAGGAAACCATTAAGGAATGCCGTTTTGACGTCCATTTGCCATATCTCATAATCATAGAATGCGGCAATTGCTAACATGATTCGGACGGACTTTAGCTTCGCTACGGGTGAGAAAGTCTCATCGTAGTCAACCCCTTGAACTTGTCGATAACCCTTAGCGACAAGCCGAGCTTTATAGATGGTTATGTTACCATCCGCGTCTGTCTTCTTCTTAAAGATCCATTTATTTTCTATGGCTCGCCGATCATCGGGCAAGTCAGTCAAAGTCCATACTTCATTTTCATACATGGATCCTATCTCAGATTTCATGGCTTCCAGCCATTTGTCGGAATCCGGGCCCGCCATCGCTTCTTCATAGTTCGAAGGTTCACCGTTATTTAACAACATGATTTCCAAGACAGGGTTGCCGTACCACTCTGGTGCGGAACGTGTCCTTGTGGACCTACGAAGTTCAGTAGCAACTTAATCTGAAGTTTCATGATCATCATCATCAACTTCCTCTCTAGTCGGTGCCGGCACCTCAGGAACATTTTCTTGAGCTGCGCCACTAACCGGTTCAAGAGGTAATACTTCATCAAGTTCTACTTTCCTCCCACTTATTTCTTTCGAGAGAAACTCTTTCTCTAGAAAGGACCCATTCTTGGCAACAAAGATCTTGCCTTCAGATCTGAGGTAGAAGGTATACCCAATAGTTTCTTTAGGGTATCCTATGAAGACACATTTTTCCGATTTGGGTTCGAGCTTTTCAGGTTGAAGTTTCTTGACATAAGCATCGCATCCCCAAACTTTTAGAAACGACAGCTTAAGTTTCTTCCCAAACCATAATTCATACGGTGTCGTCTCAACGGGTTTCGACGGAGCCCTATTTAAAGTGAATGTGGCAATCTCTAAAGCATAGCCCCAAAATGACAGCTGTAAATCGGTAGGAGACATCATAGATCGCACCATATCCAATAGAGTGCGATTACGACGTTCGGACACACCATTACGCTGAGGTGTTCCAGGCGGCGTGAGTTGTGAAACTATTCCACATTTTCTTAAGTGTGTGCCAAATTCGTGACTCAAGTATTCCCCCCCACGATCTGATCGCAAGAACTTGATTTTCCTGTCACGTTGATTCTCAACCTCACTCTGAAATTCCTTGAACTTTTCAAAGGTCTCAGACTTGTGTTTCATTAAGTAGACATACCCATATCTACTCAAGTCGTCAGTGAGGGTGAGAACATAACGATAGCCACCGCGAGCCTCAACACTCATTGGACCGCACACATCAGTATGTATGATTTCCAATAAGTTGGTTGCTCGCTCCATTGTTCCTGAGAACGGAGTCTTGGTCATTTTACCCATGAGGCATGGTTTGCATGTGTCAAATGATTCGTAATCAAGAGACTCCAAAAGTCCATCGGCATGGAGCTTCTTCATGCGTTTGACACCTATGTGACCAAGGCGGCAGTGCCACAAGTATGTGGGACTATCATTATCAACCTTACATCTTTTGGTATTCACACTATGAATATGTGTAACATTACGCTCGAGATTCATTAAGAATAAACCATTCACCAGTGGAGCATGACCATAAAACATATCTCTCATATAAATAGAACAACCATTATTCTCGGATTTAAATGAGTAGCCATCTCGAATTAAACAAGATCCTGATACAATGTTCATGCTCAAAGCTGGCACTAAATAACAATTATTGAGGTTTAAAACTAATCCCGTAGGTAAATGTAGAGGTAGCGTGCCGACGGCGATCACATCGACCTTGGAACCATTCCCGACGCGCATCGTCACCTCGTCCTTTGCCAGTCTCCGTTTATTCTGCAGCTCCTGCTTTGAGTTACAAATGTGAGCAACTGCACCGGTATCAAATACCCAGGAGCTACTATGAGTACTGGTAAGGTACACATCAATTACATGTATATCACATATACCTCTAGTGTTGCCAGCCTTCTTGTCCGCTAAGTATTTGGGGCAGTTCCGCTTCCAGTGACCACTTCCCTTGCATAAAAACACTCAGTCTTAGGCTTGGGTCCATTCTTTTGCTTCTTCCCGGCAGCTTGCTTACCGGACGCGGCAACTCCCTTGCCGTCCTTCTTGAAATTCTTCTTACCCTTGCCTTTCTTGAACTTAGTGGTTTATTCACCATCAATACTTGATGTTCCTTTTTGATTTCCACCTATGCTGATTTCAGCATTGAATACACCTCGGGAATGGTCTTTTCCATCCCCTGCATATTGAAGTTCATCACAAAGCTCTTGTAGCTCGGTGGAAGCGACTGAAGGATTCTGTCAATGACCGCGTCATCTGGGAGATTAACTCCCAGCTGAGTCAAGCGGTTATGCAACCCAGACATTTTGAGTATGTGCTCACTGACAGAACTATTTTCCTCCATCTTACAGCTGAAGAACTTGTCGGAGACTTCATATCTCTCGACCCGGGCATGAGCTTGGAAAACCATTTTTAGCTCTTCGAACATCTCATATGCTCCGTGTCTCTCAAAACGCTTTTGGAGCCCCGGTTCTAAGCTGTAAAGCATGCCGCACTGAACGAGGGAGTAATCATCAGCACGTGACTGCCAAGCATTCATAACGTCTTGGTTCTCTGGGACAGGTGCATTACCCAGCGGTGCTTCTAGGACATAATCTTTCTTGGCAGCTATGAGGATGATCCTCAGGTTCCGGACCCAGTCCGTATAGTTGCTGCCATCATCTTTCAGCTTGGTTTTCTCTAGGAACGCGTTAAAGTTGAGGACAACATGGGCCATTTGATCTACAAGACATATTGTAAAGATTTTAGACTAAGTTCATGATAATTAAGTTCATCTAATCAAATTACTCAATGAACTCCCACTCAGATAGACATCCCTCTAGTCATCTAAGTGAAACATGATCCGAGTCAACTAGGCCGTGTCCGATCATCACGTGAGACGGACTAGTCAACATCGGTGAACATCTTCATGTTGATCGTATCTTCTATACGACTCATGCTCGACCTTTCGGTCTTCTGTGTTCCGAGGCCATGTCTGTACATGCTAGGCTCGTCAAGTCAACCTAAGTGTGTTGCGTGTGTAAATCTGGCTTACACCCGTTGTATTCGAATGTTAGAACCTATCACACCCGATCATCACGTGGTGCTTCGAAACAACGAACCTTCGCAACGGTGCACAGTTAGGGGGAACACTTTCTTGAATTATTACGAGGGATCATCTTATTTAAGCTACCGTCGTTCTAAGCAAATAAGATGTAAAACATGATAAACATCACATACAATCAAATAGTGACATGATATGGCCAATATCATTTGCTCCTTTTGATCTCCATCTTCGGGGCTCCATGATCATCGTTGTCACCGGCATGACACCATGATCTTCATCATCATGATCTCCATCATCGTGTCTTCTTGAAGTTGTCCCGTCATCTATTACTTCTACTACTATGGCTAACGCTTTAGCAATAAAGTAAAGTAATTACATGACGTTTATGTTGACACGCGGGTCATAAATAAATAAAGACAACTCCTATGGCTCCTGTCGGTTGTCATACTCATCGACATGCAAGTCGTGATTCCTATTACAAGAACATGATCATCTCATACATCACATATATCATTCATCATATCCTTTGGCCATATCACATCACAAAACACTTGCTGCAAAAACAAGTTAGACGTCCTCTAATTGTTGTTGCAAGTTTTTACGTGGCTGCTATAGGTTTCTAGCAAGAACGTTTCTTACCTATGCCAAAACCACAACGTGAATTGCCAATTTCTATTTACCCTTCATAAGGACCCTGTTCATCGAATCCGATCTGACTAAAGTGGGAGAGACAGACACCCGCCTGCCACCTTATGCAACTAGTGCATGTCAGTCGGTGGAACCAGTCTCACGTAAGCGTATGTGTAAGGTCGGTCCGGGCCGCTTCATCCCACAATGCCGCCGAATCAAGATAAGACTAGTAACGGCAAGATAATTGACAATATCGACGCCCACAACTGCTTTGTGTTCTACTCGTGCATAGAAACTACGCATAGACCTAGCTCATGATGCCACTGTTGGGGAACGTAGCAGAATTTTAAAATTTTCTACGCATCACCAAGATCAATCTATGGAGTCATCTAGCAATGAGGGAGAGAGGAGTGCATCTACATACCTTTGTAGATCGCGCACGGAAGCGTTCAAGAGAACGGGGTTGATGGAGTCGTACTTGTTGTGATCCAAATCACCGATGACCAAGTGCCGAATGGACAGCACCTCTGCGTTCAACACACGTACAGTTGGGAAGACGTCTCCTCCTTCTTGATCCAGCAAGGGGGAAGGAGAGGTTGATGAAGATCCAGCAGCACGACAGCGTGGTGGTGGATGCAGCAGGATCCCGGCAGGGCTTCGCCAAGCGCAAGCGGGAATGAGAGGTGTTACGGAGGGAGAGGGAGGCGCCAAGAGCAAGGGTGCGGCTGCCCTCCCTCCTCCCTCTTTATATAGGGGCCTTGGGGGGGGGGGGCGCCGGCCCTAGGAGATGGATCTCCAAGGGGGGCGGCGGCCAAGGGGTGGCTTCCCCCCCAAGCCAAGTGGGGGGCGCCCCCATCCCTAGGATTTCCCAACCCTAGGCGCATGGGAGGCCCAAGGGGGGGCGCACCAGCCCACCAAGGGCTGGTTCCCCTCCCACTTCAGCCCATGGGGCCCTCCGGGATGGGTGGCCCCACCCGGTGGACCCCCGTGACCCTTCCGGTGGTCCCGGTACAATACTGGCGACCCCCGAAACTTTCCCGATGGCCGAAGATGGACTTCCTATATATAAATCTTTACCTTCGGACCATTTCGAAACTCCTTGTGACGTCCGGTATCTCATCCGGGACTCCGAACAACTTTCGGGTTACTGCATACTAATATCTCTACAACCCTAGCGTCACCAAATCTTAAGTGTGTACACCCTATGGGTTCGGAAGACATGCAGACATGACCGAGACGACTCTCCAGTCAATAACCAACAACGGGATCTGGATACCCATGTTGGCTCCCACATGCTCCTCGATGATCTCATCGGATGAACCACGATGTCGAGGATTCAATCAATCCGTATACAATTCCCTTTGTCAATCGGTACGTTACTTGCCCGAGACTCGATCGTCGGTATCCCAATACCTCGTTCAATCTCGTTACCGGCAAGTCACTTTACTCGTGCCGTAATGCATGATCCCGTGATCAATCACTTGGTCACATTGAGCTCATTATGATGATGCATTACCGAGTGGGCCCAGAGATACATCTCCGTCATACGGAGTGACAAATCCCAGTCTCGATTCGTGCCAACCCAACAGACACTTTCGGAGATACCTGTAGTGTACCTTTATAGTCACCCAGTTACGTTGTGACGTTTGGCACACCTAAAGCACTCCTACGTTATCCGGGAGTTGCACAATCTCATGGTCTAAGGAAATGATACTTGACATCCGGAAAAGCTACAACAAACAAACTACACGATCTTTGAGCTATGCTTAGGATTGGGTCTTGTCCATCACATCATTCTCCTAATGATGTGATCCCGTTATCAATGACATCCAATGTCCATAGTCAGGAAACCATGACTATCTTTTGATCAACGAGCCAGTCAACTAGAGGCTCACTAGGGACATGTTGTGGTCTATGTATTCACACATGTATTACGATTTCCGGATAACACAATTATAGCATGAACAATAGACAATTATCATGAACAAAGAAATATAATAATAACCATTTTATTATTGCCTCTAGGTCATATTTCCAACACACACTATGTAGCAACCTAACAAGGAGAGCATTGTATGTTGCTTACCCCCTTTGGAGCCGATGACCCAACCATGTTAGAGACGAGGAAGATGAGATGAACTCTGAGACAAAGGGGAGAAGTAGGTCCTCCTACTAGAGAAAGTCATCGTCGCCATCGAATCCACAAATCTCAGTCACCGCCATCGTCCGTGCCAAGAACTAAGGCGTCAGAGGTGAACGAGTAAATGAGGGGGGGGGGGAGGGGGGGTGACACTAAATTTTTGTGCTATCCCGCGCCGACTGATTTTCATCTCGCGTCATCTCCGCGCCTATTTCCCGTGCACTATCATGCCACTCGACTCAGTCTGGCTCGTTGGAACAATTGATTCGAGCGTTCCTAGCGAGCCAGGCTTTGGGCTATTTTAAGGTTTGTGCGTATGCAAGCCAGACCCCTCCCCCCCATGTACGGCACCAAACGTGTTTTCCTTGCATCCAATGGGCCTATTGGGTGGGTGCCCTATGTCTCGCATTCAACGAGATGGTACGAACCATCGCTAAAGGGCGCAAGTGTTGGGCCAGCCCAGGCGCGCGGGAACAAGTGCCTCGTTTTTTGTTTTTTCACATTTTTTGTTTTCATCTTTTGCTTTCATTTTTTATTTTTGTTTATACTTCCAAATATTCTAAATAAATATATTACAACAATCACTCTACATAAAACATTTGAACGATGTTAACCAAGTATTTGAAAAATGTTAAATGTGTAAGGAGAAAATGTTTATCATGTATACGAAAAATGTATAAAAAATATGTATGAAACAATTTGATCATGTATTTTAAAAATATTAATCAACCATTTAAAAAAATGTTGAACAAGTGTTTGAAAAATGTTAAATGTGTGTAAAACAATGTTGACCATGTATGGAAAAATGATGAAATAAATTTAATCATGTATATACAATTTTTGATATAGCATTTTTTTAAATGTTGAACAAGTTGAAAAATATTAAATGTATATAGAATATTGACCATGTATTAAAAAATGATTGAAATTTTTTATCATGTATATAAATATGTTAATCAAGCATTTTAAAAAATGTTGAATAAGTATTTTAAAAAAATCAAGCATTTGAAACATGTTAAATGTTTGTAGAAAAAATGTTAATCATGTATTGAAAAATGTTAATCTTCTATTTAAAAAATGGTAATCAGGCATTTGAATATTTTAAAATCTGTATCGAAAAATGATGACCATGTGTTACAAAATGTTAATTTTGTATTTTTTTAATCAAACATTTGAAAAATAAGTATAGAAAAAAGTTTGATCATTTATTTAAAAACGTTAATATAGCAGCATTTGAAAAATGTCGAACATGTTTAGAAAAATTGTTGACCATGTATAGAAAAAAATTCGAGGTGCAGGACCCTTGGACCGCCCCTTGGGATCTTGCTTGTTGTGCCGTGTGTTTTGTTTTCAGAGCTTGTTGAGCTGTGCCTTCAACATTAAACCTATTCGTACCCTGTGTGTGTTTGTACTGACTTTTCGCGTGTGTGTGGTCTGAACCTTTGTGTGGATGTTTTGGCTCGGGCGGTTTGCTTTATATATAAAGCGGGGCGAAAGCCTTTTTTGTTTAACTTGTATCTAAAAAAATGTTAATCAAGCATTTAAAAATGTCAAATATGTATAGAAAAAAATTGACCTTGTATTTAAATTTTTTGATATTATATTTGGGAAAGGTTAATCAAGCATTTAAAAAATGTTAAATGTGTATAAAAAACATTGATCACTTATTCAAAATTTCATTAGAAAAAT